>NW_028258161.1:3333333-3636363 GCF_053883595.1 Heterocephalus glaber | reverse complement strand
CAGAATGGATTAAGAAGCAAAATCCAACAATATGCTGTATACAGGAAACACACCTAACTCAAAAAGAAACTCACAGACTGAAAGTAAAAGGATGGAAAACAGTTCTCCACACCACATGAACCCAGAAGAAAGCAGGGGTAGCAATCTTATTTGTAGACAAAGTAGATTTCAAGCCAAAACTAATTAAGAGAGACAAAGATGGTCACTACATTCTTGTGAAGGGATCAATCCAAGAGGAAGAGATGACAATCCTAAATATATATGCACCAAATACAAATGCCCCCAGCTATACAAAGGAAATATTAATGGACATGAAAAATCAAATAAATACTAACTCAATTGTAGTGGGGGACCTCAATACCCCACTATCACAAATAGACAGATCATCTAGACAAAAAGTTAACAAGGAAATTCTACAACTGAACCAAGCTATTGAACAAATGGACCTAATAGATTTTTTCAGTGTTCCACCCCACAAAATTGGAATACACATTCTTTTCGGCTGCACATGGGTCATTCTCCAGAATAGACCACGTGCTAGCTCATAGGACATGTCCAAGTAAATGTAAAAGAACTGAAGTTACCCCTGTATATTATCAGACCATAGTGCAATAAAACTGGAGATCAATAACATAAGAAACCGCAAAACCCCACAAACACATGGAAACTGACTAACACCCTCTTGAACAACCAATGGGTCACAGAAGAAATTAAACAGTTTCTACAAGTAAATGAAAATGCCAGTACAACATACAGGAATCTATGGGACACAATGAAAGCAGTTCTACGTGGGAAATTCATAGCAATGAATGCCCATATTAGGAAAACAGAGAAAACTCAGATAAATAACCTAATGCAGAACCTCAAGCTGCTAGAAAAAGAAGGGTATAACAAATCCAAAGCTCATATGAGAGGAAATTATAAAGATTGGAGCAGAAATCAATGCAATGGAGACTAAGAGAATGATACAAAAAATTAATGAATCCAAGAGTTGGTTTTTTCAAAGAATAAATAAAATCGATAAACCTTTAGCCAACCTTATCAAAACAAGGAAAGGCACAAATACATGCAACTAAGAATGAAAAAGGTGAAGTCACAACAAATCCAACAGAAATCCAGAGGAACATCAACACCTACTTTGAGAACCTGTACTCCAATAAAATGGAAAACACAGAAGAAATGGGCAGATTCCTAGATACATACGAATTGCCAAAGTTAAATGAAGAAGATATAGAAATTCTAAACACCCCAATTACAATGAGTGAAGTTGAAAATGTAAAAAAAAATTTACCAACAACGAAAAGCCCAGGCCCTGAAGGCTTCACTCCTGAATTCTACAAGACATTTAAAGAAGAAATGTTGCCATTACTCTTTAAACTCATCAAGGAAATTGAAAGGGAAGCAATACTTCCAAATTCATTCCTGGAAGCAAGTGTTACTTTGATTCCAAAACCAGGGAAAGACACAACCCAAAAAGAGAGCTGCAGGCCAATCTCCCTAATGAACATAGATGCAAAAAATCCTCAACAAGATACTGGCAAAGAGAATACAGAGGGTCATCAAGAAGATAATACACCCTGATCAAGTCAGACTTATCCCAGGGATGCAAGGATGGTTCAACATTCGTAAATCAATAAATGTAATACACTATATTAACAGAGTCAAGGACAAAAACCATATGATCATCTCAATAGATGCAGAAAAGGCATTCGAAAAAATCCAACACCCATTCATGATAAAAACGCTACAGAAAATTGGAACAGAAGGTCTTTATCTCAACCTGATTAAGGCTATCTATGAAAAACCAACAGCCAACATCATACTAAATGGTCAAAAACTGAAAACTTTCACGCTAAAATCAGGAACAAGACAAGGATGCCCACTATCACCACTCCTGTTCAATATAATTCTGCAAACATTAGCCACAGCAAATAGAAAAGAGAAATAAATAAAATAAAGATAGGAAAGGAAGAAGTGAAACTGTCATTATTTGCTGATGATATACTTTACATAGAAGACCCAAAAAACTCTGCCAAAAGACTTCTAGACTTAATTGACAGATTCACTAGAGTAGTTGGATACAAGGTCAACACTCAAAAACAATAGCCTTCTTGTACACAAATAACAGACTCCCTGACAGAGATATTAGGGAAACACTTCCTTTTACAATAGCATCCAAAAAAATGAAATATCTAGGAATCAATCTAACAAAAGAAGCAAAAGACCTCTACACTGAAAACTACAACACTCTGAAAAAAGAGACCGAAGAGGATTCAAGAAAATGGAAAGACATCCCTTGTTCCTGGGTAGGAAGAACCAATATAGTGAAAATGGCCACACTACCAAAACTACTATACAGATTCAATTCAATGCTGATTGAAATTCTAACAATATACTTCACAGAACTAGAGAAAACAATCCAAAAATTCATTTGGAACCATAAGAGACCTAGAATAGCTAAAGCAATTCTAAGCAACAGACACATGGCTGGGGGTATCACAATCCCTAACATGAAACTATACTACAAAGCTACTGTGATAAAATCAGCATGGTACTGGCAAATGAACAGGCCTGAGGATCAGCGGACTAGATCAGAAGATGCAGAAATAACTCCAGACATACTCAGCCACCTCATCTTTGACAAAGGAGCCAACCACCATCATTGGAGGAAAGATAGCCTATTTAATAAATGGTGTTGGAAAAACTGGATTTCAACCTGCCAGAGATTAAAACTAGACCCATACCTATCACCATGCACTAAACTAAGATCAAAGTGGATTAAAGATCTAAATATTAAGACAGAAACACTAAACTTGCTGGAAGATAAGTTATGTAGAACTCTTGAAGACATTGGCATAGGAAAAGACTTCATGAACAAAACCTCAGCAGCACGGGAACTAGCAGAAAGAATCAACAAGTGGGATCTCATCTTATTAAAAAGCTTCTGCACTGCAAAAGAAACCACCAACAGAGCTAAGAGACAACCTACAATACGGGAAAAAAATTTTAGCAGCTGTACCTCAGACAAAGGACTACTATTTAGAATATATAAAGAATTGAAAAAAATCAGACCCCCAAATTCAAAGACCCAATTCAAAAATGGGCATCTGAAATGAATAGACATTTCTCAGACAAAGAAGTAAAAGCAGCAAACAAATATATGAAAAAATGTTCAACATCACTGGTCATTCGAGAGATGCAGATGAAAAGAACACTGAGATTCCACCTCACCCCAGAAAGAATGGCTGCTATCAAGAAATCAACCGCTAACAAATGCTGGCAGGGCTGTGGGGAGAAAGGAACTCTTCTCCATTGTTGGTGGGAGTGCAGACTGGTGCAACCACGGTGAAAATTAGTATGGAGATATCTCAAAGAACAAGGGCTAGAGGTCCCATTTGACCCAGTTATTCCCCTGCTAGGTATCTTCCCCAAAGAATTAAAAGAATCATACCGCAGTGATATTTGTGCACCCATGTTCAGAGGGGCACAGTTTGTAATAGCTAAAGCTTGGAAACAGCCCAAGAGCCCATCAACTGGAAACTTGATAGAGAAAATGTGGTGTTTTTTATAAAACGGAGTACTACTCAGCCATAAAGAACGAAAAACTAGAGCCATTTATAGCTAAATGGAAGCATATCAAGACCATACTCTTAAGTGAAATAAATAGGACACACATGTGTAAATACAGAAGTTTCTCTAGTGTGAGAAACTGAGAGTGTAAACAAGGGTTAAAATGATTAAAATCAGTAATTATTTGAAAAAGGAAAAAAGGTCCAAAGATGAAGGGGTGAAGGGAGGGGAGGGGGAAAGGAAAAACTATGAGAAAAGAAAAAAAAATGGAAATGATGTCTGTATAAATAGGGAAGGGCGCACAGGTAATGGAGAAAAAACAAGAACCAAGATACATCATGTACAGGTACAAGCACCCAATCAAAAATATAAACAAATTGTGTACCTAAAATGTACCAATAAAAGAACTTAAAAAAAAAAAGAAGAGGGGGAGATGATGATTCGGATAGCTTGAGTTAGGTGGCAGCACACAGAAACAAGTAGATGGATTGCAGATAAGGGCTAGAGGTAGAATTTTTTCCTGGAGAGACTGAGTGTGGAAGATTAAGGAAAAAGAGATTATCAAGGATAACATGAAATTTTTCAGCTAAAACATGTGGATGAATGGCAGTCCTGTTTACTGAAATATAGGCAGTTGCAAATTTAGGGAAAAAATCAAGTAATTGCTTTGACAACTCAAATCCTATGATAAAGTTTAACACCACTAAAAGTAGAACAATAAAACACAAGTGCTTCTTTATTCAACATAAAGCACACAGTATTACCAGTAAATATTTCTGCTAAGAAATTTGAATCAGAATCTAATCAAACCTCTAGCAGAAACTTAGTGAAACCACAAGAAAATAACCAATAAATCCGGCATATGAAACATTCTCTGGGACAGCGGGAGCAAACAGGTTCACTCTCACTCCACCAGGAAAACTGACCCAGTTTCTGTAACAATTCACTGGCAGGATACAAAAAAATGAGGGAAATTGCTTCAGATGAATAGATTTAAGAAGCACAGTACTGAAGGTATAGTGTTTGGCCTGTATCATCTTTTGAACAAACTATAAAAAGATGAGAGAAATCAGGCTATGAACTGTGTATTATATGATACCAAAAACATACTGTTGGCTCTTACTAAATTACATAATGGCATTTTAGTTATATAAAAGTATCTATTGCTTTTAGGCCTACATGTATGGAGTAAAGTGATATGGTATCTCAGACTTGTTTTAAAATACTTTCAGCAAGGGGAAATGCAAGAAGAAAAATAAAATAGACATTTGAGTCAAAAGGCAGAGGAGGCACAAGCAGCAGTTTCAGTCTCTCCACAACCTGGAATCAGACAGTTGGAAAACACACTCAGCAAGAGGAAGAAAAGCAGTGCTCCAGGAATCAAGACAGATGATAGGAGTGCTAAAACGCACGGAAAAACAGACAAGCAACAGAGAGAAAAGGAGAAAGCAGTCTTTAACAACAACCCTGGTTCACCTGGGCCTGGAGGAGGCCAGAGGACCAGCAGCACCAGCCCCAGGAAAATCCCAGACCTGCAAGCTGTAAACCCACTGTGGGGATTTTCTCTGAAAGGGACTCCTCGCCTAGCAGGCTAGCTCTGGAGAAGAAACTACTGCAGTGCTCACCATATCTGTGAGTAGTAATATCATAAGGAGCCATTTACTGAGAGGGGGGCTTATTGAGACTGAGCCACTCCAGGGATAAAGTCACAGAACAACCACACTTCAGGCTCCCTAGTGACAACCCTGCCACAGTGACTGCATGAGAGTCAGCCAGAAGAGACACTTGTGGAGATAGCGAGAGCTAAGTGCAGACCCCTGAGAAGTTTAAGCAGTGAGCACTCAGGCTGGGAAGGGTGGTCAGCAGCACCTTCCTCTATGGTGACGAGTAGGACCCACCATATGGTTTCTTTGAGGGGCTGGATCTGAAAGCACAGCAATCAAGCCCACCAGGTTACATGGCTCTCCTTGCTGCCTCCTCCAGCACAGAACTCAGTTGTCTGTTTGCTTCCTCATCCACCAACATGTGTGAACACTTGCTGCATCCCTAGCTGCATGGACAGGGAGGCCACCTCTACAGCAAGTGGGACACCTCACCAGCCCACAGACCACAAAGCTGGTTAGGGATAGCAGTGGCTCCAGGTTACAAGACAAACACCAAAAGCCTCTAGAATGAATATGACCCTAAGGGAGACAACACACCATTGACTGGCCCTGCCCAACAGAAAAGACAAGGCAGGGCTCAGTATTCACACAGCAACAGCTTGTTAAGTGGATGCTGAAATGAAACAGTCCCCAGTTTCCACTCACTATCCCTCCCTCCTAGTGGTGGATTCCAATACCACAGATGCTCAAAAGAAACTTTATCCATCCAGGGCTGGGGATTTAGCACAGTGGTTCCGGCATCTGCCTCTCAAGTGCAAGGTCCTGAGTTCGATCCCCAGTACCAAAAAAAAAAAAAAGAAAAGAAACTTTACCCATCCAAACACCTTAGAAATCGAGAAATTTTTTGATTCGTTTTTTTTTTTTCTTTTTCCACTAAGCCAGCATTGCAAAAGATAATTGAAGGAACAGTGCACACAAAAGAGAAAGAGGAGATAAGCTACTGACAAATTAATACTACACACAGAAGACGAAGATAAGCTACTGGAATTAGGAAAGAATGAAGCACTAGAAAAACAACAAAATGACAGGAACCAGTACGTACTTTTCTTTAATAACTCTGAATATAAGTAATCTTAATTCTCCAATTAAAAAGCAAAGTCTGGCAGATTGGATTAAAACACAAGAACCAACTGTTTGCTACTTGTAAGAAATACACCTCACCAGAGAAATAAAGGCTGAAAATGAAGGATGGAAAACATTCCATGCAATGGAATCAGAAAGCAAGCAGGAGCCAGCTATATTCATATCTCCCAAAGCAGACTTCCAGACAAAACTATTCAGAAGAGACAATATACAGTGGTCAAAAGGCCACTGTATGTTGGTAAAAAGAATAATTCACCAAGAAGATACAATTGTAAATATATATGCACTGAACATCAGTGCATCCAATTTCATAAAACAAACACTATTCAACATAAACAGAGGGCCAGGGATTTAGCTCAGTGGTTCCAGGGCCTGCCTTGCAAGCACAAGGTCCTGAGTTTGATCCCTGGTACCAAAAACAAAAAACAACATAAAGAGATACATAACTCCCAATAACAGTGGACACTCTTGCCAATGGATAGGTTATCCAAATAAAAACTTAAAGAAATATCAGAGCTAAACTACACTATAGATCAAATGAAGTTAACAGACATCTATAGAACATTCCATCCAACAACTACAGAACACACACTTTTTTCAATAGCTCACTGAAAGTTCTCCAAAATAGATGACATCTAGGCCATAAACCAATTCTTAAACATTCCAAAAATTGAAATAATCTTTTGCATTCTATCAGAGGATAATGGAATGAAACTAGAAATCAACAGCAAGGAAAACTATAGAAACTACACAAATACATAGATATCAAACAACTCACTTTTGAATAATCAGTGGGTCACTGAAGAAATCAGGCAAAAATTTAAAACTTCTAGAATTAAATGAAAATGGAAACACATCATACTAGAATCTCTGGGCTACAGTGAAGGCAGTTCCAAAATTAAAGTTTATACTGTAGTTAGGAACGCCAGATGTGGTGGCACATGCCTGTAATCCCAGCACTTGGTAAACTGAGGCAGGAGGATGCCATAAGTTTGAGGCCAGCCTGGGCTACATAGTAAGTTCAAGGCCAGCCTGAATTACAGTGCAAACCCTGTCTCAAAAAGAAAAAACAAAACAAACAAAAGAGAACAAAAGAGCAATGACACAAAGAGCTGGTTCTTTGAAAAGATTGATAAACCCTCAGCCAAATTTACCAAAAAGGAAAGTCTGAACTCAATGCAATGAGAGATGCAAAGGGGGCTGCTACGACAGACACTTACTATGTGCCCACTTCAGCAGCACATATGCAATGGACACTACTGAAATCCAGAGAATCATTAGGCACTATTTTGAATATCTAAAGTCTAGTAAATTACAGAATCGATAAGAAATGGATAAATTACCTCAGTGTGAAGGCCCTAGGTTCAATCCCCAGTAAAGCAAAAACAAAACACACCTAATACACCACATAAATAGAATCAAGCATAAAAATCATCACATGATCTTTTTAATACAGAAAAAGCCTTCAACAAAATTCAACATCCCTTCATGACAAAAGAAGAAACTAGGTACTGTGTAGAAGGCTCATACCTCAACATAATAAAGGCTATGTACAATAAACCCATAGCCAACATCATACTGAATGAGGCAAAACTAAAAACATTCTTCTAAAATCAAGAATGGGATGAGGATGACCACTCTTACCACTTGTATTCAATTATCCTACTTGAAATTTTTGTCAGGACAATTGGACAATTAGTGAAAGAAATAAAAGGGATATAAATAGAAAACAAATAAGTCATGGGCTGGGGATTTAGCTCAGTGGTTTCACCGCCTGCTGCACAAGCACAAAGACCCTAGTTCGATCGCTGGTATCCAAACAGTATGCCGCCTGCCTCGCAAGAACAAGGTCCCAAGTTCCATCCCCACTACAAAAAAAAAGAAACAGTCAACAGTTTTCCTATACACTAATAAGGAACTCACTGAAAAAGAAATCAGGGAAACAATTCCAGTCATAACAGCTTCAAAACATAAAATCCCTAGGAATCAACCCCACTGAAGAGGTAAAAGAACTCTACAATGAAAATTATGGAACACTAAACAAAGAAACTGAAGAAGCCACTAAAAGACAGAAAGACCTCCCATGTTCACAATGGCCATATTACCAAAAGCAATCTACAGATTCTATGCAATCCCCATCAATATTCCAATGACATTTTTTACAGAACTAGAAAAAAAATACTAAAATTCATATGGAAATACAAAAGACACAAACAGCCAAAGCAATCCTAAGCAAAAAGAGCAAGGGTAGAGGCATCACAATACCTACTTTCAAACTATACTACAAAGCCACAGTCACAAAGTCTGCATGAGACCAACACAAAAATAGACACACAGACCAATGGAATAGAATAAAAAACATACAAACAACCTCTCTCCTGGCTGAGAGCATGCAACTGGCCCCTGGCCATGACATGCTGCACCCAGCATCGTTCCTGGGGGCCCCAGGCCAGAGGAGGATGTGTCCTTCCCAGACCGACCTCTGGCCCTGGCCCTCTGGGGCTCTGAGCTCCTGCAGGATCTTGGCAGCTCCTAGCACAGCCTTCCTCAGGGTGACGGGCTGCCAGGTGGTAGGACTTTGCTTTGGAATTTGCAGTGGAAAAAGTAGTAGGTCCTCTACCCGTGTAAACTGCAGAAGGGACACTCCTGGAGACATGAGGGTGGGGAGGGCTCCTGGGACAAGGAAGGCTCTCAATGCTTACCAGAGCCTTGGTTTTTAGCTTTGCTCTTTTGTAAAAGGATTCTGAAAGAAAACCAGTAAAATGTACCTAACCCACAGGGAAAAAAAACACATACAAAGCCACACAACTACAACCCTTTTATTCTTAACAAATTCATTCACGGAGAAGACAGCCTCTTTAACAAATGGTGCTGGGAAAACTGGATATCCATATGTAGAATAGTGAAACTAGATCCCTGTCATTTACTCCATACAAAAATCAATTCAAGGGCTGGGGATTTAGCTCAGTGGTTTTGCCACCTGTGGCGCAAGCGCAAGGACCCGAGTTCAATTCCCCAGTACCAAAAAAAAAAAATCAATTCAAGGTGGGGATTTAGCTAGTGGCACCACACCTGCCTGGCAAGTGCAAGGTTCTAAAGTTCGATCCTTGGTTCAGGAAAAAAAAAAAATCAATTCAAAATGGATCAAAGACCTAAGTATGAGACCTGAAACTTTGAAAGTGCTACAAGAAAACATAGGGGAAACACTTGAACCCATAGGCATAGAAGATTTCCTGAATGGGACTTCAATAACATAGGAAATAATGATGAGAATCAACAAATGGAATTACAACAAATTAGAAAAATTCTGCAAACCAAGAAAAACTGGCTACAGAATGGGAGAAAATCTTTAACAGCTTCTATTCCAACTGAGGATTAATATCTAGAATATATAAAGAACTCAACACCACCAAGAAAACAAATACCAAAGCAATACATGGGCAAACGAACAGATAATTCTCAAAAGAAGTACAAATGGCCAATAATTACATTTTTTAAAAGTTCAACATCTGTAGCCATTACGGAAATGCAAATGAACACTACATTGAGATTCTACCTCATCCCAATCAGAATATTCATCATCAAGAACACAAAAACAATAAATGCTGGCAAGGACAAGGAGAGACAGTCTTCTATACTGCTGATGGAAATGTAAATTAGTACAGCAATTATGAAAATCAGTATGGAGGCTCCTCAAAAAACTAAAAGTAGAACTACCATATGACTCAGCTATACTACTACGTGGTATATATCCAAAAAAAGTCAGCATATTTTAGGAATATTAACATAGCTGTATTTATTATTGGCACAATTCACAGTAGCCAAGATACAGAACTAGCCTAGGGGCCCATCAACAGATAAATGTATAAATAACTTGAGGAATATACACAATGGAGTATGAGTCAGCCATTAAGAACAAAATTGGCCAGGCATAGTGGCATGGATCTACAATCCTGGCACTCTCAGAGGCTGAAGCAGGAGGGTCACAAGTTTGAGCACAGCCTGGGCAACTTAGCAAGACCCTGTCTCAAAATAAAAATGTAAAAAGGGCTGGTGATGTAGCACAAGGGGAAGGCCCTGAGTTCAATCCCCAGACACACACACAGTAAAGAAATAAAACTACGTCACTTGCAGGAAATGGATGGAACTAAGAGAGATCATCATGTTAAACGACATAAATCAGACTCAAAAAAACAAGTATTTATCTTTTCCTTAATATGTTAAATTTTTTAAAAAGATGGCATGAAAGTGGAAGGAAAATTATTAATAGACAAGACAGGAAGGGAGTAAAAGGAAGTGGAAGTGGGGTACAGTGATGAGTAATGGGAGGATGAATACGATCAAGATATGCTACATACATGGGAAATACAATGGAACTCAATCTTCTGTAAAATTAACAGGCACTAAAAAATATAATAGAAAAAGAAAACTGAAATAAGAGAAGAAAATGTGCCAAATCATGATAATTACTAAATCAGGGCAATGAGCACATATATGAAAACTACGTCTGACATTTTCATAATAAAAATTAAAGAGAAAGAGGTCCTGTTTAGGACCTGTTAAATTCAGGGTGCCACATGTGATATACACCTGAAAATGTTAAGTAGACTTGGGTATATGAAGAGGTGTTTTGAGAAGAGATGAAAGTCACATCACTTTTAGCCATGGGACTGGACTAGCTTGCTCAGTGCTGGACAGAAAGGGGGTAGAAGGGCCCAGGGCAGAGCCTCTGTCCAACCAACAGTTGAAGGTCAAGAAGTGCAAGAGTGGGAGGGGCATGTCTGGAGGTCCCGCGGCCCTGTCTCTTGCTTCAACAGTGTTTGGACGGAACAGACCCAGGGACTCCCTCTTTTTCATCCTCCATCCACCTTTCAGTTACAGATTTCAGGACCATTATTTCGCCCATCTCCTGCTTCCAGGACCGGCCAACACTGTTCTTTTGTGGGTAGCTCCTTACTGCTGACTAGCCATGACTTCTTAGCTTCGTCAGAATTATTCCACCGAGGTGGAGGCTGCCGTCAACCGCCTGGTGAATCTGTACCTGCAGGCCTCCTACACCTACCTCTCTCTGGGCTACTACTTCGACAGGGACGATGTGGCTCTGGCAAGCGTGGGCCATTTCTTCTGTGAGCTGGCCAAGGAGAAACGCGAGGGTGCCAAGCATCTCCTGAAAATGCAAAACCAGCGCAGAGGCCGAGTGCTCCTCCAAGACGTGCAGAAACCTTCTGAAGATGAGTGGGGTAAAACCCTAGATGCCATGGAAGCTGCCCTGGCCCTGGAGAAGAACCTGAACCAAGCTCTTTTGGATCTTCATGCCTTGGGCTCTGCCAAGACAGACCCCCATCTCTGTGATGTCCTGGAGAAACACTTCCTGGATGAGGAGGTGAAGCTCATCAAGAAGATAGGCGACCACTTCACTAATGTCCGCAGGCTGGCCGGCCCCCAGGCTGGGCTGGGCAAGTACCTCTTTGAAAGGCTCACCCTCAAACATGACTAGGAGGCCCCGGAGCCCAGCGGCCTTTGAGGGGCTCCTGCTCACTTGGCATCAGGGCTTTGGCCTAACCCTCTCCCTCCAGCCACTAGGCAGCTTTTTCACCTCTCTGGAGCCCCCTCCCAAGTCTTGGACCAAAGGAAAATAAAGCCTTTTGCAGCAAAAAAAAAAAAAAAGAAGAAGTGCAAGAGTAGGCCGGGGATTTAGCTCAGTGGTTCCACACCCTGGCTCACAAGCACAAGGTCCTGAGTTTGATCCCCAGTACCAAAAAACAAACAAACAAACAAAGAAGTGCAAGAGTCACCTAAGAAGACAGAGAAGAGGCAGTCACTGGGAAAAGAAGAAAAGCAAGAGAATGTGGCATTAGCAGAAAGAATCTTTCAAAAAAAAAGATGTTTAAATGACAGCTAAAGTTTCTGAGCAGTGACTCGTAACTGTCACAAAAGCAGTTTTTGTACAGTGAATGAGATAGAAGCCTTTTAGTGTTAGAACACTTTACTTGCATTTCAAAACATCCTGCACATATTTTTCTAAATTCAAATGTACCTTAATGCTTAATATAAAGCTGTAATCTCATTTTATTAAAGTTAGTCACGATGCCTTGTAGGAGGACTGGGGCATTTCATCAAACATTTAAACACACTGTTAAAGCCCTTTAAGGTTGAGAATTAACCATTACTTACACAGCCATCATGCACATTTAGGGTTGCTTCAAGTTTCAATCTTTGGATAAACTCTTTTCTTCCTGTTTAAAAAGAAAGAAAGAACTAAATAAACCACACAATCTAACGTTCAGAAGTGTATCACACTGAAGTTAAGAGCCTAGGATCTGGTATAAGGTAGATTAAAGTTCTAATTCAGCTCCACCATTTATAAACTGAGGGATATTGGGCAAATTAACATACAAGTCCTAGTTTCATCATTAGCATATCTCCTGATTCATTCCAGGGCAAAAGGAGCTTAGCACAGGGTCTGGACCACTCATATTTTTTTTTCATTCATTCCTCAATTTATTTAGTCTTCACACTGTTCCAGGTATTGTTCTAGAAGCTAGAAATACCATGATGAAACAGAAAAAGATCTCTCCTCATAAAAGGATAAAGACAATAAGCAACATATCAGTTAGTGAAAGCACTGAAGTGGGGAAAGGGTTTGATAAAAGAAGGCAACGGTGGAGTAAGTTTTTCAACTTTTTAGGGGGAGGGGTCCTCACTATGTAGTTTAGTCTTGATACAGCCCAGGCAGGCCTCAAACTTGCAGCAATTCTGCCTCAGCCTCCAGAGTGCTGGGATTACAGGTGTGCACCACCATGCCCAGCAAGGTTTTCAACTTTAAACAGGATGGCGAACAACGATAATAATACAATGCCACTGATTTTCAAATACATCTTAATTTTAGTTAACTTTACAGTGTTGAAATACAATCAGCCTAAATGTTATCAGTAGCAAAATAGTGAAAATACTGTAAAAACATTAAATTTTCTTCTTTGAAAAAGAGAAATATCTCCCTTTATTCATTTAAGAAATTTATTCATTTCTTAAAATGAACAGTCTTTACCAAAGATACACCAGAAAGCATGTTGATTCAGAATCTGTGATGAAAGGCTTCTGAATTTATAACAAAGAGCAATAAATAAGTACACAGGCTGATGAGCTCGCAACTTAAATTTTACGCTCTCTATATACTGTCACAGAGGACAAACTTCTCTATTACATTTTCTTGCTATTCAGTGTAAAGATCAAAATCCTCTTGGAGCCAAACTTGTTTTACTCCCTCTTATTCATAACTGGTAAGGTGGCTAGGTAAAAGATAATGAACACATAGGTTACAAAAAGAAATTTGGCGAAGGGAATCCTCAATGATTCCTAAAGTTATTGGAATAAAACAACCTAAAATTCAGTGAAGTGTTTTCATGAGCTACAGGCTATTTTATCTTATTTTATTTTCAGTTCTAAAAAGTTATGAAATAATTTTTTAAATCCATTTTCTTTTGGTCAAAGGCAGGCTTGGTAATCCTGAGTTATAAATTAATAGTAGAATGTTAGAATTAACAATATGACAGCAATCAGAACTCATTAAAATGCTAAAATATGAGAGACTTAGTTTCCAGTTTTTTAAAATCTAGGTTTGAAAATTCAGATTTACCCATTCTGGTCTAGAGAAAATGGTAGGACAGAAGAGAAGACAAAGTGAGCTGCTCTAGCGAGAACTCTTCCATATGAAATGTGTGCCTATGGACAGGTACTGAGACATGTCAGTCAAGCAGGTCCCAAATGACATTCTGATGTAACTTTGGAGATGAAACTGTGTCCTACAGACACCCCAGAGTGTGCTCTGGAAGCTAAAAGACAACATAAAATACAAAGTATGAATTTAAAAAGCCGAGCTCCTCAAAAGTAAACTCGTAACTGAATGCTGTTAAAAACTGTGGCAGGTCTGGCCTATTTATTTGCAAGACAGCCTATTAGCCTGCCATCATTTCTTGGATGCTGGCAGAAGACACAAGACTCTGAAGTCAGAGGTAAAAGATTTTACCACCCACAGCACACAGACAGTGCATACTTTGGGTTACGCTGGTTCCCCTCGCCTCCTGAGTGCGTGTGGTATCCGAGGCCTGAATGCTGGGCATGGGTTTGAGGAACCCTAAGATATGACATTCCAAACTTTCTACTTGCCTAATCTTTGTCCAGACGACTTTTTTTTTTTTGAGACAAGGTCTCGCTATGTAGCTTAGGCTGGCCCTGAAATCACTATGTAGCCTAGGCTGGCCTGGAACTCATGGCGATCTTCCTGCCTCAGCCTCCCAAGCGCTGGGACTATAGGCCCAAGCCACCACACCCAGCTCAGAAGATATTACTTTTATTATACTAGACAATGAACAAGATTGTTCTCTGCCCCTGGATATATTATTAAATCTTCTAAACTGTTTACCAGGCCCAATGAAAAGATAGTTCCAAATAAAGCAGCTAAGTGTCTCCACTCACAGGATAGGCAGAAATGAAAGGTGGGGTTCTCTCCTACCAATTACACATTTGTTATGAACTCATTTTTGTGACTTCTCATTCCCAATCTCCCACTTAAAATCCCGTCTCTACCGTGACAACTGAAACTACAAGCTCAATAAAAGGAGGGACACCCTTATTTATTCAAGTAGCCCAAGTGATAGAACTGTAACTTAAAGTATCCAAATATATTTGCTAAATTAGAAAATATACAATTGGGATCATAATCTCCATTCTATTCTCTAATCTATACTCTCAATAAGTATCTCTCAATGACAACAAACATAGAGCTCTTGCTCATTTTTAATGACTGCGTAACTTACTAAACAGCTTTGTAATTTATTCATATGAATCTCCCGTACTACATTATTAGATGCTTGGGAAAAGAACTGTGTGGCATAGATAGAAATATCTACCTTGGAACATGTTACACTTAGGGTGGGCAAAACAATCTCTCAGAGCCTCAGTGTTGTATCTGTAAAAGTACAAATGATACCATGAACTTTACAGATTTACTGGGAGGGGGAAACTAGCATATGCAAAATTTCTAAAGTCCCCAGATACTTTAGTTCTCTCCCCACATATGTGAGGGATTGTTCTAAGCCAATGATGACAAACCCTTTAGAGGTCAACACCCAAACAGCAACCCAAACCCACACTTATTTATCACAAGTGCCAATACTGCAATTAAACCTGAATACTGACATTTTAGTTTAGAAAAAACAACTCACACATGTGGCTCGCGCGCCGACAGAAAGGGCTCTGCATGCCCGCTGTGGCACACGTGCCATAGGTTTGCCATCACTGTTCTAAGCTAATATTGTCTGAAAAGAGACAAGGTTTATTTTTTAAAATGTATCTCTTCATCAAAGGAGTTGAGATAACTGACTAAGTAAAAAGAATAAGGCTGGGGCCGGGGATTTAGCTCAGTGGTTTCGCAGCCTGCTGCACAAGCAGAAGGACCCAAGTTCGATCCCCGGTACCAAAAAAAAAAAAAAAAAAAGAATAAGGCTGGTGAAACTAACAGAAAAGCACTTTTAACAAAATTTTTACTTCAATTTTATTTGAGAATATTGTCCTCTGAGCCACTTTTATTTTATTTTATTTTAATGTAATACAAGTACATAATGAAGAAAATATAAAAGCTGTTCTATGAAAAAATAATTTTTCTTAACAAAAATTGTTAGAGAATAACCATGGTAAATATACTATGTATCATGATCTTAAAAGAATACATTTTCATTTGCTATTTTTGCATAAAATATTTTAAGTATTGACAAAGTATCTCACATTCTGTATAATTTTGAGCAATTTCTTCATATTTCACAATATTTATTATGTTTTGGTCTTTATTTTCACTTGTTTCTCACACCAGAAAGACAATGAGCTATTTACATGTGTGTCTGATTTATTTCACTTAAGAGTACGTTCTCAAGGTGCATCCATTTACCTAGAAATATCTCGTTTATCCTTCTTTATGGCTGAATAGTATACTCCATTGTATTTAAAAAACACATCTTTTTTATTCATTCATCAGTTGATGGGCATTTGGGCTGTTTCCAAGATTTAGCTAGTACAAACTGTGCCCCTATAAACATGGGTGTGCATATATCACTGTGGTATATTTTTAACTCTTTTGGGAAGATACCAAGCAGGAGACAGCTGGGTCAAATGGGACCTCTCTAATCCTAGTTTTCTAAGGCATCTCCACACTGATTTTCACAGTGGTTGCACCAGTCTGCACTCCCACCAACAGTGGAGAAGGGTTCTTTTTCCCCACAGCCCTACCAGCATTTGCTGTTGATTTCTTGATAACAGCCATTCTTTCTGGAGTGAGGTGGAATCTCAGCGTTGTTTTAATTTGCATCCCTCCAATGACCAGTGATGCTGAACATTTTTTCATGTATTTATTTGCTGTTTCTACTTCTTCATCTGAGAAGTGTCTGTTCATCTCCAATGCCCACTTTTGAATTGGGTCTTTAAATTTGGGCTGATTTTTTTCAATTCTTTATGTGTTCTAGCTATCAATCCTTTGTCTGAGGAGCAGCTGGCTAAAATGTTTTCCCACTCTGTGGGTTGTCTTTTCACTCTGCTGTGATTTCTTTTGCTGTGCAAAAGTTTTTTAATAAGATGAGATCCCAGTGATTGATTCTTTGTAGTAGTTCCCATGTGGTCTGGATTTTGTTCATGAAGTCTTTACCTACTCCTGTGTCCTCAAGTGTTCTACTTATTCTCTCTTCCAGCCGATTTAGTGTTTCTGTTTTAATATTTAGATCTTTGATCCACTTTGATTTTAGTTTAGTGCATGGTGAGAGACATGGGTCTAGTTTTAGTCTTAGACATGTGGAAAGCCAGTTTTTCCAGTACTATATATTAAAGAGGCTATCTTTCTTCCAGTGAACATGTTTGGCCCCTTTGTCAAAGATAAGGTGGCTGAGTGTGCTTGAGGTTCTTTGTGCATCTTCTGGTCTGTTCCATTGATCTTCAGGTCTGGTTTTTTTTTTTTTTTTTGCCAGTACATGCTGTTTTTAATCACAGAAGCTCTTTGAGCCACTTTTAATACCAAACTTCCTAGTCATCTACATATGCTGCCTTTCCTGGCTCACGGTAAGGCCTTCCTTTCAGTTCACTGGCTCTGTCTCAGTCCATTCAGGCTGCTGCAACAAAATGTGCTAAGACTGAGCAGCTTACAAATAACAGAAATGTATTTCAGATAGTACCAGAGGCTGGAAAATCCAAGATCAAGCACGGCCAGATCTGATGCCAGTGAGGGTCAGTTCCTGGTAGATGGCACCTTCTTGCTGTACCTTCACATGGCAGAAGAGGCAAACAAGCTCATAGATAGATCTCTTATAAGGGCACCAATTCTGATAAGGAAGGCTCTACTTTCAGGATCTAATCACCTCCCAAAGGCTGCCACCTCAATACTATCACCTTACAGGACTAGGACTTTGATATCATAAATCCTAGCGGGTCACAAACCTTTCAACCACAGCAGTCCCTTTTGTCCCCTCCTATTAGTCTTGTTTTTAGAAATCAAGGGTGATCAGTAAATCCAATAGCCTCTATTAATGCACATTTTTCACAATGCCATAGTCATATCTGTCACAGCTAACTGCTATCTCCTTGAAAAATAACCCTCTTTGGTTCCCAGAGCTTCTTACCAGATAGCCAGGAGAAAGGAATACCACAGGTAACAAGCTCTAAGGAGCAATGGGACACAGAACTGTTTCCTCTTTGGTACTGCACAGGACAAAGCAATAACTGCCCCTGTAATATGTAAGAAGAAACGATGAAAATGTAAATAGGTGAAACAGGTCCACGTGGGCAACACGAACAGTTTAGAGTCTATGGGAACCCTAGACACAGGCAGTCTACACTCAGTCACCAGCTCTTTCCCATGAGCTCCCTTCTCAGAAGAGACTGAAAACAGGGCAGGAAGCATGAGAGAAACTCAGTCTCACAGGGCCAGGAATGAAGCTGCAGTCCTTCAGCCATTCTCTCACAGGAAGCAAAAGCCTCAAGTCACTGAAGGAAACCCTACCAACCAAGACTCACTACTTGCTCATGAGTTTCATGAAAAGGCAAAGCGCCCAGAAGAAGGGGAATAAACTGCCTATCTTTAAGGGAAAGGCAGGAAATTCCCACTCATCCCTAGCACGAACCTTACACTGAACAACAAGCAAAAGAGTTAAGTGTAGTGATTCCAAAGTGAGTTAACTCAGCTAGACTTTTACACAGTTTCTCAGAATTCCTTCCCTGTATGTTTCTGGTTAGAATGAGTCAGTCATTTATTTCCACACAAGGCCTGGAGGGCACAAGCGACACCCGGTACTTGTTTTTACGCTCAGGCTGGGGCAGATGCCTTTGTAGTTCACAAACACTGTTGCCTATCTATTCTCACACCTTGTTGGAACGGCAGCAACTGAGCCTGATCACTGCTCCACTCACCCAAGAATCTCCTTTACCTTCTTCAAATACTGGGCCAATTGCATATTTAGGTCCAGGAAAAAAAGGGCATTGGCTTTTCCTATAGAACACCCATGTCAGTTACACTTCCTATAGAACAATTTTGAAAAACGAGAGAGAATGAAATGGAGAAATCATTCTACCCCAATGTAAAGCTTGCAACAGCTATAGAAACAAGACAGCATGGTATTCATAGACAGCTAGATACAGAAATCAAATGAACAGAACAGAGAACTCAGAATCAGAGCCACACAAATATGCCCAACTATTTTTCAACAAAGGTAAAAAAACAATTCAGTGAAGGAAACACAGGCTTTTCAAAAAGCTGTCCCACAAAATAAAATACAAAAATGAACTTCAAGCTAATCCTCACTCCTCATACAAAAATTAACTTGAAATGATTCCTGGACTTTTATACAAAACCATACTATTTCAGGAAAAACACACAGGAAACAATCCTCAGGACCTGTAATAGGGTAAAAGTTCTTCAGCATGATACCAAAAGCACACTCCATAAGAAAGAAACAAACAAACTGAGAAACTGGACTTCCCCAAAATTAAAATCCTTAGCTGGATGCAGCGGCATATGCCTACAATCCTGGCCCTCAGGAAAATGAAGCAAAATAATCTGAGCTCAAGGGCCACCTAGGGTACATAATGAGATCCCTTCTCAAAAATAAATAGATAAATAATTTTAAAACCTTCACCCTACAAGACTCTTTGATGAAACTGAATGATAAGCTACAGGCCCAGAGAAAGCATCTGCAAACCATGTATCTACAAAGGACTAGTTCTTAACATACATAAAGAATTCTCAAAGCTCAACAATTGAAAAAAATCCAAATAGAAAACAAAGAAAAGATATTAAGAAACATTTCGCTGAAAAAACTGATGGCAAATGAGCACATGAAAACATATTAAACACAATTAGCCACTAGAGAAATGTAAATTTAAACTGAGACATAATATTAAGTAAAATAAATCAGACACAGAAGGTTAAATATTAGTTTCTCTGATACGAGAAACTCAAAGAATAAATAATTTAAAGAACAAAATAAAAGGCAAAGGATAGAAAACAAGGAGACAGACTTTGTGGAGATGAGAAGGGGATCTGAGGATGGGAAGAAATGAGAGGGAGGAAAGAGAAAGGGGAAGTAAAAAGGATCAAGATGTGATACGTGTATGTACCAATTCTCCATGACCAATGTATTTATTACGTATCACAAACACATACTAAAAAAAAAATAAATAAAACCAATGAGATACCACTGATACTTACAAAAATGGCTAAAACAAAAAAGTGATAGTACCAAATTTTGGAGAGGATACAGAGAAACTGCCTTACCCATGTGGCTGACAGGAATGTAAAATGGTGCTGGAAAAAGAGTATGGCTACTTTGTGCAAAACTAAACAATACACTTATCATATACCCCAAATGAAAACTGTTCATACAAAAACCTGTATGTAAATATTAACAACTCTGTTCTTAGCCAAAAAATGAGAGGCAATCCAAATACTCCACAACAGGTAAATCATAAACAGTCATTCCAATTCTACAGAACATTACTCAAAGGCAAAAAGGAATAAATTACTAATGCATGCAAACAAATTGGAAAACAGTGTGGCAGCTTCTTATAAAGTTAAACACACTTACCATACATAGCTCAGCAATTTCACAGTACATATTTACTTAAGTCTCAAAACAACCATACTGAGTAATAAATCCAATCTTAAACGATTACATGCGGTCATCCATCACATTACATATATGTTAGCTATGTAACGGTCTTTTTTAAAAAAAAAAACGAGTCTCATTATGCTGTTGCCCAGGCTGGTCTCAAACTTGCGAGCTCAAGTGACCCTGCCACCTCAGCTTCCCAAGCAACTGGGACTACAAGCATACACCACGATGCCCAGCTCAAACAACATTCTTCAAGTGACAAAATTATAGAGATGGAAAGCAGAACTGTGGACAAATGGCAGAGAGAAAATGTGATTATGGCTCTTAAAGGGTATCAGAAATGATCTTTGTGATAGAAATGTTTTGTATATTAACCTCATGATCTACTAAAATTAACTAAAATCAACATTAATCTACTTAAATTAAAAGTTTAAACTGCATGAAACTACATACACACAGAAGTAACACTGTAAAATCTGAATTAGGCTCATAAAGTGCATCTGTGTCAAATTTTCTGGTTAATATATTGCAAAAGAGGTTAACCCTGAGGGCACTGTCTGAAGGTTATACAGCAGTGTCTCTCTGTATTATTTGTTTGAACTATATATAAACCTACAATTACCTTAAAGTTATTTAAAATATATTTTTTTAAACTTTTCACAAAGAAAATTTCAAGTTCAGGTGGCTTCAATGATGACATTTATCAAACACTTATTAAAAAAGTAATTTCAATCCTACACATACTCTTCAGAAAAAGAGAACATATCCCAGCTCATTCTTGCAGTTAGCACTATCCTGCTATCAAAACCAGCTATAATTATTACAAGAAAACTATAAACTAGTATCTTTTATGAATATCAATGTAAAATTCCTTCTAATATTTAAATCAGCACTATATAAAGGATAAATCAAACTCTGAAAAACAATACACTGCTAAAAGAATCAAAGATTACTGAAATCCATAGAGATAAAACAATCACAGTTTGAAAGATGTGATACTGTAAAGATGACAGCTCTCCCTAAAATAATGTGTAAACTCAATGTAAAAATCCCAAGTCTTTTTTTTGGTAGAAATTGACAAAGTTGCATATAAAATTTACATGGAACTGGAAAGGATCCAAGATACCCGAGACAATTGGAAGGAAAGGATCAAGCTCAATATATCATGCTGCTAGTATCAACATTCACTACAAAGACATGAAGCACCACAAGGATGGACAACTAGATGAATGGAATGTGGTTGAGAAATGGGCTTAAATATATAGTCAGCTAATTTCATGAGAGAGAGAAATGTTTTCACAAACTGTGCTGAATTAAGTGCACACTGACATACAAAGAAACAAAGGTTGACCCTTACTTCACAGCCTTACTCAGAATTGTTGGTACTCCTAAATATGAGAAAGAAAATACAAAACTTCTAGGAAAAAAGCACAGTAAAAAAATTTGTGTAGGACTACATGGACTGTACTAGGACATAAAAAGTATGAACTTTAGACACTGTTTTACCAATCTTTTTTTTTTTTGTACCAGGGATGGAACTGGGGTCTTTGCGCTTGCGAGGCAGGTGGTAGAACCACTGAGCTAAATCCCCCGCCCTAGACACTGTTTTAAAAAAAGAGATCACCGCCTGCCTCACATGCGAAAGGTCCCAAGTTCCATCTCCAGTACCAATAAACAAATAAATGAGAGCTAAACTGGAAGAAAATATTTGTATAAAACACATTTGATTGAAGACTTAACAAGACTACATAGTATAAAGAATTATTACAAAATAAAAAGGTATGTATTTCTAATGAAAGTATACTGACACAAAAAAGCCATGAAAAGGGGCTCAATATCATTAATCATAGGGAAATGCAAGTGAAAGCAATAATGTGCTTCTACACACCTGCTAGAGAAAGGCTAAAGTTAGGAAGCCTCGCTATACTAACTGCTGAGGAGAAGGGGGAGCGACTGGAACTCTCAGACACTACTGGACGGAAGGCTGTACACTACAGTCATTCTGGAAAACAGTGTGGCAGCTTCTTATAAAGTTAAACATACTTATCGTACACAGCCCAGCAATTTCACAGTACATATTGACTCAAGCAATGAGGATGTAAAACATGTCCTACCCTAGCTATTCCTTCCAAGGTGTAAATGAGGTTTCACTATTTTCTACCTTCTTTTTAAGCCATCACCAGCATTTCATCTCTTTTAAATCTGCTTTTGATACTTAGGGACCTCACCCACCCTCACACTGAAGTCACTAACATTCAATAACAATTATAAAAATGCATGAGATCTAGAAAAGTTTTGCAAACCTAAAGTGAAGACTCATTAGTGGGTATTCTGGTGGATCAACACCAACATTTTTAAGAACATGATAAGAACACAAAACAGATTACACTCTACCTACCCTAGTAAGGCTAAATTTACATCTGGAGAATCTTTTATTTTAGCTTGGTGGATCATGAGTTGTCATGTAAATGTAGTTTTACAGTGGGTCATGGTCAAAACTGTAGGGAACAGGGGAAGGGGATGTTACTAGAACCTCTGCAGTAAGTCCTAGTCTCCTGTGAGCCACGACAGTACACGGCGAATTACAGGAAAGGCAGACAAATGAGACTGAGCAGCAGCTGAGCTTTGGGTCTGATCAGTGCTGCTCTGGGCAGCAAAGACAAAGACCCCCTAGCTTGCAGCACCTTTTATTCAGAACGTGGGGAAACAAACGTAACAAGTGAAATGCAGAGTTCAGTACTTCACATTGGGATAAACAAGGTGTAAAAAGACTGCGGGGCAGTGGAAATCTAAGAATAATGAGGAACTATGCAGATTTGGTACCTCCCCGTCCTCTCCCACAGGTGTGGTCTTGCCCTGGAGCATTACAGCATCACAGGATCACTGAGATCTCAGTAGGGACCAGAGGCCAAAATGCAATTATGTCTGGAATGCCATAGCTGGCCACTTGGCAGGAGAACTAAGCCTACTCAAATGATTTTTCCCTAGAATTATGTAGCATTGCTCCCAACACAAAACATTTTTAAAACACTGACCTAAACCATACCTATAAAATAAATCCTATGGTACCAGAGGCTTCTACAACTTCTAACTTGTAAGCACTTTGGACTTGACTCAGCCCATAGCAGAGTGGAAGGAAATTCACAGTAGTAGCATACTGTCTACCATTTTTATGATTTGTTAACATGCCTTTGGTAGTCCTGCCTGGAAGAATAATCAGTATATTCTACAGCGTTGGTTATATTTGACCATCACTTTTCACTACTAGTACCATACATTTTTTTCAACTCTATTGAGATTTCAAGACTGAAGAAACAATATACAAATATTTCACTAATTTTTCCCCAGTAGCTAAACAATAAGGCAAAAGTTGGAACTCCCAGGCTTTCCTCTAATACACTGCAACATTGCAAAGTTGTTTGTTTCAATGCACAATGACTCTAATGACCTTCTAAACTTAGAAAACAAATATTTCAATCTCCACTAATACGGTGTCACTGGCTGCTTAATCATAACTTAAGCATTTTATATTAAATATTTTATACATTACAGTAAACAACTTTCTTGGAAAAGTTCCTTAAAATAACTTTTTGTCAATCGTTGTCCTTTAATTTAGAAAAGTTAGAAAGTAAATTCAAGTTATAGGCAAATCTACCCAAAGACAGAAATGAGTAGAAATAGTAAATGCACAGAAATAAGAATTTCTTTCTAAACAAGGTCTATCTTTTTAAGACTAAGTAGGGAAATATTTAATAAGTTATAACAATCACTAAGTTTTAAAAACACTCTACAGTACACAATATCTTTATTTATTGGATTTTTTTTTTCTTTTGGAACAGGGTCTTGCTATGTAGTTCAGGCTGGTCTGTAACTCAAGATCCTCCTGCCTCAGCCTTTTGAGTGCTGGGATTAGAGGCATGTGCCATGGTGCCTGGCAGTGCACAGTATCTCAGTAATTCTGAGACATTCAAACCTACAAGTGTCTCTGACTATGGACTTTTAACAATTACTCAAAACAAGAAAAACCCCTACGTTGGAATTTACATCAGGCTCATTAAAGATTACAGTCAATCCCAAATTAAGACTATGGCCCGATAATGGTAGTATATGCCCACAATGTCAGCACTTGGGAGGCTGAATCAGGAGGATCATGAGTTCAAAGCCAGCTGGGCAAATCAGCAAGACCCTATCTCAAGAAATAAAAGAAGCTGGGGATGTGGTTCAGTTGTGCAAGATCCTGGGTTCTCCACTGCTGAAAAAAAGAATAAAAATGGAGTGGAGGAAGACACAGCTGAGCGGTACAGAGCTTGCCTACCAGGCAGAGTCTTGGATTCAATTCTAATACCAAAACAATATACAGAAAAGACAAAGAACTACCTGTATGTACACACATTTGAAAATGTGTAATTCAGGCTAAGACTCTAGGCTGCCACCTCTAGCTCCCCATTCTTGTCACTAAGGCCCTGTGCACAACCCACAGGTCAAACCTGTGACCCACACCCTGCCTCAGGTGAGCCGGTGGCATCCTAAACTCGAGACTGAGATCAGATATTTTGGTGGCCTTATTAACAGGATGCATCTGAGATGGCTCTGAGATGACCTATGCCCAGGTTTACACGAGCAGGACCGTACTGGCTGCAGCCCAATGCATGATGGGAGTACCCAGGTGCCTGAAGTTGAGTACCATGAAAATCAGACTGCCCGAAATGGTTCATGAAATTATGGGTGTGTTTCCTATCCGGGAGTGAAAGCCAGGCAGCAGGAGATCAAGTTGAAATCTGAAAAACCATCCTTCTGGTCTCTTTGTGCCCTAGAAGCTGTGTAGAATGTGTGGGTTGTCTTTTTCACTACTGTCATGTAAGGTTTGCAAATAAAGATTTACAAAATTCTAATAAAAAATAAATAAATCTATATACAAGTACTTATCTAAACTCTCTAAATCATTGAAAAAAGGACTAAATTATAAATTCATTCACATAAAAGTGTTAATATTTGCTTTATAAACTAAAATTGAGTTCTTCCTCAGTAAATAAAGTCTAAAAATAAAGTGCCTACACACCTTTGGGTTAACCATTTTAAAAACCACGCTGCCAATGTTTATTTTAAAATGATTAATCACTCGTTTCCTACTACAACCAAGGCACAAAAGCAGTACAAGGATGTTCGCACACGGAGGCTAGCAACAGTGAACGTCCGTTTAAAGAAAAAAGGGTGACTCAACTAGGTACTTCACACTGTTACATATTATGTAATAATTTAAAAGCCAGAAAGGATCAATCTTTACTGCCACGGAAGGATCTCCAAATGTGTGCAAAAAGCAAGTCTGCAAGACAGCACTTATGATACCATATATTCAGGTCTCACACACACATACAACTATTTCATAAGTATGTATGTGCTTAAAAGAAGGGGAAAAAATAAGGCGTGGTGGCATATGCCTGTAATCAATCACAGCACTCAGGAGACTGAGGCAAGAGGATCCCAAGTTCCAGGCCAAAGGCCAGCTGGGGAACTTAGCAAGATCTTGTTTCAAAATTAAAAAGGGCTGGGGATGTAGCTCAGCGCTAGAGCCTGTGTAACACACAGAGCCTGGGTTCAACCCCCAGCACCGCTTGGAAAAAAAAAAAGCTGGAAAAATATTCAGGAAACAAAATATGAATACCCCTAAGAGGAAGGGTATGAAATTGGAATGTGAGAGAACAACACAGGGATTTCTGTTTCACTTCTGAGTTTTTACAAAGAATATATTCATGTTATTTGAGACCCGCAAAAGAATTTAAAATCCTAACTTTCCCCAAGCCAGAGCCGTTCGCTCTAACGAGATTTCGTTTTCTATTTTCTACTTATTTTTGTTAAAGTCAAAAACAAGTGACAGCAAAAAAAAAAAAAAAAACTTTTACCTTGCAAAGAAGTGACTAAATTGAACACAGGCGAAGGGGGGAAAAACCTTTACTAAATTAAGAAAGTGCACTTTAAAGGCACTGACTTTTCGGTTGACTCGGGCGTGACCTAGAAGCCTCCCAAAATCACGTTATCCAAAAGGCAAAGAAAGTGGAATACTATTCCCTCCGCGCTGGGTGTTGTTTTCAGGACGCTTAAGTAAGAAACAGAAGATGCCAAGTGTTTTCCAGGGTGGGAGAGGAGCGCGAAACCCTACACCCCAAGCGGCGGGGGCGGGGAGCGCGGTAGGTCGTCACTTGGGTCTGGGCTCCGCGCCGCGACAGGGGTGGCACCAGGTCCCCCCGGGGTCCCCACATCGGCGGAGACCCTCAACCCTCGGGGATCGGAGGGCAGGGCGGAAGGCCCAGCCCGGGGAGAGCGCAGCGCCCGCCTCCGCCCTAACCCACTAGGTCGAAGTCCGGGTGCCTCCCGGGGACCCCCGCGAGAGCCCGGGTCCCGCCCCTCCCCCCGCGGCGCGCCCCTGCCCCACCCCGCCCCCGCTCACCCAGGTAGCGACTCCGCAGCCTGGACGGATCCTCCAGCCCCAGCGACCGTCGCCTCACGTCCCACAACAGGTGTGGGAAGGAGCCGCCCCGAGACATGGCGAGGCCGCGCCGGCTGGGACCACCGCGCGGGGGCGGGGAGGACGGGGCGGGGATGCGGCCGGATCAACCCCCGCGCTCCTCCGACACCATCTGCGAGCCGGGCCTCGCGGGCGAAGCAGCTTAGACGGCGGCGGCGGCGGCGGCGGCTCCTTCCCCGGCGGAGCCCGGCCGCGCCCCGTCCGAAGCTCGCTTCATACTCTCCGCCTCTGACGACCCAGAACCTCCAGAGATCCGCAACAGCCCCTCCCTCGGCCCCTCCCACGGGGCGGGGTATCTGAGACCCCGCCCTCTCCCCGTCCCGGACACCGCCCCTCCAGGCGTTTCTCGCGAGATGACTACCACCCCGCCCCCGGGTACAGATCGTAGACCGGGTGTGCCCACGGCTGCCCCTCACCCTAGAAAACTGCGCTCAGGTCACTCGAGTCATATCCTTAACTTTCTATGGGCAAAAGAGTCTAGAAAGACGACGCTGAGGTCTACAGTATCTCGCTGACGAGTCTCAGGAAGCAAGAGTTGTGCGATGTCATCTTTAGTAGGGGAACGGAAGACCCAAAAAGCCCATTTTAACTTCGGGCCTCTTTCGTCCAATTGAAGGTGCTGAAGAGCTGGTGTGGCTTCACTTTCCCTTCTCCAACATGGCCTCTAGGGCAAGGAGGAGAAAAATTCAAGGTTCCGCCCCACCCCCGAGGCGCGGGCCAATCAGGGCGTGTGGCTCTCTCCGCGCGTGCGCGCCCCCCTCAGATAAGTATCGGCACCTGTTGCCTTGACTCCTCTGTCCCCGCCCGCCGCCGGCGAGAGGAGGGCTGCGGCTGGCTGTCACTGAGCCTCCGCCCCGTTAGCCGTGCCCGGCGCGGGCCCGAGGTGGAGCGCTGGGACCCGGCAGAGCCACGGGAAGGGCGCCCCAGGCAAGAGGCGGGCCCGAGGCGCGGTGCCGGGCACAGTGACAAAGAGCTGCCCTTCGCTGCCAGCCGGGGACGAGGACACCGCGAAGCCGTCACCCCGCTGCCCACCACCAGCAGGCGGCCGAGATGTCAGCCGCCGGCGCCCGGGGCCTGCGGGCCTTGCACCACCGGCTCCTCGATAAAGTGGAGCTGATGCTGCCGGAGAAACTGAGGCCGCTGTACAACCACCCGGCAGGTAGGTGACGACCCGGAGTGGCTCCCGCCAGCCTCCCCTCGTGTCCCTGGTGCGACCTCATAGCCCTGACGTGGTCTTGTGCAGGCAGGCTCGCCGGCATCCTCCCCTTCCCCAGGTGAATCGGCTCTTCTCCTGGCCCTGGCTCTTATTCTGTCTTTCGCCATCTCCCTGCCTGCGTCTCCAGACCCGTGGGTCTCACTCAGGACTTTCGTTGCGTTCGCTTCCTGGAGCACGACTCGAACTCTGGACCTGACCTCCAGATTTGACACCCCCACCCCCGTCCTGGGCCGCAAAGCCCTGGTTCTCCCCTCTTTCCCTCCAGTAATCATCATCTGCGCGGGAAAGAACTGGGTAGGTGGCTTGTCGCAACCGCAGGGTTTGGAGGAAAGGTCATAATTCGTTCTGCTCCCGCAGGCGGACAAGGCCTGCACCGAGACCCGGGTCCCAAACTGGAGGCGGGACCCGGGTTACGGACTCCGTGTCCTTTCCATCCTGTCGCTCCAGCTTGTTTCTTTAATTCTGTCTGTATGAAATTACTAAACAGGGCTGGAGATTTAGCTCAGTAGTTCCACCGCCTGTCTCTCATGTGCAAGGACCCGAGTTCGATCCCCTGTACCAAAAAAAAAGAAAGAAAAGAAATTACTAAGGAAGCTGAACTGGACTTTTTTATACCTAGGCAGATCTGAGTATAATTCTACCCTACCCTATGCTTAACTGTGAGTGTGACCTTGGGTAGAATCCTAGATCTGTGTTTTGGTTTCTGTAAAATGTGGGTCGATGTGAGGATTTAAAATAGCATATATACTCCATTCTTTGTCAATGCTCAATAAACATTAGCTTGCTCATGTCCTGCTGGAAAAGTGTTCTTGTGGTTGAAAAAAATGATTCTATAAGAAAATGGAAGATCCCACCCTCCAAGTCTCTGTTAAAGACCTGCAATTCTGTTATTTCTTCTATAAAATGGGAAGTAATAATACTTATTTGGCTGGGGACTAAAATCATATGTATACTGAGATCCATTTCAAGCATAAAATTTAGCAAATAGGAAAATATTTTAGAAATTGAAAGATTGAAGTGCTTCTGAGAAGGGAGCATTTTTCCCCTACAAAGTTAAATCTATATTCTGTAGTTGGTATCATTAGGAAAGTTGTTTAGTCCTGTCCGAATATGATGATGAAACACCTCTGGGAGTCTGGACTGGTTACTAAATCTGATTTCCACTCTGCTAATGGAATGAAGTATGCCACTAAATTAGACATTAGTTTAACCCTTCATATTCTTTACACCAGTGCTGAACCCACTGTAAAACTGATCTTCAAGGAGAGGCTGCTCTTGATTAAGTCTATTTAATTTCTTGCTTGCTTCTGCACTCGCTTTGGGAATTGTGCTGTGTTTCCTGGTAGAAAGTTTCAGGACAGAAGGTTTGGACAATGCTCTGTAATGATCTGGGTATTGCAGACTCATCTGAATTCTGTGGAGTCAACTCTGGGCCTTTTAAGATTTCTGCTTGAATGTTAGGTAAGAGCGTGGAGGAAGAACGATTTTAACCTACTTAAAATAATACAGAACCGGCGGGTAGTCTTACGTTGATCTTGGCTTTTAGCCACTGATAATTACTGCTTACAATACTTTACTCAAACTCAGAATAAAGAGTAGATTATGGGTTTCATCTGGACTTTCTTGGATTAATTCAGTTACTTTAATCCCTTTTTAGTATAGCAGAAGGAACACAGGCTTGCAAGCCAGACAAACACAGGTTGAGTCTTGGCTGTGTGACCTTTATCTTAAACTCTCCAAGCCTTAGTTTTCTAATCTGTAAAATGGGGATCATAATCATCACCATTTAAGGATTGTTGTGCAAATTAAGTGACATAGTGTCTGTAAAACATACCCCACAGTATTTGCACTTAAACTCTCAACAAATGTTAGTTCTCTCCCTTCCTGGCTTTTAAACAATATGCGGAGTAAGATACCTGTCACTGAAAATTTAGCAAGTATGGAGAAAAGGAGAAGCAGGAAAAACACAACTATTAGTACTGAATAAAACTCAAGAAAATGCTGATTATTGTTCTAAGAGTTATCCAAAATGAATATTCAAGGGTTTTTATCATTAATATGTGTGCCTAGATAGGCAATAAAAAGTTTTGTGTATGAGTCTGTATCACAACTGGAATGTTATGCGGCCCAGAATTTTAAGACCTTCACCCTTTATTTGCCTGTGTCCTTCCTACAGTCCTCAAGTTGCTCAGCTCACATATGAAGGTGTCGCCCCCCTGCCCAGCACACTACCACCATCTCAAAAAAACCACTTGCACAGCTATAGTCTAGGCACTATTTGTCAGAAAAATAACCTTGTGTCATGTCGTACAGTGTTTACTTAAAAGCTTATTTGGTTCTGGGGTTTGTACTCTGTGTGGTTTTAGTGTCTGCCAAGGCTTTGTGTGTGCAAAGTTAATCTTTACTATAGGGCAGTGGTGGCAAACCTACAACACATGTGAAACAGCAGGCCGTTTGTTTCCTTTTTTGGTTTTTTGAGCAGGGTCTCCCTTTGTAGTTCAGGCTGGTGCTGAACTCACTATGTAGCCCAGGCTGGCCCCGAACTCAAAGCCATCCTCCTGCCTCAGCCTCCCAAGTGCTGGGACTACAGCTGTGCGCCAGTAATTAGAACTACCTTTGGCGCAAATAAAAATGAATGATTATTGGCAGTCAATTTCCATGCCAAAGACCAATCTTTACAACTGCTGAGGGTGTGTGTATATGAAGTTGGTCACGTGACAAAGAACAAGGAGAGTTGAAAAGTGAAGGGAGGGGCAGGGATGGGTAGAGGTTGAGCAGAGTTGCTAAGGTTGGTAAGTGACTGCAGATAAAGATCACGTACTGTCACCTTGAAAGATAGAAGAAAGGATTCTGAATGCTTGACCTTGGGTGACATTTGGGGAGATAGATATGTCTAAACTGATTTAAACATTACGCATATGGCGACATCATGGGGACCCCATTAATATGTGCGATCTTTATGACCTGGAACCATTCAGTAAGAAACTGCATGTTGGGATGTAGTGAATACCTCAGCCCATTATTTGCAGGTATGTGAGGAATGACCAGTTCTTTTCCAAGAAGGAAGTCTCTCCTTGGAGAAAGAATCAAGTGTACACAAATGACCTACTTTCTGGGTAGAACGCATATAATATTTCACTAACAATAATTCCTCGCAAAGGAATTAGTATAATTTGGTCTATCAAGTATATAAAGAGAAGTTTGTTCATTTGTGTGAAAATTTGTGGTGATTTGGTTATATTTGCTTGCAAAAATTCTCAAATTCTTCTGTGAAAAGTTTGAATTTTTTTTTTTTTTTTTTTGGTACTGGGGATCGAACTTGGGACTTTGCACTTGCGAGGCAGGCAGCAAAACCACTGAGCTAAATCCCAGGCCCGAAAAGTTTGAATTTTAAAAAATCAGTTTCGGGCCAGGGATTCACCTTAGTGGCACCAAGCCTGTCTGGCAAGTGCAAGGTCCTGTGTTTGATTCCCAGTACCAGAAAAAAAAATCAGTTTCACTTTTAAAATAAGACTAATAATAAAATACAAAAATAGCTATTATTCTCTGCATTTTTCATTATTCATAAATAGTTCATAGTTTTAAATATATATGTATATATGAAATAGTCATGTGGTGTTTCTGACTTGTTGACAATTGAGGCTTTCAACTGCCAAGAGTAAAGTTTTAAGAAACAAGAAGAAAATGTGTTACTGGTTTTGTCTAAAAGAATGTACTGTTAAAGCACATGCCTGTACTCTCAGTACTTAGGAGGCTGAGGCAGGAGGATCACATGTGTGAGGCCAGCCTCAGCTACATAGCAGTTTGGAGGCTGACCTAGACTACACAGCAGGACCGTGTCTCAAAATTTAAAAAGTTAAAAGGACTGGGGCCATAGCTCAGTACAAAAGCCCTGGTAGTCTAAATAGTAACCATTAGCTAAGGGAAAATGAACTGGTAAACTAAGTTTTTGTTGAGCCTTTTTAAATCCATTGCATGACTACAGCTATTGCAACACTACTTCTTTGTATTTATAGATACCCAGCTCTGACTATCTATAGCAATTCGGACTGCATTATACAGTTGCTACTGAAATGTTTTTGTTTAGTACTTGGCAGTTGCTCAACTAATTTAAAGTTTGTTTTCATCACTTAAAATTATTCACTAAAACACCTCTGTTGATCCAAGGTTCTAGCAACCTGGATTTCATGTTTGAAGTTTTGTGTTCTTTGTCTTTGGTTTGGGGTTTGGCTCCATTTGACTGTGGCTGGTACACAGTATTTTTAAACTATCACATAGCTTGGAGCAGTTGAGTAAATTAGTTACCAGGCAAACCTACTGAAAAACTTGACCATTAACCCCAAAAGATCAAGCATTTCACCTTGAAAAGACATTAGAATCTAGAGACATTACTCAGGAAGCAGATTTGGGGTTGCAGAAGAAAAACATCAGTTTTACAACAGGAAGAGAGGCGTCTTTAGAAAAGTTCAGGGTAAAGATGAACGCCATTCAGCTGCAGACTGCAGTTGCACGCTGACTTAGCTCGAGTGATGACGTCAAGCTTTGTGCAGGAATAATAAATAAACTTAGTCATTGACGCTAGATGATGCCTGCAATCCCAGCACTTGGGAGGCTGAGGCAGGAGGATCGCTGCGAGTTCGAGGCTGCCCTGGACTACAAAGTGAGACTCGGTCTCAAAAGAAAAGAAAAAAACTAAAAAGCAAACTTAGTTATTGATATTGCATATGATCCAAAGGCTCCGTGTGTGACCAAGAAAAATGACTAGGTATAACAGTAGGAATCCTAAAAGTTCAACCTAAATTAAAATGCAGAGGAGTTTGAAAAGGCAAAGACTGCAGTTGGCAGAGAAAGGGAGCCATTGTCTAACTGAAAGCCTTTTTTTGATTAGCATCTCTCCTAGGCAGGGTTAATCTAATAAAATTCTATTGAGAAATACATACTTGTTGGAGCATAGTGGCACACACCTATAATCCCAGCATTTGGGAGGCTGAGGCAGGAAGATCGTGTGAGGCCAGCCTGAGCTACAGAGTGAGTTCAAGGCCAACCTGGACTGTTATAACAAGTCCATTTCTCAGAAAACAAAAAGACAAAAAATATATTTATTTGTTAAGGAAGATTAAGACATAGGCTTTGTCTTTAAGCAATCTAGAGTCTGGTGAAAGTGACAGATGCCTGAATAGTCATTTTAATTAGTATAGAAAACAATAGATAAGTATGGGGCTGCTCTGGCAGTTCAGAGAAGCAGCATTTGACCTAACCTGGAAGTGTTAAAGAAAGGGTCCTTGAGTTAAGTGAAGACAAAGCAGAGTTTGGGGAGGGACGGCCGAAGCTGAAGTGTAGAGCCCTAAGCGGCTGGAAGCTGGTTGAACGTTTGCCTGCCTTAGGCTGGAGTCGCCCCTCCTTAGCTGAGGGTGGCTGCGCCCACGCATTGTAGGACGCTGAGGACGCTGAGCGGCATCCCGACGTCTGCCCACTAGATGGCAGCAGCACCACCACTACCCTTACACCAAAACCAGGTCCGTCAACTGAAAATGCAGACTTGGGCCGGGGATTTAGCTCAGTGGTTTCACCAGGGTTCGATCCCCGGTACCAAAATTTTAAAAATGCCGACTTCCCCTCGGGGCACAGTCACTCCTGGGTAAAGAAAAGCACTGATCTAATCTAAACTTTAGATAAGTTAGGACGCCACGTTTGTATTCTGAACCTAAATCCCTTCGCGTTTTCTTTTTTTTGTGGGGGAGGGGTTTTATTTGGCTTACAGTTTGTAGAGGTTTCAGTCCGTAATGAGCCGGCTCCCAGGGTAGCAAACAGGCATCGCGGAGGAGAAACAGCATGGCGCACACAAGGCAGCAAAGGCAACAAGAGAGTTAACAGCGTCTCCCTGCCCCTTTAATCTTACTCAGGCCACTTACAGCGGGCAGCACTCTCACCCTCAATCCTAGTGCTCTTGAGCCTAGCACTGCACCATGAATCAATTCCAGCTTCACACGCTGGAGATCAGGCCTATGACCGCATGAGGCTTTGGGGGGACATCTAGACCCAAACCATAACATTCCGCCCCTGGCCCCCCAAAGACTCATGTACGAATTTCCTATACACAGAAGGCATTTAGTCCACCTCTAAGAATTGCCAAACTCTGAATCATTTTAGCATTGCTGAAAAGTCTAAGTCCAAAGTCTCCTCTGAGATTTAAGGCAAACTCTTAACTTCAGGCCCCTGTACAGATGAAAAGAAAGTCAAACACTTCCAACATTCAGTGGCACAAGATAGACATTTCCATTCCAAAAGGTACAAACAGGAGGATACAAAGGAATGGGTCCAAAGTAAGTCTAAAATCCAGTAGGACAAACATTAAATCCCACGGTTCCACTTCCAGCATCCCCAGGAATCTGTGGCAAGTTGTGAACTCTGAAGGGCTTGGGTGGCTCCTCCCCTGTGGCACTTCTGCTGCTGGTAGCTCCCATGGCTTTTCTCTTGAGCTGGCTCTGCTCCCTCCTTGCAACTTTCCTCAGATGATCCACGCTTGCTCGTGGCTTCTCCAACCTTCTGGGGTCTCCACTGCACCTTCAGCTTCACACTCACAGCTGCACACACTGCCCTCTCGGGGATCCTGCCTGGCTTCCCAGGCCTTCTTCTGACATCTGGGTGGAAGACTTCCTGACCCCACAACTCTTACATTCTGCAGGCACCTAAAACCAGTGCCATGTGGATAATGCCGAGGACTGCTGCCAGCTGGAGTAGTAGTAGCCAGTCTTCCCTCTCTCTTGGCTGTAGGGGTCGAGTGCCTGGATTGCTGAGCACTCTGAACCCAATCCCGAGGAACAGATTTTCTAGGCTGCCGCCATTTTGGAACAACTGCCCTAGGCTGCCGCCATTCTGGAATGTGGTGTGGCTGTCGCCATTTTGGAACCTGGTTCTCTGGGGCTTTTTTCTCAGAGCAAATTCCTTCACCTTTATAACTCCAAGGCTGCGAAGTGTGGAGTCCTGCTGCTTCCTGTGATGTTCTCAAACCATCTTTTCTGTTTTCCTGTTCCTTCTCAGTAATCAAGATCTGCTCTGGGGCGGGAGCTTTAGCTCAGTGGTTCCGCCGCCTGCTGTGCAAGCGCAAGGACCCGAGTTAGATCCCCGGTACCAAAAGAAAAAAAAACAAAAACACAAAGATCTGCTCTGCTCTGTCTTTGCAGTCCACAGCTTTGCTGGGGCTTCCTTTCTGGCCCAGCTCAAAATGTTTTAAATCATTCTGCTGGGCTCTTTGCTCTTGATTCTCCACATAGATCTGGCTAAAAGCCCCCAACAGTAGCCATGCCAGTGCCTCAATATTCGACTACCTTGAAATTTCTTCTGCAAGATTAATTAGTCCACCACCCTTAATCTCAGTCTCAGGCAAAGTCTCTGAACATGAGCAAAATTCAGACAAACTTTCTGTCAAGTCATAACAAACATCATCTGGAGTCCAGGAGCCAATGCAGACCTTCTTCCTAGCAGAAATCTTCTCAGCTTGGTCTTTACAAGCTTTCTGGTCTGCTAATCGCTGACCAGAATCTCTCATACAGAACAACCTAAGGTGTTCCAGCACTGCTTCTATAGCCAACGTCTCTGGATCGTTCCTAACTCTTCCCCTTCCCACAAGCCAGTTCCAAAGGCTTTTGAGCCCCATGACCAGGTAAAGTCACAGCAACAATGCCACTCCTGGTACCAAATTTCTGTGTTAGTTACTTTTCTCTCATTGCTGAGACAAAATACCAGACACCCAAAGTTAAAGGGCAGGGGTTTATTTAGGGTTAGGGTTTGTAGAGGTTTCAGTCCATAATGAGCTGGCCCCAAGGCAGGGATGGCAAACAGGCATCACAGAGGAGAAACAACATGGCGCACACAAGGCAGCAAAGGCAACAAGAGCTCGTGTGTTCTTTTAAATTCCTTTTTTCCCTAGTAAAATTTTATTTTACACTTTAACCTAGTCTTAACCAAAGAAGAGGGAAATTTGTTTCCACATCTTTTCAAGACAGAGAAAGTGTGTGTCCAGAGTTCTAGGGAAAGGGTGGCTGTGATCAGAACAATACAGAACGTAGAGGACTGGATAAAAGATAAGTACAGTAAAGCAGAAACTGAATCTGGATAGATTTCTTTCTTGTTTGGTTTGGTTTTGCTTGAGATGGGTTCTCACTATGTGGCCCAAGCTGGCCTCAAATTCACAGTGATCCTCCTGCCTCAGCCTCCCAAGTTCTGGGATAACAGGCATGTGCCACCACACCCAGTTTAGATAGATTTTTTTTTCATTCAGTGTAAGAACATCAAATTTAGAACACTTTGCTAGTTTTAATTCTTATAGCAACCGTTTCAGCACTATGTTCAGGTGAGTTCCACAACTAAAATATGGAAATTTATTTTTTTTTAGTGCTGGAGTTTGAACCCAGGGCCTCATGTGTGCCAAGCATGTACCCTACCACTCAGCAACACCCTCAGCCCCAAAGTGGGAAATCAGTAAACTTAAAAGTATAAACAAGGCTTATCAGTTTCTAAATATAAGCTGATACAAAGAAACCCGAGGCCTTTGTGCTGAGCTACATCCCTGGACAGCTCACTTTTGTTTTGAGACAAGATCTTGCTCACTCAGTCACAAAGTTGTCCTAGCTGGTCTCAAACTCTTTTTTTTTTTTTTTGAGACAGGGTCTCCCTATGCAGTTCAGGCTGGCCTTGAACTCACTGCAGCCCAGACTGGCCTCGAACACGCAGCAGTTCCCCGCCTCATCCTCCCGGGTGCTGGGCTCACAGGCATGTGCCACTGCACCTGGCCTAAACTTGTGATCATCTGTGGCAGCCTCCCCCAGTACAGGGGTTACAGCCCTAGGCCATGGCACCTGGCTGTGCATGTTCACTGTATTTTCAGTTAACCCTGGGGAAAACCTCTTTCTCTCTATTCACTGTCCTCTCACCGTGAAAAGAAGTACATGAGTTGGAAGTCAGTACCGAGCAGTAGTTTTAAGAGTTAGGAAGCTTAAGTTACAATCTGCTGCCTGCTAGCTGCTTGGCCTGAGCAGCTAGTAGGACCTTCTCTGAGCCTCATAGATAAAACTAAAGTTTTGGACTAGGTGACCTCCGAGTTTCCCTCCAGCCTGAAAGCAGCGTGCATCTCAAATTCAAAGTTATCTAAGAAACCAGTATTTTCCATACTTGACGTTAATTTGGCATTTTGCACAAAGCAGCTGGGACAAGGATGACCAAAGCAGTGAGCCTGCTATGAATGAGTTTGCAAGTGGCCCTTCCCCTGGTCAGTGAACTTGACAGTCAGGCTCACTGGGCTGTGCTCACCTAGCATGGGCAAGGCCCTAGCTTTGACCCCCAGCACCTCCCAAAAAATTCATTCATTAATTTTTAATAGAATATGTAGAATTTTTGCGAGAACTATTACCGTGATATATATGGTAAAATGTCACTTATAGTTAAAATACAATAAAATTAGTGTGTGTGTATATATATATATATATATATATATATACACACACTATACATAGTGAGGTTGCTATAACTAAAATTTCTTATTTTTTTTTCAATTTCCCCAACTTGAAAATTATCCATGGATGAACTAACATTAAGTTACGTATTCAAGGCAGTACACTGGGAACAGTTTCCAAAACCATCCTCTGTTATACCTTAATTTTTAATATATCACAAAAATATAAATAATTGGGGAGATAAGAACAACCTATAAAAGGTTGATACTGAGATAGTGTGGTACCTTTCTAAATGTCAATGAATACAGAGTTACAGGAAACAGCAAATGTGGTTAGAAATAGATTGGCAAATCTTTGGGTTTTTGAAATTTAGTGACAGCTGTTAAAAACATGTGTATAGGGGTCGGGGATTTAGCTCAGTGGTTCCGCCTCCTGCCTTGCAAGCAGAAGGACCCGAGTTCGATCCCTAGTACCAAAAAGAAAAAGAAGAAAAAAACAGTGTATAAAATATTTGGTGTATTTCTGAACCTTTCTTCCTGTTTGTTTGTTTTTTTCAGGCCCAAGAACAGTATTTTTCTGGGCTCCAATTATGAAATGGGTAAGTCTGAACTTTTTGGGAGGGGTGGGATTGAGACAGGGTCTCACTATGTAGTTCAGGCTGGTCTGGAACTCACTGTGATCCTCCCGCCTCAGCCTCCTGAGTGCTGGGATTACAGGTGTAGGCCACCATACCTGGCTAGTCTGAACATTTTACAGGAGCTATTGAAAAAAAATTCTTTAGTAGGAACCTTTTAATTTGAGATAAATTGTATGAAGGATATGCTTTAAAATATTATCAGAAAAAATATCAGTATGTCTCTAAATAATTTTACAGAAAATACTCTCTGTCATATCGTTTTCACTGCATAAAGCATACTATTCACTTTAGTTTCCCTAAGTCCCTAGAAAAGAGGCCTTCTAGGAGTGTATTTACTATCAAAACATAATTTAGGTCCCCTAGGAACATGAAATTCCATTGTAAAACTTTACCACTGACCTAGGGATATTGCTTATATTGCTTAGTGATAGAGTGAAAATTTGGCGTGCACAAGGATTCACAAGGGCCTGTGTTTTTGATCTCCAGCATGGGAAAAAAAAAAAAAAAAAAGCCAGGCATGGTAGCATGCATCTGCAGTCCCAGCTACTGGGGAGGCTGAGGCAGGAGAATCACGAGCTCAGGAGTTCAAGGCCAGCCTGAACAACATAGTGAAACCCTCTTTCACTCCGTGTGTGTGTGTGTGTGTGTGTGTGTGTGTGTGTGTGTGTGTACTAAGTAAAACCTTAAATAAAATAACTTATTATCAATGTGTGGTATAAGACAGGGAGAGAAACGTTTGTCTCAGAGTAGATGGGTCTATCCAAGTGTATATATTAACATTCGGTAAATGGCAGAGTCTGGGACTTGTGACTCAAGCCCGGTGCTCTTGCCCTATACCAGAGCTTCCTAAAGTTCCTATTTAGCTGCGGGGGCAGGGGGGGAGCTCAGTGCCCACTGTAGCCAATCCCTGGCTTCATGTTGAGAGGAAGTCTGGCTCCTGCTTCTCAGTGCCTTCTGGCTCTGCTGCAGCTGCAGGTGACTTGCTAGAAATGCTGCTGTTTGGGCCGCACCCCAGACTGACATGGAACCTTGGGCGCAGAGCCCGGTGAGCTCGGGATGTTACCGTTTTCGTCTTCTGATGGACACTTAAAATTATATAGTAGTTATGTATCTGTAAAGTGGAATGAGCCGGATGTGGCGGCCCACACCTGTAATCCCAGCAATCAGGAGACTCAGGCAAGAGGACCACTTCGAGTCCACGGCCAGCCTGGGGTACATAGTGAGACCCTGTCTCAAAAAGACAAAAAATAAAATAAAATAAATAAGTAAAATAAAGTGATTTCATCTATTTATACTAGCATTGGCATTTATCTGATCTGTTTTCCGAGTAAGGATACAGAGGTTCAAAAACTCCGTAACTGTACACACTATCTTTAGTAAATGGCCTGATGAATGGAGTCAAACAGACTCCAAATCCTATGTTAGGAACTCTTACATTACCACCTCTAATATAGTCACTGTGGATCTAGTACTTCCTTAGCCTGCTAGGGAATATTTTGCATAATTTTGTAGTGTACAATGGGAACTTTCGGAATCTACAGTTCAGCTACTCCAGTAAAGTGGAAAAGGACCCCAGACAGCCCTGTGCCTGATCCTGAGGCGAGTGATGCAGGAAAGGGTCCCTGGAGTCCCATCCCTCAATCTGCTGCCCTAAAGAGGCCAGCTACTGTTATTTTGTGTTCTTGATCATAATATTTTTTGGGCACTGTACTAAGTACTGTTCAAGCATACTGTCCCAGTCCTTACATGAGTCTTGCTAGGGTAGACAATAATATGCTCATTTTACTTTACGAGGAATTGACTATAGGTTATACTGTAACTTGTTCAAAATCACAATGAGATTTTATAAATAATTTCTGTAAGGTCAGAGTGATATAGAATAGAAAGGGATTTTTAAAAATAGGAAAGCCAGGCACTATAGCTTTGACATGCCCGTTGTCCCAGCTACTCAGGAAGCTGAGGCAGGAGAATTACTTGAGCCTAGGAGTTGGAGGCCAGCCTGAGTGAAACACTGTCTCAAAAAAAGAAAAGGTACGTGGAAAAGGGAGAACAGTCACTAGCATATCCCAGGAAATAAAGTACCTAATGGGAGCACAAATAATCCTAACTGCTGATTTTCTTCCAAAAGTGAGTGCTAGGGTCTAAATTCGGCTCAGAATCATCCTGGATGTATTCATCGGGCCGCAGTGTCGTCCATGGACCCTGTGGAACAGTAGCAGAAGTCAGTCCCTTTCTTCTAGTGGCAGTTTTCCCCCCTGCAGAAGTGGAGCAAATGTGGGGCAGGGGACATACACATGGGAGCTGGAAGAAGTGAGGAGGGACGCTTTTTAAACTAGAAGCATTGCTCTCTTGGAATATCAACTTCATTAATTCAAACCATATGGACTGGTTTTAAATTTATGTATTAAACTCTTAGGTATCTGTGCTCCATTTAGGATCAAAACCTTTGGCCAATTTACATTTTCCATACAAGAGTGTATTTTAGGAACTCAGTAAAAACCTGGAAGTAATTTCTAATGGCATACGCAGGGTATGCTTTAAAGAGGAAAAAAAGAGAGAGAAAAAAAGGGAAAGGGAGGTGAGGAGGCAAAGTCTCCACAACTAACGACTCTGGGTTTGAATTTTGCATGAATAAAAATTGTTTTATTACATTTTCTGATTTCTGCCATAAAGTACCATAACTGATCTTCTAGTGAAGACTTAGAGCTAAACTTTCTGAGCGCTAATGGTAGGATATGAATGGGATGATTCTATAAAAGACAATATTAAAAGTACAACAACTAGGGCTGGGGATTTAGCTCAGTGGCACCGCTGCCTGCCTTGCAAGCACAAGGTCCTGAGTTCAATCCTCGGCACCAAAAAAAAAAAAAGAAAAAGTACAGCAACTAAAAATAACATAAAACGACAGAATTATGTATTGCAATGTATATTAATAAAAAGTGAAAGCACAGTAGAAAAGACCACATAGACTTTGACATTAAAGAAAAATGAACTAACCGAAACCTAAAATTGTAACCGCTTTTCTGAGACTTAAAAATAATAACATGACAGAAAACATAAAAGGAGGGCTCCTTCCTGCATTGACCGCAGCTTCCGTCATGCACCACGTTTTCTTAACCCATGGATGTGACAGGGACAGCACCGGTCTCCCTATGGAAGTGTCACGGTGTGTCGCATCAGACATGAGGGCGGGAGCCGCTCCCCGCACTCACTCTGTCCCTGCTTTCTGTGTGTCACTGTCCAGGGCTTGGTGTGTGCTGGGTTGGCGGACATGGCCAGACCTGCGGAAAAGCTTAGCACTGCTCAGTCCACTGTGCTGATGGCCACAGGTAAGTTAAAGAGCACCTGTCCTATCCCCCCAAACATGAACTGTTTGTGTTTTGTTTCACATTTGTTCACTTAGTTCAACTTTGGAAATATGTACATGCATGCACGCACGCACAAAGGAATTCACAGGATTCTCTGGCTCTAGGAAGTTATCCTCTCATGAGTGAAGGGGACAGAGGAAGGTTATCGGCAATAAGTATCTGTAGGGGTTTTTGTTTTTTAAGTTTTTGCCATAAAAATATTTTTGCAAGTAAGAAAAAAGTTACAGTTCCGATTCATTTGTCCTGTCCACCTTTAATGTCAGAACTGAGAATTCTGTTTAATGCTGAATTACAAAGATTTTTTTGAAGACTCAGGCAATAGCATTTCTTCATCCTTCACTCTACATTATTATCATAATCTTATTCATAATTATTTCACCCTAATATTAAATATTCTGATAAGTTATTGCAGCAGTACCTGTGCTTTTAAAAGAAAATACTTTGTTTCAACAGGATTTATTTGGTCAAGATACTCCCTTGTAATTATACCCAAAAACTGGAGCCTGTTTGCTGTTAATTTCTTTGTGGGGGCAGCAGGAGCCTCTCAGCTCGTTCGCATTTGGAGGTAAGCCTACCAGGATATTTTTAAAACTGCTTCAGAAGCTACCCAGATGGCAGTATTTTTTTAAGATTCATATGTAAGGCTAAGACAGGAATGTGACTGAGACAGAAATGTAACATTTTCTCCAGGGTTACAAATGAGTTAAAAGCAGTTAAACCAGGTATGGTGGGGCACGCCTGTAATCCCAGCACTCAGGAGGATGCAGTGAGTTCAAGGCCAACCTAGGCTGCATAGCGAGTTCAAGGCCACCCTGAACTATATAGCGAGATCCTGTCTGGAAGAAAAAAAAAGAAGAAAAGAAAATTTAAAATCTTTTTTTAAAAAAAGCAGTTAAGCAAAATATTGCCTAGTTTTTTTTTAAATGACAGTATTTTTTATTTTAAAAAGCTGTATAATATTCCATTGTGTACACATACCACATTTTCTTTATCCATTCATCCACTGATTGTCACTTTGCTATTGTGAATAATGCTGCGATCAAATGCAGAAGTTCAGCATTCTTGGACATAGTGATTTCATTTCCTTTGGATATATAGCCCAAGTGGGACTGCTGGCTTATATGGTAGTTTTACTTTTAACTTTTTGAGAGAACTCTCTACTGTTATTCATAATGGCTGTACTAATGTACATTCTCACAAGAGTGGGGAACAGTTCTCTTTTCTCCTCATCAAACCTTGTTACCTTTTGTTTTTTGCTTTTTGTTTTTGTTTTTTTGGTACCGGGGATCGAACTCGGGTCCTTCCACTTGTGAGACAGGTGGTGGAACCACTGAGCTAAATCCCCAGCACCAACCTTTTGTTTTTTTGGATAATCATCATTCTAACAGGTGTGAGGAAATATCTCTTGTTCTTTTTGGTTTTCATTCCTTTGATAATTAGTGATGGTGAACATTTTCTTCACAAACCTACTGGCCATTTATAAGCCTTCTTTTGGGATTTCCCTAATTTTAAATTAGATTGTTTTCCTTCTCCTGAGTTGTGTTCCTATATATTTTGGAAATTAACTCTTTATTAGATATAGTGTTTGCAAATATTTTCCTCCATTCTGTAGGTTATGTTTTTACTCTGTTGACTAGGTCATTTGATGTAATCCCATTCCTATATTTTTACTTTTGTTATATTTTTTTTTGAGGTCATATTAAAAAGCACTGTAGATCAATATCATAGAGCTTTATCCTGTATGTTTCCTTCAAGTAGTTTCAGGTCTTATGCTTAAGACTTTAATTTGAGTTGATTTTTGTTAATGTTAAAGAAAAGTGTTTAATTTCATTCTTCTTCATGTGAATATCTAGTTGTCTGAAGAAACTGTTCTTTCTCTTTGTGAATGCATTGTCTAGATAGATAACCCTTCTACCGTAGTTCCTTTTATTAAGACAACATGAAAACCTGGGCACAGCAGGGGACTTCTACAATCCCATCTACTCAGAAACCTGAGGCAAGAGGATTGAGAGTTCAAGGCCAGCCTGGGCAACTTAGCAAGGCCCTGTCTCAAAGTAAAATTTTAAAATTAAAAATAAGAAAGGGCTGGAGATACAGCCCAGTGGTAGGGTATTTGTCCAGCATGCACAAGGCTCTGGGTTCAATCCCCATTACAATAAAATAAGATTTATTAACTAATTTCCAAATAAACCTTTTATCACTCACTTGGAGTTATATATAATATATATCACTCACTTGGAGTTTATATATATATACAGAAGTGAGACTTGAAAGCACAGTTGCATAATATTGGAAATAACGTTTCGAGTGAGGACACTGGTTCCATTGAAAAGTGTTTCATGAGCACTAGAAATTTCTTAAACTACTCAATAGTGATAATACGATCAAATATTAGAAATCAAGATCTTTTAACTGGGCATGGTGGTGCACTCCTGTAATCCCAGGTACTTGAAAGGCTGAGGCAGGAGGATCACAAGTTCCAGTCCAGTCTAGGCAACTTAGCAAAACTTTGTCTCAAAAAGTAAAAAGGCTGAGGATACAGTTCACTGGTAGAGAGGCCCTGCATTCAGTCCCCAGTAACAAAGAGAGAGAGAGAGAAATCAGAATCTTTTAAGAAATGTAAGTGGTATGGTACATTCTGTGGAATAACTTCCTCCTTGTGCTTATACAGAGTGTTTTTCACTCTCTTGAAAGCTAGGAAGTAAAGTTCAGAGTGTTATAGAGAGGAAAGATTATGTGGCTTAAAGTTATTTCATGTGGATTAATGAGCATTAAGCTTCAAAAAACTTAAGTCTTTACAACTTGTTGACCTATTTTTTAAGTACATTTTACTTCTCTGGTTAAACAGGAACCTGTTCCCAGTTGATTTTATTCTTAGGTGCTTTGTGAGTGTAAAGCAAATAATTCTAGTTAACCACAGTTTGCTAAAACTTTATACTCATGTGCATGTTGATCATGTTCTCATATAGTGAAAGAATGAAAATATTCCTTAAGACAGTACTTTTGCACCGGAAGTTATGTCAGGAAAGCTGCTGAAACCTCTTGGTAGTTGGGATCTCACTGTCTGAACACAGACCAATGCAGACAAACCTCCGGGTCACTGTCCCTTCTGCCAGATGCTGTCAGTAAGCTCCTGGGAAGATTGTACTTACAACTCCACAGCCACTTGACAACTGGGAAAGAAGAAATGGAATGTTTCCCCTTCTCTCCTTACCATAAATTTATTATTACTAATGGTTACTTTTTTTTCTGTTTTCTTTATAGATATAACCAAGAACTAAAAGCTAAAGCAGTCAATTAAGAGTTCCTGATCACCCGAACAGTCTAACTGTGGACACAACCACTGGGACCCAGCTCATTGCTTGATTATTCACAAAGCAATGCTAACTGTGTTAACACTTGGGGGGCAGACAAAAAAAGTCTGGCTGTAATGGGTAACTAGTGCTTGTTCCACAAAAAAATAAAGCAAACTTTTAATAAGTCTCTATTTACGTATGACTTAAGGTACTTAGCGATGGATATTAGTGACGTATTTTTCTACCGTTTGTCCATAATAAATTACCCTTGGTCATCCATACCCCAGCCTCCTGTTTGAGTTAGCAAATGTGTGCACATAAAAGAGCAAACAGGCCGGGGATTTAGCTCAGTGGTTCTGCCACCTGCCTTGTGAGTGCAAGGTCCTAAGTTTGATCCCCAGTACCAAAAACAAACAAAAAAAGAGCAAACAATCTGAACAAGATCCAAGGCTGCTTATTGCAGGTCACATAGCTCTAAGTGGGAGCAGGTATTGCTGAAGAGGGAGAAATAGTGGAATAACAAGCAAAATGACCTCAGACCTTTGGCTTTTGCAGTCCTGGGGCTTAAACTCAGGCAGTGCTGAGCTACATCCCAACCCTTTTTAAAGTTGTTTTTGGTTTGAGACTGAGTCTCACTAAGTTGGCCAGGCTGGCTGTAGGCTGGCTTCTCCTACTTCATCCTCCCACACCTAGCTGAAGCTATTTTTTATTTTTTATTTTTTTTGAAGCTATTTTTTAAAAAAAAAAAATTTAATATGCCATGAAGAGAATTTTTCTTTTTTTTTTCTTCCTTTGCATATTTATAATTTTGTGGGTTTTTTGGTACCAGAGATTGAACTCAGGACCTTGCACTTGCCAGGCAGGTGCAGCACCACTGAGCTAAATCCCTGGCCCTGAAATTCTTTTTATAGCTACAGATTTTTTTTTTTTTTTCGATGTCTATGTGTATACATTAGGCCAGCTTTAAACTTGCTGGGGGCCCAGGCTGGCCTCAAACCTTCGATCCTTCTGCCTCAGCCTCCCAAGTGCTGGAATTGCAGACACGTACTGCCCTCCAAATTCATTACAGCTACAGATTTTGGTACAGGATTAGTAGAAGTTTTTAAATTAAATTCAGTAACTGATGCAGTATAGCAGAAAATGCTCTGAGTCAAACAGACCTGAATCTGAATCCCGGTTCTGCTGATTTATAAGCTATGACTTTGGTCAGGTTATGCACCTAGCAGAGTACTTGGTACCTAAGTAGGCTTTCCATAAATGGTTATGGCCTTTGTCCCCATCGTGAGGAGAGACTGGGCCTAGATTACTCCATCCTAGACATGATCAAGCATCTGTTTGAAATGCTAGTAAAAAACCCATTAGAACTATAATCAGATGAATCAACAGAGCAAGTTGTTTTAAAGTATGAAGAAATAAGAGACGAAATAACTTGGCCAGAGGCAGCTGGGGATCAAACCCAGGACCTTGCACATACCCTTACCACTGAGCTGCACTCCTGCCAAAGAGCTTTCTTAAGATAACTGATAAAGTTTTGGCGATAAGCAACAGAAAATCTTGTGTTTTGTCATTTGTCCCTTCATCATAATACAGCTTTGAGGAGAAAGGCTTCAAGAACCTGACATAGGCAAACATGAAGTGGTCCTGAAGAGGGAAATGATGCTTTATCTTCATACCCCATGCTGTTAAATTCATCTGCTTGTCATGTGTGCACATGTGTTCTCAAGGTTGAACATTAAGGAAAACTTGAAGCATGGCATAGACACAAGAAAGTTTGTTAAAGTGTGTGTGTGAGTTGGAGTTTCAGTCCTCATGCAAGCCTGTTCCTTCCTGTGTGGGTCAAATTAACTATAGCAGTAAGATGTAATCAGAAGGAATCCTCCAGGCCAGCAGTGGGGAACCTACGGCACACGTGCCACAGCAGACTGTTTGTAACATTAAATGGTCTAAAAGATTCACCATCACTGCTCTAGGTTCTCAGCAGTTTTATTGACAGACCACTATCATGTGTTTATTTTCTGCCCAGAAAACCTTAATTCATCCCAAATACTGAATCTTAAAACTTAAGTGACTAACATACGTCCTATCAAAACCCCTCATTACCACTTGGAACACATAGTCTAGTCTAGTGATTAGCTTTGCAGCTGTTCTCAAAAATTTATTTTATATACTGGAAGTCTTAACTATCATTGTAAATGCTGAACTCCCTGGAAATGCTTTCCACAGTGTTACAAATCACTAGATCAGCGGTGTTGAGTTCAATTGTATGACCCAGTTTTCTAACCAGTCCTCATAGGTGGTTTCATTCATTAGTTTTCTCAGTGCCAGGTTGGGCAGGCCTGGGTTTCAGCTCAGCTCAACCATTTGCTAACTCAGACCTGAAAACCCCTGTGTGAGAGAGTATTTTCAAGAGGAAACCAGGAATAACAGCACTGACTTCTTAGGGCTGCTGTAAAGATGGAAATCATGTTTTAATGCAATGCTTGGTTTGTGCTACTATTAATAAAAAGAAAGTGCAGAAAATGTTAAGTCTAATTTAAAATAGACTGAAAGTACTCTTAGACTAAGGAAGTTTTGCCTTAGTTGCAAAACATGATACCTTTAACCCAGTCTTTTGTGATTTGGCATTCATTTTAAAGAAATATTGATGCAGGTACATCAGCATTGCGATTAACCCATATTAAACATTTCTTCTTATGTTGTTAAAATGATAGTGAAAGGTTGAATGTTAACAGGGGTTAACCTCAAGGTCCGAATTCCTCTTTGAGGCAAAGCCCCTACTGGCACTTGTTGAGGTGACCCAGAAAGCACTGGCATTTACTGAGCCAGAGTCCCTCCCTCAGGGCTCTGCTTACTAACACCAGCAAATTCCCTCAACAAAAACAACTAAATGAACCTCTTTTCTCCTTTTTTTTTTTTTTTTTTTTTTGGTACCGGGGATCGAACTTGGGTCCTTGTGCTTTCGAGGCAGGTGCTGGAACCACTGAGCTGAATCCCTGGCCCTTCTCCTCTCTTAAGACAAGCATTTTATAATTTAATTACTGTATAGGGCTGAACTGCATTTGAGAACATGTGTGAACTGAACATTATTCAGTTCTTTTTAAGCTCAAGTTTTAACTACGTGTAACTACATGTGAATTGCTGGGATACACATAAGAACAGTGAGAAAATCAAAATATGATTTAAGCTGTTAGAAAACATGCCTGCCTGTTAAAACGTTTTTACAGTAGGGCCGGGGATTTAGCTCAGTAGTTTCGCCGCCTGCTGCGCAAGCTCGAGGACCCGAGTTCGGTCCCCAGTACCAAAAAAAAAATTCCAATGCAGTGCGACATTGGATTTGAAATTATAATTGGAGTAAATTTGGTTAGAAATATGCCCTCAAAAAAAAAAAAAAAAGAAATATGTCCTTGGGCCAGGGATTTAGCTCAGTGGTTTCGCCCCCTGCTGCGCAAGTGCAAGGACCAGAGTTCGATCCCCAGTACCAAAAAAATAAAGAAATACGTCCTTGACTATTCAGATAGGATAGGTACGCAATTCTCAAAAAAAAAAATCTTACCTCACAAAAATCTCTGAAATTCAGCACTGAGTTTGTTAATAATGAAATAGAATGGTTGTAACAGCATCTGTGCTGTCGTAAATGTTCCTCGAATGTGGCCTCTCATCTCCCATGGAGCAGCCAGCATATCAGGCAGATACACTAGACAAAGGGATGACCATGTCCCGGACAGAACAGACTAGGGCCACATGAGATGTCCTCACACTTCTCAGAACAAACTGCAACTAAGGAATCAAGAACTGTGTATTTCTGTAGTTTTCCATTAGTATTTGCAGACTGGTTGACCAGTTGACTGCATCCTTAGAAAGCAAAATCACACGTGGGGTGGCAGAACGCCACTTCTGTTTTTGATGTTCACCTGTCAGCCGTTGGCTAATTGGAATCACCCTCCACAGGGTCGGGGAGAGTCACTGAATTACTTTGGTTCGAATCAGTCTCCCCTGCCCCAAGCCCCTCTCCCATGCCCAGCAGAGACCCTTTGAAGCACAGTGGACACCCCCAGCCTGGTGGGGGAGGGGCCCAGCCAATCAGAGGCTTCATCAGCCTTGCAGAACAATGAGCTGCTGGGGAGGGTGTGGCCTGAAAAACGGCTTTTCGACAAAACTGTCGCTTTGTGCCTCAGCGATGGATAGTCGCGGGACTTCTGCGGTCTTCAGGATAACGTCGCCCAGACCCCTCTCCTGTTTACCACACTCCTGAAGGACCTAGCCCCTCAGCCGGGCTCTGGCTTTTCCTCAGCCGTGGAGGAAGGAGGTATGTGGAAGGAGTCTCAGTAGGGCAGAAGACAGGCCAGCCGTCCTGGAAGGAGACAGGCTACTGGCGTTCAGAAGATGGGCAAGCCTGGGGCAGGGAGTCCAACCAAGTTCGAGCTCCCATTTATTTCTGGGTCAGTCTGCGGAGGCTGGAAGTTTAAAGGCTAAAATATGAGCCCCTCCTCTTTACCCTGGATACTCTGTCTTTCTAGCTTAGCCTCTTTACTGGCCTCTCTGCAGCAACTTCTCACATAATATCCATGTTTTCATCATTTATCAGATAGTCCCTACCATGTGAAGGGGGCCAGGAGTATGCTGTGGAAGAAACAGAGATAAGTAAGGAGTTTACAGCTCGAAGGAAGACAAAATATGAACAGGTCAAAAAAAATAAGGTCCTTCACATAGAAAATAAGCCATATGGTCTAGGTTGAGTGGCACATGCCTATAATCCCAGCTATGAGGAGGCTGAATCAGGAAGATCATGAGTTTGAGCCCAGCTTGGACTGTGTAGTGAGACCCTATCTCAAAAAGAGAAGGAGAGGAGGGCCCGGGATTTAGCTCAGTGGTTTCGCTGCCTGCTGCACAAGCGCAAGGACCCAAGTTTGATCCCCGGTACCAAAAAAAAAAAGAGAGAGAAAGAGAGGAAGCTACATAAGCTTATAGGCACTAAATACTAGCTCAGAGGAAAAAGTACCATGGCTAGAGCGAGAAAGCTTTCGTGGCTCCACCCCTTTAAATCATAGTATCGCCTCTGCTCTCTTGTGAAACCTGACTACATGAAAAGTCGAGCATAAACTGAAATCTATTAGAAAATTCTGAAAGAGATATTTAGAGAAACAGTGGATATAATCAATCTCTACTTTCTTTCATTTTCACTTTTGGGTGCTGCTGACTTTTCCTTAAATGATGCAACTGTGCACACTTTCATTCCTTCAGAAATGCTTTCTTGTCTGACTTTGGGCTTTCATTTGCCTGCTTGCTCCTTCACCTGGGGCTCATCAGGCCCAGGAGCTTTCATGCTTCCACAGTACCCAGTCTGTTCATGCATTAGTCTCGCTGTGAAAGAATTGGCCAAACCAGTATGGCGGCGCACACCTGTCATCCCAGCACTCTGGGAGGCTGAGGCAGGAGGATCGCAAGTTCAAGCCCAACCTGGGCAACTGAGTGACTCAGCAAGAGCCTGTTTCAAAAAATAATAAGGGGCTGGGGATGTAACTCAGTGTGAAGCCCTTGGTGAAGGCTGCCATCAACATATATTCAAAGGGTTCTATCTAAGATTAAATACAGCTTTTCTCTAGTTCATAACACTGTCAAAGCATACGCAAACAGATTCCAGCACGGCATAGTAGGAAGAAGGCCTCTTAAGTCCCACAGACCTGGGTCCTCCAGTTGTGGGATTAAGACCAAGTTAATATCTCTGAGCTTCAGTCTCTGCGTCTGTAAAACAGTGATGAGGTCTAACTCGGTGCTGATTTGAAGATTAAATGAACCTATGCAAAATGCTTCACAAAACAGATGTTAACAAATTATAATGACAAGTACTATGTGTCTATAGAAAGTAAATACCATCTTCTAACATTACTGTACTTCAAGCCGAAGGATTCTTGTAAAATAGAAATGTTTCTTTGTCTTCTTATGGGTATTTAAAAGAAAAACTAGAGCCGGGTACAGTGGCGAATGCCTATAATCCTAGCTACATGGGGAGGCTGAGGGAGGAGGATGGAAAGTTCAAGGTCAGCCCGGGCAATTGAGCAAGACCCTGTCTCAAGACAAAAATAATGGGGGCTGAGGATGTGGCTCAGTCGTGGAACATCTGTCTAGCATGTGCCAGGCCCTGGGTTCAATCTGCAGTACTGAAAGGGGACGGGGCGTTCCTAGATATTCATTGTAGATGTCCTTGCTTTGTAAGTATATGTATAAAATTTTTCTTCTAAGACGTTTCACTTGTACATGTGTCCTCTTCATCTCAGAATGCATCTACTTTCCTTGCTTAGGGATCATGAATTTGAACCCTCAGAGCACCTTATGCAAAACAATGGAATCTTGGCAGTCATCTCATTCATCTTCCCACTAAATGTGAGAATCACAGACCTCACGCACGAATGGCTCTCCGCCCTCCCGGCTAAGCCTGCCCAGAGGGAATGTTCAGCTGGTGGTGTTCATACTTGCCTTCCAGTAATTGCCAGCCATTGATCCTTGTTGATCTTTTTGAAGAAACAGAATAAATCTAACCAACTTCCCATTCAGTGTTAAAACTTCGGCAGAAATGACTGGGTGTGGTGGCGCACACCTGTGATTCTAGCACTCAGGAGGAGGCTGAGACAGGAGGATTTCAAGGAGAGTGAGTTCACGGCCAGGCTGACTACAGTGAGACCCTGTCTCAAAAACAATCAATCAATTAATTAATGTAATTAAAATTTAAGTAGAAATGGTCTGTACAGTGCATGTGAGGAGGGTATGGTATTGCCAAGATTGGAGGCTTTTATAAAAGGTTCCTAAATATAATGCAATGTTTAGAATATATGGATTATTGTTTATTTGAAATTCAGATGTAAGCTGGGCATGGTGGCACATGCCTGTGATCCCAAGCACTCTGGAGGCTGAGTCAGGAGGATTGCAAGTTTGAGCCCCAGCCTGGTCAGTTTAGTGACTTAGTGAGACCCTGCCTAAAAAAAAAAAAAAAAAAAAAAAAAACTTAGATGTAACTGGGCACCCTTTACTTTTATTTGCTCAACCTAGCAGTCTTACAAGTGGTGGCCAATAAAAACAAAGTTGAGCTACTGAGCTGACAGGCAGGAGAGAGCAGAGCTGTTTGGTCTGCTCAGCCTTCTCAGTCCTCACCTGCTCAGCACATCTGTGGAAGCCTTTTCAGAACATCCATGCCTATAAAAAGCATCCTAGCCAGGGACGGGGTACACATCTGTAATCCCAGCTCTCAGGGAGGCAGAAGCAGGAGGACTGCAGTGAGCTCGAGGCCAGCCTGGTCTACATAGCAAAACCCTGTCTCAAAACAAACAAACAAATAAATAAATTAGCAGGTATCCTGTGGAAGGCCACTTGTTCATTAATAAACGTGAGCATTCCACTGAAGAAAAGTTACACTTTTCCCTCTGCACTTCTCCCGTGGACTTCATTCATGTGTACCCAAAGCAAATCTCTAGGTTATGGAGCGAGCAGTTCTTTTGTTAACCATAGGGACCCACGTTAGACTTTGCTTGGGGACCTGTGTCTCCCACTTCGCACTACTTTATCAATGTTTTTTTAGGGTGACAAAAATTGTATTTTATTTTCTCATGATTTCATAGGAGAAATAAAATGATTCTTACAAATGTAGTTCTGAGGAATTCCACAGTGTTCAGCTATATATAGTTCTTTGGATCTGTAAGATAAACAGGCTTGTTGCAGTTCAGGCCTCAAATGTATGAAGTCCAGGGTTGGATCTTTGGCAGTATCCCAGGGTAGAACTGAATTATTTTCCCAGTACCATTGACTTTTAATTTTCTTATAGTAAATTCCAGCCCAGAAGAAAGATTTCATTTCCTCTCTGTTTATTTTCACAAGACTGGTGTTTAGAGATGAGCAGGTATGTTGACTCTTGCTCCAAGTTAGCTTCTCCTTAAAGAAGTAATAACAACTGCATCTGAACCAGACCCAGTCCTTGGGACAAGGCTGACAGTGAGGTCCTTCTTGCTGGATTGTAGGAAATGTTGTTTTGGGAGATGAGTTTGCAGTCAAAACAGCCACAATGGTTCCAGCCATCAGAAGAAGGAACTTGACATGAAGTACACTAGAAATGAGCCTCCATGGCAGATGTGAGGAATCTCTTTTGCTGGTGATATTGTCTGCTGTGGTTTTGTGCTTTTTATGTTTGTGGTGTTTTGCCTCCTTTGTGATGACTGGCAATTCATTTGAACTACATTTATTTTTAATATCTTTTTTTCTGGTGGGCTTCGCCGCAGAGTTCTTGTTTAGTGTAGGAAAAGTTATGGGCTCTTCATTCATCTTTACAAAGGAAAAAACTGCAGGGAGGAGGAAAGTCCAGGAACATGTCATAAAAATGTAATCCATGAGAATCCGAAGTGGCAGGAGCTGGTCATTTAGAGCAAAACTGGAAACTGCAGACCCAGGTAGAAAAAGTGCCTGCTGTGTTGTGTCTCTTTTTATAATCACCAATAGGAACCTCTTCGCCAAGATTTAGTTGTTGTTGTTTTCCTCTAGCACCCCACAAGGGGGCTGAGGGTACTAATTGGTTCAGGTGAGATAATGCATTTCATTTCAAGGCTGTTATCAGGTAGTTTGTTTCTAAAAAGTGGCTCGCCAACTAAACATTACCAAGTTCTGGTTTACTCCCCTCTCCTTCTGGAGTTACATTCCAAATTCTTCTCACCTCAAACAAAGAACTGAATGAAACGAGCAAGAAGCAGTGGCAAAGTTTATTCAAGAAAGCAAAAATGAAGAGTGGGAGAGAAACTGTCCTGCAGAGTGAGCTTGGACTGAGCAAATAGAAAAAGAGGGTGAGAGCGAAGATAAACGCACACACTGCATCTGGGAAACACAACATGGGCTATCATAGAAAGTTATGATAACTCCACTACTTTAAATTTGGCCCAATATTTGGCTTCTTTCTTATGTTTTGTTTTGTTTTTTGGTACCGGGGATCGAACTCAGGAACTTGTGCTTGCGAAGCAGGGGCTGGAACCACTGAGCTAAAATCCCTGGCCTTGGCCCAACTATTTGAAGATGATGACTACTATGTTAACCCATATGTCTCCATCTCCTGACTTCACATTTCCACTCTCTCCCATTATTCTTCACATTCCATGGTCAATGTACTTCAGATAAAGTAAGCAGGCCAGATCTAATCTTCTGGATCAAATTTGAACACTATGCACCTTAGGATTGTATTCCACCAAAGTGGCCAATAAACAGCTGGACATGGAGTGCACACCTGTAAACCCTCTGGGAGGCTGAGGCAGGAGGATTGAAAGATCAAAATAAAAACAACTGGGGATGTAGCTTACTGTGGAGATCCTGGGTTCAATCCTCAGCACCACCAAAAAATAAAAAATAAATAAAAATAAAATAAACCTATGAAAAGGTGCCTAATCTCATTGGTACCACCAGGGAAGCACAAAGCCACAAATTGCGGCACCTGCCTACCCAAACAAAATAGCAACAAAATAGCAACAAACTCTCATACCTCGGTCTTGCAGCAGCTTTGTTTTTGTTTGTTTTGTTGTTGTTGTAGTTGTTTGGTTTTTGCAAAGTTTATTTGAAAAAGTAAAAGTGAAGCTTGAGGGAGAATCTGGCTCTGCAGAGTGAGCTTGGGCTGAGTAAGAGGAAAAGGCAAGATTAAAAGAGACTCGGGGATGCAGGGCGGGATATGCTGAGGAAAACCACGATAGCCTCATAGCAACTTTGGAAAGCTGTTTGACAAGGTTGATTAAGGCTTAGGCTGGGGTTGTAGCTCAGTGGTAAAGCACATGCTTCGCGTGCAGGACGCCCTGGATTTAACTGTCACACCAAAACAAACATAAAAAAGACTGGAGACGGCCGGGGATTTAGCTCAGTGGTTTCACCGCCTGCTGTGCAAGCGCAAGGACCAGAGTTCGATCCCCAGTACCAAAAAATAAAAGACTGGAGGAAAAAAAAATAGAGACCACCAAAGAAATGTATACACGGTATTCCTAGGAGCCAAAACTGGAAAACTCATAGGTGAATAGTAGAAATGTATAAATACTTGGCAGTACAATGTGGTGATAGAAAACAAACAGCATTGAAAACAATAATTACCAATACGCACACAATCACATGCATGAGTGTCACAAACATTTCAGGAAAAAAAGATATAGTATGATTCCACTTTATAAGACTTAAAAACTGGTGAAGGTGATATATGGCATCAGAGAGATCAGGGAAGAGGTTACCCTCTGGGAGAAGAGAGGACGAGTGACCAGGAAATACATGGGAAGAACTTCCGGGGCACCGTGCTTGCCCACCCCCCCCCTTTTTTTTTTGGTTCCGGGGATTGAACTTGGGACCTTGTGCTTGTGAGGTAGGCAGGGGAACCACTGAGCTAAATCCCCGGCCCTCCCCCTTTCTTGATTAGAGCTTGCTCACTTGGTAATAACTCAAGCTATCCTCTTAGGATGTCTGCATTTTTCTGTTTTCTGTTTTGCTTCAATAAAAGGGTTTTTTTCACACCATATGCTTATACGTTTGATTTTGTTAAAAACGCTAAATACAGCACTGTGGATTTATTGTTTTGAATTTTTATTTTTATTTCCTTTGATTAAGGTATTTTAAGGCTGGAGTTGTAGCTTAGTAGTAGAGCATATGCTTAGTGTGTGTAAGCCCCTGCACAAAATAAAAGGTACTTTCAGATCCTGGTTCTGAGCCAGCTGTAGTCGTGCACCAGTACATCACCAGTTTGAGCCCAGTAGCAACTTAATGAGACCCTGTCTCAAAAAATTAAAAAGGGCCAGGGCGTTGGGGATTTAGCTCAGTGGTTTCACTGCCTGCTGCGCAAGAGCAAGGACCTGAGTTCGATCCCCTGTACCAAAAATAAATAAATAAATAAAAAGGGCTGGGGTTGTACCTCAGTGGAAAGGCCCTGGGTTCAATCCCCAGCACTGGAAATAAAATCCTAGTTCTGTCATTCAATATATTAGTTCTCCCTCCAATTATTTTTTAAAATTTCTTTCCCCCCAAGCTTTATTGAGGTAAAACTGACAAAATTGCACATATTCATGGTGTAGAACATGATATTTTGATATATGTATATACTGTGCAATGATTAAATCAAGTAAATTAATAGATCCATCACCTTATAAACTTACCATTCTTTTGTGGTGAGAACATTATTTAGCAATTTTTTTCTTTTTTTTGATACCAGGATCAAACTCAGGACCTTGCGCTTGTGAGGCAGATGCAGTGCCACTGAGCTAAATCCCTGGCCCAAGTATTTAGCAATTTTAAAGTATACAATACATAATTATCTACTCACCATGTCATACATTAGATCTTCAGAATGTATTCGTCATCCAACATCCCCACTCCGCCTCAGCCGTTGGCAGCCACCTACCCTCTCTCTGCCTCTGTGCGTGCAGTGTGTTCAGATTCCACGTGTGAGTGAGATCATCTCGTGTTTCTCTTTCTGTACCTGGCTTGTTTCGCTTAACATAATGTCCTCTAGTTCCATTCATGTTGTCACAAATAACAGCCTCCCTTTCTTTTCCAAGGCTGAATAACATTCCGGTGTGTGCACACACTTGCGCATGAGTGTGTGTGTGTGCGTGTGTGTGTGACATTTTCTTTAGCCATTCGCCTGTTGATGGCGGGACTGCCCGTCTCCCCTCTCCTGAAGTGAGGTGTGTTCCTGAACCTGGGTCATGGGTCAGCGCTGAAGTGAAGTATGTCGCTTCCCGGAGGAGAATAACTCACTCTGTTGCAGCCTCTTTCCTCTGCCTTGTGTCCACCCCAGTGTCCCTGCCTCAGTGCTGCAGGGAACAGAGAACCCCAGAGAATAACGAGAGTACCCCAGCCCACCTGCAACGGATGTGCAGTATAAGTAAAAGAATGAACAAGAAACGAGGCTTTATTGTTCCAAGCCATTGAGATTTTGGACTTGCTAAGGAAGCAAGACCTCGGTGAGCCTGAGTGACACATACCTGCCTGTCCGTGTTTTCTGGAATCCCCGTGTGGCCTCATCTTGTAAAATTCAGAAGCACAGACATTGCTGTGTGGCATAACATACGGGGTCCATTAGTCGGTGCCGAGCATTCGGGGAAGACAGATGTGCTCGCCAAACCCTGAAGGAAGGCGTGACTAATGTGACCTCAGGGTCCTATTCCCTCCTCCGGATCAGTGTCAGCACAGGCGAGACCTATCCTCGGCCAAGGAGAGCAATCCGCGTCCTGAGGAGCTCCGCCTTCTTTATGAATATCATTTCCCCATGTGATTGCCACAGTGGACTTTTCCCTACGCCAACCACCCCTACACTGACGCATGCACTGATGAACAGCTCTATGTTTAGACCACCTTTAAAAAGGAAGGAAACAGCTTGGCATAATGGTGCACGCTTGTGGCCCCAGCACTTGAGAGGCTGAGGCAGGAAGATTGTGAGTTCGAGTCCAGGCTGGTCCACATAGCAAGATCAGTGAGATCAAGGATAGACTGGGCTACACAGCAAGAACCTGCCCCCCCACACACAAAAAGAAAAAGAGAAAAGAAATTCAGAAGAGAATAAGCCCATCATCAGTTTCCTAGTGCAGTTCTTATTATTTGAGGTTACTAACATTACATTTATCAGTGTTTATATTTGTGGATATAAGGTCTTTAGGGCTGGCTACTTGAACTTATTTGAAATAACTAGGTGGGCTGGGCATTTAGCCCAGTGGCACCTGGCCTGCCTCGCAAGTGCAAGGCCCAGAGTCCGATCCCAGGTAACAGAAAAAAAATAAATAACTGGGTGTTTTATTGCTACTTTTTTCTCTTTCTCCTTTGTTCTCTCTCTCTCTCTCTCTCTCTCTCTCTCTCTCTCTCTCTCTCTCTCTCTCTCTCTCTCTCCCTCCCTCTCCCTCCCTCTCCCTCCCTCTCCCTCCCTCTCCCTCCCTCTCCCCCCTCCCCCTCCCTCCCCCTCCCTCCCCCTCCCTCCCCCTCCCTCCCCCTCCCTCCCCCTCCCTTTCTCTCTCTCTCCCTCCCCCTCCTCCCTCTCTCTCTCCCCATCCCCCTGTCTTTCTCCCCCTCCCTCTCTCTCCCTCTCTCTCCCTCTCTCTCTCTGCCTCTCTCCCTCCCCCTCCCTCCCTCTCCCTCTCTCTCTTCCTCTCTCTCCCTCTCCCTCCCTCCCCCTCCCTTTCTCCCTGTCTCCCTCCCTCTCTCCCTCCGTCTCTCCCTCCCTCTCTCCCTCCCTCTCTCCCTCCCTCTCTCCCTCCCCCTCTCTCCCCCTCTCTCCCTCTCTCCCTCTCCCTCCCTCCCTCCCCCTCCCTTTCTCCCTGTCTCCCTCCCTCTCTCCCTCCGTCTCTCCCTCCCTCTCTCCCTCCCTCTCTCCCTCCGTCTCTCCCTCCCTCTCTCCCTCCGTCTCTCCCTCCCTCTCTCCCTCCCTCTCTCCCTCCCTCTCTCCCTCCCCCTCTCTCCCCCTCTCTCCCTCTCTCTCCCTCCCTCTCTCTTCCTCTCGTTCTCTTCCTCCCCCCTCCCTGTCTCTCCCCCCTCCCTCCCTCCCTCCCTCCCTCCCTCTCTCTCCTTCTCCCTCTCCCTCCGCCCTCCTCCCTCCCTCTCCCTCCCCCCTCCCTCTCTGTCTCTCCCCCCTCCCTCCCTCCCTCTCCCTCTCTACCTCCCTCTCTCTCCCTCCCCCCTCTGTCTTTCCCCCCCTCCCCCCTCCCCCTCCCCCCTCCCCCTCTCTCTCTCCCTCCCTCCTTCTCTCTCCCTCCCCCTCCCTCTCTCTCTCTCCCTCTCCCTCCCTCTCTCTCCTTCTCCCTCCCTCTCTCTCCTTCTCTCTCCCTCCCTCCCTCTCTCTCCCTCCCTCTCTCCCTCCACCCTGCCTTCCATGACCTTGCTAAGTTGCCCAGGGTGTCCTCAGTCTCACACTGGGGATTGAACTCAGGACCTTGCACTTTCGAGGCAAGCAGCACAACCACTGAGCTAAATCCCCAGCCCGACACTTCAGTTTTTTGGATACTGTTGTAAAAGGAATTGTTTCCCTAACTTCTCTCTCAGTGAGTCTGTTATTTGTGTATAAGAAGGCTATTGTTTTTTGAGTATTGACCTGTATCCAGCTACTCCACTGAATCTGTCAACTAAGTCTAGAAGTCTTTTGGTGGAATATTTGGGTCTTCTATGTAAAGTATCATATCATCAGCAAATAATGACACTTTAACTTCCTTCTTTCCTATCTTTATTCTTTTTATTTCTTTCTCTTTTCTAATTGCTGTGGATAATGTTTCCAGAACTATCTTGAACCAGAGTGGTGATAGTGGGCATCCTTGTCTTTTTCCTGATTTTAGCATGAAAGTTTTCAGTTTTTGACCGTTTAGTATGATGTTGGTTGTTGGTTTTTAATAGCCTTAATCAGGTTGAGATAAAGACCCGCTAGTCCAATTTTCTGTAGGGTTTTTATCATGACAGGGTATTGGATTTTGTTGAATGCTTTTTCTGCATCTATTGAGATGATCACATGGTTTTTGTCCTCGGCTTTTTTTTGTTTGTTTGTTTGGTTTTTGTTTTTTTTGGTACCGGGGATCGAACTTGGGTCCTTGAGCTTGTCAGGCAGGTGGCGAAACCACTAAGCTAAATCCCTGGCCCTTGGCTCTGTTAATATAGTGTATTACTTTTTTTTTTTTTGGTACTCGAGATTGAACTCGGATCCTTGCGTGGAAGGCAGGCAGTGGAACCACTGAGCTAAATCCCTGCCCCTGTATTACATTTATTGATTTATGTATGTTGAACCATCCTTGCATCCCTGGGATAAATCTGACTTGGTCAGGATGTATGATCTTCTTGATGACCCTCCGTATTCTGTTTGCCAGTGTATTGCTGAGGATTTTTCCATCTATGTTCATTAGGGAGATTGGCCTGTAGTTCTCTTTTTTGGTTGGGTCTTTCCCTGGTTTTGGAATCAAAGTAACACTTGCTTCCAGGAATGAATTTGGAAGCCTTGCTTCCCTTTCAATTTCTTTGATGAGTGTAAAGTGTAATGGCTTGTAGAATTCAGCAGTGAAGCCATCAGGACCTGGGCTTTTCTTTGTTTGTAAATTTTTTATTACGTTTTTCAATTTCACTCATTGTAATTCAGGTGTTTAGAATTTTTATATCTTCTTCATTTTACTTTGGCAATTCATATGTATCTAGGAATCTGTCCATTTCTGTATTTTCCATTTTATTAGAGTACAGGTTCTCAAAGTAGATATTGATGATTCTCTGGATTTCTGCTGGATCTGTTGTGACTTCACCTTTTTTCATTCTTAATTGCATGGATTTGAGCCTTTTCTTTCCTTTTTTGATAAGGTTAGCTAAAGGTTTATCAATTTTATTTATTCTTCTGAAAAACCAACTCTTGGATTCATTGATTTTTTTGTATCATTCTCTTAGTCTCCATTGCACTGATTTCTGCTCTGATCTTTATAATTTCCTGTCTTGTATGAGCTTTAGGTTTGTCATGCTCTTCTTTTTCTAGGAACTTGAGGTTCAGCATTAGGTTGTTTATTTGAGCTCTCTGTTTTCCTAATATGGGCATTCACTACTATGAATTTCCCGTATAGAACTGCTTTCATTGTGTCCCATAGATTCCTGTATGTTGTATTGGCATTATCATTTACTTGTAGATACTGTCTAATTTTTTCTTTAATTTCCTCTGTGACCCATTGGTTGTTCAGGAGAGTGTTATTCAATTTCCATGTGTTTGTGGGGGTTTTATAGTTTCTTATACTATTGATATCCAATTTTATTGCACTATGGTCTGATAATATACAGGGAGTAACTTCATTCTTTTACATTTACTTAAACATGTCCTATGAGCTAGCATGTGGTCTATTTTGGAGAATGACTCATGTGCAGCCGAAACGAATGTATATTCTGATTTTGTGGGGTGGAACACTCTGTAAACATCTGTTAAGTCCATTTGTTCAATAGCTTGGTTCAGTTCTAGAATTTCATTGTTGATTTTTTTGTCTAGATGATCTATTTGTGACAGTGGGGTATTGAGGTCCTCCACTACAACTGTATTAGTGCTTATTTGGTTTTTCATGTCCATTAATATTTGTTCAGCCTTTGTCTTTTTTTCCAGTACCAGGGATTGAAGTTGGGTCCTTGGGCTTTCAAGGCAGGCCACGGAACCACTGAGCTAAATCCCCAGCCCTATGTCCATTAATATTTGTTTTATATAGTTAGGGGCATTCATATTTGGTGCACATGTATTTATGATTGTCATCTGTTACTCTTGGATTGTTCCATTTGCAAGGATGTGGTGACCATCTTTGTCTCTCTTAATTAGCTCTGGTTTGAAATCTACTTTGTCTGCAAATAAGATTGCTACCCCTGCTTTCTTCTGGGTTCCTGTGGTGTGGAGAACTCTTTTCCATCCTTTTACTTTCAGTCTGTGAATTTCTTTTTAAGTTAGGTGTGTTTCTTGTATAGAGTATATTGTTGGATTTTGCTTCTTTTTTGGGGGGGTACCAGGGATCGAACTCGGATCCTTATGCTTGCGAGCCAGTCAGTGGAACCACTGAGCTAAATCCCCGGCCCTGGATTTTGCTTCTTAATCCATTCTGCCAGTCTATTTCTTTTGATTGGTGAATTGAGGCCATTAACACTGATGGTTATAACTGATAAATATTGACTTATCCTTGTCATGATGTTTTACTGTTGTTGGCTCTTTTATTTTTCCCCCTTTACCTTTAGTTTCTTGCCTTTCTGGGTGGCTTCGCTCTGTTGGGCCTCCTGGAGTGGTGGCCTTCATTGTCTTTTGCTAGGATATTGTTTAGAATTGTTTGGAGTGCTGGTTTGGTGTTCATGAAATTTCTCAGGTGTTCTTAGTCATGGAAGTACCTAATTTCCCCATCAATTTTGAAAGATAATTTTGCAGGATACAACAGTCGAGGTTGGAAGTTATTTTCTTTTAGGGCTTGAAATACTTCACTCCAGGCTCTCCTTGACTTGAGGGTTTGTGTTGATAAGTCTGCTGTGATTCTGATGGGCTTTCCCTTGTAGGTGATTTGTTTCTTTTCTCTAACTGCTTGTAGGATTTTGTTCTTCTGTTGGGTTTCTGGGATCTTGACCATTATATGTCTAGGTGTAGAATTTTTTTGATCGTGGCTAGTTCGAGTTCTATATGCCTCACTTACCTGTATGTCCAATTCTCTACCTCTGTCTGGGAAGTTTTCCACTATTACTTCTGTGAACAGTTGTTTTAAGTCAGTTGTACTTTTTCCTGCTTTTTTGTGGACTCCTATCAGTCTTATGTTATTCTTCTTTGCATCATCTAGCAGCTGCTGGATTGATTTCTCGTGGTCCCTTACTATTTTTAAGAAATCTGTTTTCATGGTCACTAACCGCAATCCTGTCTTCTATATCTGATATTCTATCTTCCCATATGCTCAGTCTGCTGTGAATATTTTCAATGGAGTTTTTAATCTCCTGGATATCTGTTTGAATCTTTTTTTATGGATTCCATTTCTTTCCTATGTTGGGTGATCACGGTTTCCATTTCTTTCTCATGCTGGGCATTCATGGCTTCCAGCATGTTTCTGATCTCATCTATTTTCTTATCTATTTCTGCTCTTAGAGCTTCTAATCATGTCTTTCACTCTGCTCACCATGTCCATAGTTATCTGGGAGATTATTTCTGTTTTGAGATTTTCTAGAGCCTCATGCATCTGCTTTGTTACATCCTGTGCTATCAGTTCAGGGTGTCCAGGTGGTTGATTATCAGACTTTTCCACCTCGTTTCCCCCAGAATTTGCTTTTGGTGGGGTGGAAGTCTGGGTTTGTGCCTTGCTTAACTGTCTTCTCATTTTTGTTTTTGGTACTGTCCTTGGTTTAATTCCTATGTTGATAACTTTGAAATTGCTTATTGTAAGCATCTTTGTTGTTTGTATTTAGAACCCTTATGGAATGATTGCTTCTCAGAGGTGTCTTCCAGATATAGCTGGTCTTTAGGTTTTGAGTCTCTAATGACTCTGAGGCTGTCTCATTTTCATTATACCAGGAAGGACAACTGATTAGATCAATCACAACACCTTAGCCCAAGTGATACAATCAACAACACCATAGCATCAAGCACAGCTTAGAAAATGACAATTTGTGGTAGTTATTAATCTATCACCTTTAAGGCCGCCATGAAGCTGACCGACAGTGTGCTGCGGAGCTTCCATGTCCGTGAGAACTCAGACAAGATTAACTGCTTTGACTTTAGTCCCAACGGCGAGACGGTCATCTCGAGCAGCGACGACGACTCCATCGTGCTCTATGACTGTCAGGAGGGCAAACCAAAGAGAACCCTGTACAGTAAGAAATATGGTGTGGACCTCATCAGATACACTCATGCGGCAAACACAGTTGTTTATAGCTCTAACAAAATAGATGATACAATTCGCTACCTGTCCTTGCATGACAACAAATATATCAGATACTTTCCTGGACGTAACAAAAGGGTGGTGGCCTTATCCATGTCACCTGAGGATGACACTTTCATTTCTGGGTCCCTTGATAAGACCATTTGACTTTGGGATCTCCGGTCTCCTAACTGCCAGGGTCTTATGCATCTACAGGGCAAGCCAGTTTGTCCTTTTGATCCAGAAGGGTTAATTTTTGCTGCTGGTGTCAACTCTGAAATGGTCAAGCTTTATGACCTTCGTTCTTTTGACAAGGGGCTATTTGCAACCTTTAAGATGCAGTATGATCGAACTTGTGAATGGACAGGACTTAAGTTCAGCAACGATGGCAAGCTCATACTCATCTCCACCAATGGCAGCTTCATCCATCTCATTGATGCATTCAAGGGAGTGGTGATGCACACATTTGGGGGTTATGCCAACAGCAAAACTGTCACACTAGAGGCTTCATTTACTCCAGACTCTCAGTTTATTATGATTGGTTCAGAAGATGGCAAGATCCATGTTTGGAATGGTGAGAGCGGTATAAAAGTAGCTGTATTGGATGGCAAACACACAGGCCCCATTACCTGTTTGCAGTTCAACCCCAAGTACATGACATTTGCCAGTGCATGTTCCAACATGGCCATCTGGTTGCCCACCATTGATGACTGACTCTAATGCTGCTTGGCTAATTCTGAATAGTGAGGGTGCCCAGCAGGAAAAACTCAGAGGGGACTGAGATAACAGATTGAATCTTTTGACTGGGCTGGAGAATATCCTTTCACATGGCCTTCCCCTGGATGTGCTGTACATCTACTCAAAAGAAAATTACTCTGCTGAGCTTCTTCAGAAGGACTGTGGTGCCACAGATTCATGTGGGACTTGGCCTTTGCAACTGTCACCGCACCAAGCTCCCCCAGAGGAGTGACCAGACTTGTAATTAGGTTATTGTGAAATGCTCAAGGCACCTTCAATTTTGAATGTATTTGCTGTGAGGAGCCAGTGAAGTTGTCAGTTCTGCACATCCTTTCTCCCACCCCTATAAATGCATGGGAAGCCGAAGTTTGGTTTTGAGATGCTAGGGAAACTCATTGCCCCTTGCCCACTTCTTGCATGTCTTGTTACTGGGTCTCCCTGTGTACTTGTGGCATTATTCCACAGTCATCATATTTCTTAGGTGCCAAACATTTACAGAAGTAAGTCTTCATATACCTTGGGGTCAGAGAGAGAAACAGATACTATAAAACCTTGTTTGTCAGGAAGCCATGCATTTAGCCCTGTGAGGATGGGTTCTCTGGGTAGGCCTCAGGCTCTGGTGTTGGGTAGGAAAAGGCCCAAGAGCTTAAAAGAGAGAGAAGGGAGTTAACAGGTGAGTTCCTAGAGTTGAAAGGTTTACCAGCAGCCTGGTGTAGCGCCCCCCATCAAGACAAACCCACAGTCATCCTGGGTGCCTACCAAGCTTGGTTTGTAGAAAAGGTAGGGTTCTATTTTTGTACTTGACATGCATCACTCTCCTGTGGGCCAGTATTGTGGAGTGAATTTACACTGATGCGTTCCTTCCCTGCCCATCACAAATTGTGTACATAGTCTCCAAATGACACTCCTCATACCCCCTCCTTTCCCCAGCTCCCACCCAAGAGCTGGTTCTAGGCCTGTGTTATATGTTATAGCCTTTTTATATGTGACCTTTGATTTGTTTGTATTCTAGCACAGTGTGTGGACCTCCATTTAAATATATTTGTGTATACATATATGCATATACCTTTATATGCATATCTAAAAAAAAATCTATCACCTTTAACTGTGTGAATGAAATCTAAATTGAGGACCAGCCTAACATATGTTTATAATGAATAGATTCTTCAATATAGCAACTTTACCCTTTGGGATAGGGAGTTAGAAGGAGTTGGGGAGGGAGGGATAGATAGGTAGAAGGATAGGGGAAGGTTGGCAGTGAGGCCAGAGGACACAGGAAGATCATGCAAACTCTAAGAAACTGTTGGATACTAAAGGAAAAGACAGAATGAAAGAACAAAGATGAGAACAGAACAAACTAACAGCAATAGGGAGGCTAGAAACTGTATTTACTTTGCTTTAAAACTAATGACAATTGAGAGAAAGAAAAAGAGAAGGAAAGAAAAATAAAGAAGAAATCTGAATTAGGACCAGAACAGGAACAAAAGGGAGATGAAGAACATGTGGGACCATGAGAGAGTGAGAGAGAGAAAGAAAAAAAGAAGAAGAAAGAAAAATTTGAAAAGAGTAGAAAAATTAAAAATAAGAGCAAAAAAGATAATTTTGAAAATAACAAATAAAAATGAAGGGCCTCCTTCAGGGTATGTCTCTGTTGTCACAATAGACAATGTGGGCAGCAGTGTGCAGATATAAGTCAATGAGTCTCAGCAAGCCAGTAGCAGACCCATGAGATTCAGGCAGATTTCTAGCTGCACGTCCCAAGTTGAGCTCCTGTCCTCCTCCAGGGTTCAGGTCTGCAAGGTTCTATTGCTGGTTCCAGCTGCCCTTCCCCTGAAGATAGTCCAGGTTCCGATGGGAGGTGGTGATCCCTCCAACTTACCAGGTACAGTGGTCTGGGGTGCCTTCATTGCAGAGATTCTCTTCACTTTTCCAGTGGGCTTCAATTTTCATCAAGGATCCTGAGAGAGGCCCTCTTTCTGTTGCTCACTTCTGCTCTATCTTCTGGAGCTCAGGACAATGGCCTTTATGACCCCCTGTGCCTCTGTAGTGTGGAATCAGGTACCGGCACAGCCAGGAGGCCAGAGGTGTGTGTGTGTGTGGGGGTGCTGCAGGCGCCCTAAGCTGGTCACTGGGTGGCGGGGTGTGGGTAGGAGGGAGCCCCACCCCACATCCCTGAGGTCCTCACCGTCCGCTGGCTGGTCGCTCCCAAGTGCCCCTCTTGCCAGCTCTTCATCCATTCAAGTTGACACTAGAGATTTAAACAGCACGGCCACCTACCCCAGGTGTGCAGTGAAGGCCCAACCCCTTCATAAAAATGTGTGGCCCCATTACGTACATGCTCCTGATGATGTGGCTCATTTCTGTAACAGTGTTGGGGGTTGGAGGTCCAGTGTGTGAGGGGTTTCCCTCTGTATAGAAGAGCAGTCTTGCCAGGCAAGGTGCTGCATGCTTGTAACCCCAGTACTTGGAGGATGAGACAGGAGGATCACAAGTTTAAGCTCACCCTGGGCAGTTTAGAGACTTAGTGAGACACTATTTAAACAATTTTTTTAAAGGGAAAGGGATGTAGCTCAGTTTGAAGGCCTGAGGCTCAATCCCAGTAGTGCAAAAAAAAAGGGGAGAGATGTCCTTTTGAAGTGTGACTCAGCAACCCTGGCAATGTCACCACCAGTCACCTACATGAGCAATCCACAGCTTGGCACAGGAACAATGGAGAAAATACAAATAGGAAACTGAGTGAACAAATATGCCAATTATCCTCCATTCCCAACTTCTCTTTCTAGAAGACCTACTGGGGCACTGCTTCCTGTCGCCAAGAGTTTCTAGAAATTTGCCTTGAATATGAACACTCAGCAAAAATCACAGGACAACGCCATTGTCAGAATAGCGGCTCATTTACCAGACCTCATTGTCTATGGAAATTTCTCTCCGGAGCGGCCCTCCATGGATTATTTTGATGGAGTCCTGATGTTCGTTGATATTTCAGGCAAGTGCCAAAAGGATGTGTGGGGTTGGTGTGGGTCACAGGCTCACATCGGAGTTCCACCACCTGCAAAAACAAAATCCTGACCTCAGGAAGAGGTCTCCCTGGACCCTGTGTGTGTGTGTGTGTGTGTGTGTCCACACGCGTGTGGCTGGAGACTGAGCAGCACGAGGATGCTCTACCGCTGTGATAGTGTTCCCAGCTCTTTTTATTTTTTCATTTTGAGACAGGGTCTTGCCCAGGCATGTGCCTCGTGCCTCTCAGTCTCCCAAAGTGCATCAGCATGCCTGGCCCAGAGTTTCCTCACAGTCATCTGTGACTGGTCAGGTGTCAGACACAGCCTCCTTTCTCAGCATTTGTTATATTAGAGGTCGGGGAAAGGCTCCAGATTTCTTCCCTCTAGATGCTCTACTTCCATAGTGATGACTGCAGTACCTTTAACTGGGAATAGAATTTATGTCCCATGGTAATGAAAACACATAGATTTCAAACTCTTCCAAAGAGCTGCCAAGTTTACTATTAAAATGTAAAGATCAGCCAGGCACAATGGTGCATGACAGTAACACCAGCACTTTGGAAGGCTGGGGTGGGAGGGTCACACGTTGAAGACCACCCTGTGCAAGTTAGTGACTTAGTGAGACTTTGTCTCAAAAAAAAAAAAAAAAGGAGCTGGGGATGTACTTCTGTGTGAAGACCCGGGTTCAAGCCCCAGTACTGGGAAAGAAAGATAAAGAAAGAAAGAAAGAAAGAGAGAGAGAGAGAGAGAGAGAGAGAGAAAAGAGAGAAGGAAAGAAGGAAGGAAGAGAGGAAGGGAGGGAGGAGAGAAAGAGACAGAGAGAGGGCGAGAGAGAGACTGCCAGCGTGCCCCTCTTGCAGCTCTGCTTGGTTCCTCCAAGCAGCCGAAATCAGCTGTTTGTTTAGGTTTCACTGCCATGATGGAGAAGTTCAGCACCGCCATGTACATGGACCGAGGGGCCGAGCAGCTGGTGGACATCCTGAACCACTACATAAGCGCCATCGTGGAGAGTGAGTGTGCCCTGGCTTCTGTGCCAGTCCAGTGCCTCCTGTGCCTGTTGTTCACAACTGAGTACAGCTCCTCAGCACTCCTGTTTTCCCCAGGAAACGTGGCTAAAACCACTGTGTTCTTTTTTTGGTACTGGGGATCGAACGTGGGTCCTTGCGCTTGCAAGACAGGTGGCAGAACCACTGAGCTAAATCTGCGCCAAAACACTATGTTCTGAGACCTCCCATGGGACAGCTGAAGGGATAGGATCAGCCTCACAGTACAGACCCTAGAGGGAAAAGATGCTTTGCATTCATATAAAGGCTGACATTCTTCATTTATTTATGTATTTATTTTGCAGTACTGGGGATTGAACCCAGGGCCTTCCCATGACCTGCATCTCCAGCCCTCTTTTATTTTTTGAAACAGAGTCTCATTGCATTGCCCAGGTAGGACTTGAACTTGCAGTCCTCCTGATTCAGTCTCCCAAAGTGTGGGATTCCAGGCATGTGTCACTGTGCCCAGCTGAAATGCTTTTTTCTAAAAAGAACTAGAGGACCAATACATTTAGTCACACTTAATATATTCGTATATTTTTTAAACCTGGCTTCTGTATACTCAAACATAGTCATGAAGGGATTGTTGTTGGACTAGAAAGGAGTAGTTTAGAATCGACTTCTCACCCCTTCGTCTCCTGATGGTGGGTCCTGAAGCCCTCACAGCTGAGTGAAGTCCGCTCCCTTTTCGCCTCTGTCTGCCATCTTGTCTGCACTGGTAGTCTGCACCATTCATGAAGAAAGGAATTCATGTTGTGGTAACCTGTAGGCCCACTGCCTTACCAGGTTTTAAGTTCCCTAATAATACCTTAATGTTCCCCGCTAGACAAAATCTGATGCTCCTGAAAAGCAGAAATGGCATTGAATTCTTTTTCTTATCTCAGCATGGTAGGCACTCAGTGAGTTTGTGATGGTGCATAAGTAAGAGAACAAATGGCCGTAGAGAGTCTAACTGGAAAGCCCAAGACGGGAAATAACACCCAAGTTGACTGTGACTCTGATGTCCCACTTCCCGGCTCCCATTCTCGGGGAGCCCCACCTGAGGACAGCATCCCCGGTCTCCAGAGGAGGGCAGCTGTCCTGGTCCGCACTGAAAGCCCCACTGCCTCTCTCCCTCTTCCCACCTGCAGCAATGGAGCCCAGCGAGCTCCGTGGGCAGCTGAGGAAGCAGATCATGTGGGCTTAACGAGGAGACATCTTCAATGGAAGTCTATGTTCTGAACTGCTGTCCTCCTGACCCTGTTTCTAGTCACTAATGAGTGAATTCTTTGGCTACCTTTCAGAAATCAGAGTCAGCTGGGCATGGTGGCGAACATCTGTAATCCCAGCATTCTGGGAGGCTGAGGCAGGAGGCTTTCAAGTGCAACCCCAACCTGGGCAACTTAGTGACTTAGCAAGACCCTGTTTCAAAATAAGTTCAAAAAGGACTGGGATGGAGCTCAGTTCAAAGGCCCTGGGCTCAATCCCCAGTATTGCCAAAAAATAAAAGGAATTATAGCTTGATTTAACTTCTTTTCTCCCCCTCAGAAGTGTTGCTTTTTGGAGGAGACATCCTGAAATTTGCAGGTACACTGATGGACACAAGTGGGGTAGGAAGGGCAGAAGACGGGCTGAGGACAGTGTTGGGGAGCAGAGGGTCTATTCAGACTCACACGGAGTGCGCCCCGGATGTGTGTCCATCCAAGGTGACGCACTGCTAGCCCTGTGGAAGGTGGAACGGAAGCAACTGAAAAACATCATCACCGTGGTCGTTAAATGCAGCCTGGAGATACACGGCCTGTTTGACAACAAGGAGATGGAGGAAGAAGGCCTGGACATCCGAGTGAAGATAGGTGAGCGCTGGGAGGGACGGCCACTGTGGGGTGTGGGCCACCTTAGCCTCAGAATCAGGGTGCCCAGGCCGCGCATGGCAGCTTCCGAGCACGCTGGTCAGGAGGAGCAGGTTGCTCTGAGATCTACGTACTCCCTACTCCCTACTACCATCACGGGAAGGACAAGAGCTCATGGAGTGCTCGGCACCCAGGAGCCACTGGACAAAAGGCCTTTGTTAGCCGGTGGCTGCCGTCCTTAGTCTTAGCTGCTGGGCAGGGTAGGGAAGCAGCAGTGAGCCTTACCAGGCTCAGCAGTGACACGAGCCTGGTCTGTCCCCACTCCAGAAGAGTGACATGCACTCACGGAAAAGTGAGCAGGCTGGGCACAGTGGCACATGCCTGGTGTCCAGCACTGAGGGAGGGGAGTCGCAGATCCCAGTCCCACCTGGACAACTTAGACCCTGTCTCAAGTACAAAGTAAAAAGGGCTGCAGATGAGGCTCAGTGGAAGGGTGCTCCTGGGCTTGATCCCCAGCACTTTGAAGGAAGGAGTGGAGGGAGGAACCAAGGAAGGGAGAGAGGGAAAGAGGTAGGGAAAAAGGAAGGGAGGGAGGAAGGCAGCAAGGAAGGAGGAGCAGGAGTGGGGAGAGAGAGAGAGAAAGCCAGGTGTGGTGGCGCACACCTGTAATCCCAGCACTTGGGAGGCTGAGGCAGGAGGATTGCCATGAGTCTGAGGGCAGCCTGGGCTACACGGTGAGTTTAAGTCCAGCCTGAACTACATAGAGACCCCCTGTCTGAAAAAACAAACCAAAAAGGGCCGGGGATGTAGCCCAGTGGTGCTGCCGCCTGCCTCACAAGCACAAGGTCCTGAGTTGGATCCCTGGTACCAAACAAACCAAAAAAAGGAAGAAAGAAAAGAAAGAAAAACTTAACATGAGCTCATGGCACAGCTCCAGCTTCCCGCAGGGCCTCGGGTGCACAGGCCCCACATGGCACCATGCACACACATCCAGTCCCAGGCAGAGTGCTCCTGCCCTTCCCACTGAACAGTGAGGTTCTGAGAGGCAGAGTGCTCTAGCGCGGGCCAGAGCTACGGGAGCTGGGGCAGCAGCTTCCCCTAACCTAATTTTGTAAGCCTTAGAAGGCTGAAGTGTCAGAGCCAATGCAAGCACCAGAGATCGTGCAACTAACGGCAACCTATGTTTCACTGTGCTTTTATTCAAAATTTCCCACACATTCCTGTAATCTGGGCGGCTGAGGCAAGAGGAATATAAATTTGAGCCCAGCCTGGGCAACTCAGTGATTTAGCAAGGCCCTGTGTCAAAAAAAAATTTTAATTCTTTTTTAAAAAGGGCTGTGTGCCGAGGATTTAGCTCAGTGGTTTGGCCGCTTGCTATGCAAGCACAAGGACCCAAGTTCAATCTCCGGTACCAAAAAAAAAAGGTGTGATTATGTTCTGCAACCATGTACTAATAAAAAAAATTTTTTTTTGGTACTGGGGATTGAACTCAGGACCTTGCACTTGCAAGGCAGGCGGTGGAACCACTGAGCTAGATCCCCGGCCCTAAAAAAGAATTTTAAATAAAAAGGGCTGGGGATGTAGTTCAGTTTGAATACCCTGGTTCAATCACTAGGGCCACAGTTAACACCTAGAGAGACTGATGTACCCTTTTTTTATTATCAGTACGGGGATCAAACTCTTGGGCTTCTCACTAAATTGCTAAGTTGCCCAAGCTGGGCTCAAACCTCCTGTCACAGTACCTTTATGAACATATTTTGTGTATGTGTCATTTTTCACATCTGTCTCCTGTTGCTCAGGAACCAAAACCTCTGTCTCCCAATGGGAAATCAATCAGCCAAAGCATTGTGGGACAGACATGTGGCCTCTTTTCCCTCAGCATCAGGTTGTTTCCTGGACTCAGAAGCTAGGGCGTCTTTTCCAGGTGAAATCTCAATCTCTGATAAAATGAAAATCTCCCCCAACAGGAATTTGAAGTTATTTTCTGCCTGGCGTAGTGGCGCCTGCCTGTTACCCCAGCACTTGGGAGGCTGAGGCAAGAAGATCATTGCCAGCTCAAAACCAGCCAGAAATACATAGAAGACCCTGTCTCAAAACAACAACAACAACAAAAATACAAAAATGAAGGTGTGGGAGTGGGGATGTGGCCCAGTACAAAAGTCCTAGGTTCATTTCCAAGCATTGCAAAATAAACAAATAAGTTTTCTGTTGCTCTTTTCTTTTTTTGGTACCGGGGATTGAACTCGGGTCCTTGCGCTTGCACAGTAGGCAGTGAAACCATTGAGCTAAATTCCTGGCCCTCTGTTACTCTTTAGTATCAACAAACTGAAAACAAAGTAAAAGTAACTTTGTCACAAAAAAGGTGTTACAGAATGGCAGAAACTATTGGCTGAACTTTCTAGCCCTTGGAGAGAGAGATGGGCATTTGGGACTTTAGAAGCCAGGAACCTGGAAGAGGCTTTCTCTGATTCCTGCTTTAAAGTGGGGTTTGTTTTGTTTTGTTTTGTTTTGTTCTGTCGGAGACAGGGTCTTGCTATGCAGTTCAGCCCGACCTTGAACACACTATGGAGCCCAGGCTGGCCTCGAACTCACAGTGACCCTCCTGCCTTGGCTTTCCAGAGCTCTGGGCTTACAGCCGTGCACCGCCACGCCCAGCTCCTACATTAGTTTAGAGGAGAGATTTTACTCTGAGTTTCATAGCAAGCTCCTGATCTTTCCCAGGCCGGTGCTGCTGGGCCGTAACCCAGGAGTCCCGCGCCAACCTGTGCGTGCCTCACCCCGCCAGGGTTGTCCGCTGGCCACATCACCTTGGTGGTCTTCGGGGACGAGAGACGCAACCACTTCCTGGTGACCGGCCAGGCGGTGGACGACGTGCGGCTGGCACAGAACCTGGCGCAGATGAATGACGTCATCCTGTCCCCCAACTGCTGGCAGCTGTGTGACCGGAACATGGTCGAAATCGAGAGGATTCCGGACCAGAGAGTGGTGAAGGTCGGTGGGGCCCTGCGGGGGTCCTGCGGGCTGCGGCAGGGCGCGATCCCCAGGCCTGGGCCTCCGGGCTGGGGAGCATGCGGGGCCCTCACTGTCTGGGGGACCCCCAACCCAGGCAGAGGCTGAGCCCTGGAGGCCAGCGAGGGCCGAGCTGTGCTGTGAGCTTGTGCAGGGAGAGGAGGGTGGCGCTGCTTGGAAGGGGAACGGTTGGCAGAGAAGACAAAGCTGGTTAAGGTTGTAGAAGCCTGTAATCCCAGCACTCTGGGAGGCTGAGGCAGGAGGACCCCAAGCTGCAACTCAGCCTGGGCAATTTAATAACTTAGACTTGGCTTAAAATAAAAAGGGCTGAGGGCCGGGGATTTAGCTCAGTGGTTCCGCTGCCTGCCTCACAAGCATAAGGTCCCGAGTTCGAGCCCTGGTTCCCAAAAAAAGGCAGGGGTGCTGAAAAGTAAATAAATAAATAAGGGCTGGGGAGCCGGGTGTGGTGGTGCACGCCTGTAATACCAGCCCTCGGGAGGCTGAGGCAGGAGGACCACTGCCAGCTCAAGGCCAGCCTGAGCTACATAGTGAGATCCTGTCTCAAAAAAAAAAAATTCAAGTTTTACAAATTGAAGATCTGTAGTGTTTAAGTCTGCCAATCACTGTTACCATGTCCTCGACATTCAAAAACGTGTACCCTTACACCCTCACTTTCTGCAGAGAGAGCATACTCAAAGGACCAGATAATAATCAGAATGACTACAAACTTTGTTTATTTTATTCAGGTTAAGTTCTTAAAACTACCTTCCACTTTTAACTTTGATGAATTTTTCAAAAAGTGTATGGCCTTCATGAACTATTATCCTTCTAGTCAGCTCAAAAGTAAGTACTCTTCATAATGAAGTCCTTTCCCTCTCTTGGTGCCCAGTGTAGGAGCTGTGATTGCAAAGTTCACTGAATGTTTTTAAAATTTTTTAATGTGTTACGGTAAAAGAACATTCCCTCGAATCCTCCTTAAAACACTCCCCTCACTCGGAACACCCTTATCTCATTGTTCTTGACACTTTCTGAAGCAGTTCCAGAAGTCCTCCTTCGTAAATGTCTTTTGTTGCACTGTCTTGGCCGCCCCAATGTCCTGAATTGATTCAAAATGCTTATCTTTCATGGTCATTTTGACTTTGGGGAAGAGCCAGAAGTTGCATGGTTAGGTGGATGAGGACACCCCGTCATGTTTTTATGAGCCTGCCTTTCTGTTGCCTTTCTGCTGGGTGGCAGGAGCATTCGCTGTGTTTTTGATCATACCTTGTAAAGACACTCTGGAAAGAGGACTTCCAGAACTGCTTCGGAAAGTGGCAAGAATGATGGGATGAGTGTGTTGGAAGCGAAGGGGAGCATTTTTGAGGATGGTTAATGGCAATGTGTCTTTTCATGTAACACTTTTTAAATGTAAACACTTTCAGTGTATTTTGATGGTAACTTACACCCCATTCTGAGCAGCTGATACCTCTCACCTCCTAGTCCTCACGGGCTTGCGGAGGAGACCTAGGTGCTTCCCTCCTCGTGCCCTCTCCCTCCGTCATCCTCCGAACATTCCTAAATCTCTCCCTCGATGAAAGAGAAAAGAAAGCTTCTGAATTCCTCACCCATGCACACACATTGATACATGTGTTCATTTGTCCGCGTCCTGGTAACCCCTTGTTGATTTATTCCCACAATAAACACTGATTACTTGTGCATTGGGGTATGATTGTGTTCACCTACTCTTGGGTCTTTTATTTTTATTTATTTTTAATCTTCCAGTGATAGAGTCTTGTTCTGTCACTTAGACTGTCCTTGGCTCTTGGGCTCAAGCAATCCTCCTGCCTCAGCTCCAGAGTAGCGGGGACAACAGCACACACCTCTTTGCTGAGCTGGTCTTGTGCCCTGACATCTAGCTCTGCCCTCTCCCCACTGCTGCGACTTAGGCCATGGCTGCCCTAAGTTGCCAGAGCAGATCACCTCTCCTCCTGCCTCATCCTAGGTGGCTGCCCTTGGATTATTCTCTCTCTTTCTCTTTTATTTTTTTCTGGACACTATATTCTTCATTTTTCTTTGGCCTTAGTGACTCCATTTTGACTGTTAACCCCTGGTGGTGGGGGCCCTGTGTAGGAGCCTAGGCCAAAGCAATGGCCTCTAGTGATCTTCACTGGACAATCCCCAGTCTGAGATCAGAGGCCGGTTCCCCGCATCGTACTCCTGCTGCTCTGCCTACGCTGTCCTCCCTCCTTCTCTGTCGTCACCCCCAGACATCCATTCCCACCCCTGTTGTCGGTAGTTTCACATCAAGCCCCAGTGAAAATCTCATATCCCACAACACAATGACAATCAGACCAGGGGTACTGAGCCACACTGTAGCTGGATTCGGGGCCAGCTGGATCCAGTAGCTCCTCCTCGGATTGCCCGCTCCCTTTGGCCAGGGGTTGGCAGGCCCTGGGGGTGGCTCCTCCCTGAGGCCCCTCCTCTGCCCCCCAGCGCTGAGGCTGTCCTGCCTGCTGGAGTCCAACACGGAGCTGGAGGAGTCGCTGCAGAAGTATGTGATGGAGAGCATCCTGAAGCAGGTACCTTCCCGAGAGAGCTTGGGGGCTGTGTGGGGCCAGAGGTCCTAGCTGGAAAGAGGATTTTTAAAAAAGCAGCCAGTAAAATGTTCCTTTGAAATAAAAAAAGATGTTATGTGCAGGTGACTTCAAAGTTTATCGCTCAAGTCTGGATATGATTAAGAGTTAACGAGCCAGGAATTTAGCTCAGTGGCACAGCGCCTGCCTTGCAGCACAAGGTCCTGAGTTCAATCCCTGGTACCAAAAAAAAGAGAAAAGAGTTAAAGAATGTGGTGGCTTGGTGTGATGGTACCTGCCCATCAGCCCAGTGCTGGGAACGCTGAGGCAGGAGGATTGAAAGTTCAAGGCCAGCATGGGATACATCGAAGGACCCTGTCTCAAACAAACAAGCAAATGAACAAAACCCTCAAAGTGGGGCCCGGGGATTAGCTCAGTGGTAGAGCACTGTACTTGCCTAGCATGTGACGCTCTGGGTTTGAGCTCCAGGACTTTTAACAAAAAACCAAAGCAGAGTTACAGGGCGTGTTATTCAGTTACACTGTGACAATAGCATACATTAGGACTCCGCTGCCCTAGGGTGCTGGGCAGGTGGAGCTGTTCCACCCATGCGGTACAGATGCCAAGTGCACTTGCGTTAGGGTCACTTGCATTAGATCTTAAAGTTTTTAGATTCAACAACCTAAGTAAACAGAGCACCTTCAACTACCTTGAGCTCCCTGAAGTTTTCCCTTTTATTCTCTTACATTGAAAAAGAAAAAGAGAGAGAGAGAGAGAACGTGTGATAGAGATTTTCTTTGTTTGGTGTTTTGAGACAAGGTCTTGCTATGTAGCCCAGGCAGCCTCGAACTTGGGGAGATCCTCCTGCCTCAGCCTCCTGAGTGCTGGGATTACAGGTGTGTGCTACCATACCGGGCAATTTGCTTCTTTTTTGAAACAAAGTCTTGTTATGTAGTTTAGGGTGGCCTTGAACTCACAGTGTAGCCCCGGCTGGCCTTGAATTCACAGGGATCCCCCTGCCCCAGACTCTCAAGTGCTGGGATTACAGGCGTGTATCACTATGCCCAGCTAGAAATAACCTACTTTCCTTCCTTCCTTCCTTCTTCCTTCTGTCTGTCCGTCCTTCCTTCCTTTCTTCCTTCCTTCCTTCCTTCCTTCCTTCCTTCCTTCCTTCCTTCCCGAAAGAGGACACCTTTATTTTGACTCACAGGGAGTGACTTCCTTGAGCGTGAAAAATCCTGAATATCTGGGCGTGGTGGCTAAATGCAGTATAAAGTTGAACTACACAGCCTGCTAGTCTTACCCCCAAAACTGAAAATAGGAGAGGCAGAAGGAACAGCAGGGCTCCCTCTTCTGGTGGTGGCTCATCTTGGCAGGAGGGAGCTTGTCCTTGGGGTCGTGCAGTGGGCGTTGGCCCAAACTCAGCAAATGCATAAAGTCCTCCCTGGGAAAGATTTGGGTAGTGCGCTCATTTATTTCCCTCTGCTCGATTTCAGGCCAGCTGCCTCTGCCGCCTTGCGCCTCACACGTTCTGATAACCTCAGCTTCTCCAAAGGGTCTCAGGACTGTCCTTTTGCCAGGTGTAGGGCCCTGCACTGTAATCTCAGCACTCTGGGAGGCTGAGGCAGGAGGATCAAAAGTTTCAACTCAGTCTGGGCAACAGACTCTGTCTCGAAATAAAAAATAAAAAGGACTGAGTATGTCACTCAGTGTGAAGGCCCTGGGTTCGATTCCCCAGAACTGCAAAAAAAACCCCCCAAAACTCCTTTCCTCCACTGAGGATTTTAGGGTTGGGTATGGGGGCGGGGGGGGGGGACACCCTGTGAGCTGCTCCCAACCCCGCAGATCGATGACAGACAGCTCCGCGGCTATTTGTCTGAGCTTCGCCCGGTGACAATTGTGTTTGTGAACCTGCTGTTTAAAGACCAGAACAAGGTGGAAGTGGTAGGCTCGGCCATCCAGGACGCCTGTGAACACATCACCTCAGTCCTGCAGGCCTTCCGAGGCCAGATCAACAAAGTCTTCATGTTCGACAAGGTAAAGAGGACCCAGGGCCAGGCCCTGCCAGTAGTTCAGGATGGGAGGAATAGACAAGTAGAAATTTAACCCGGAAATATCAGTCTTTACTTAGGGTAATAACCTGCACATACACCTGGCACTTATATGTGCCAGGCACGGTTCTCCACACTTTACACAGGAGGTGTGACAGAAGCTGACGGGGCATGTTTCAGTTTTTAAAACGTATTCCAGTGAAAGACGCGTTGCCATGAATCCTCCTTGAAACCCTCCCCTTGCTTCGTACACACTTATCCCCGTGATTCTTGCCACTTTCTGGACCAGTTCTGCAAGTCCTCCTTCCTGAGTGTCCTTATGGGTTATAAAAAAAACACAGCGATTGCTGCTGCCTGCCCAGCGCCATCCAACAAAAGGCAGGCTGGTCAAAACGTGACTCCTTGTCCTCATCCACCTTTTTCACTGGATCTGGCAGCGTGTGACTTCCAGTTCTTCCCCAAAGCATGAAGAACCATGAAAAGGGAAACGTTTTGAATCAGTTCAGGGCAATGAGGCAGCCAGGACAGCAGGACCAAAGACACTCACGAAAGAGGACTTCCAGGACTGCTTCAGAAAGTGGCAAGAACAATGGGATGAGTGTGCTCAAAGCCAGGAGAGTATGTCGGGGGCGATCCATGGCAATGTGTCTTTTACTATACTATGCTTTTTAAAACTTAAATATTCCCCACATTTTGTGTCATGCTGCAGATATTAACTCATTTCACCTCCCTGCCCGCTCTATGTGGTGGGTGCCCTTTTCACAGGGTGGATTCTGAGGCAAGGTGAGGTCACACTCTACTCCTGAGCCTCAGCTGCAGTGGGGAGCTGGGGTTCAAACCCCACGGACTGCCTTCCTCCCTGGTGCTCTTCACAGTGCTCGACCACATCACAGGGGTCCAGGGCTCCAGCCCGTCCTAAAACGGCTTTCCCGGGATATGAGGGCAGAAGCCTGCTACCCCGCACACCTGCAGTGTGTCTCCAGCAACCCCCACCTGCTGTGCCCTTAGCTTCTGTGCTGTCAGAGGGTATGGTCACCTCCAGCCGAGTCTGAGTGCTTTTCATCGGTTTTGTTTGCTCGCCCTCCATATGGGGGACTGAAACCAGGGCCTTCACACTGAGCCACATTTCCAGCCCTTTTTAATTAAATTAATTAATTAATTAAGAGACAAATTCTCACTAAATTGCCCAGGCTAGGCTGGAACTGGGAATCCTCCTGCCTCAGCCTCCCAAAGTGCTAGGATTATAGGCCTGCATTGCTTCGCTGGTATAATCTGTTGTTTAATCAGTTCAGAGAGTAATGACATAATAAACAAATGACCACAGGAGTGTTAATGAGCACCAATTCTACACGTTAGTTGTTGTTGTTTTTTTCACCAGGGATCAAACTCAGGACCTTTTGATTGCCAGGCAGGCATGGAACCACTGAGCTAAATCCCCAGTCCCTGTTTTTAAATCTTAAAAGTAGAACACTTGCCGGGAATGGTGGCACACACCTGTGATCCCAGCACTCAGAAGGCTGAGACAGGAGTGTTGCCATGAGTTCAAGCCCAGTCTGGGCTACATAGCAAGACCCTGCCTCAAACAAAAACCACAAAAGAAGGCAAACCCCGAGGACTGAGGGTGTAGTGTAGTGGCACAGGGCTTGCCTTCTGCGCTCCTGACCCTAAACCCAACCCCCAGTGTCACCACGAGACAGCGGAGCACTTACTTCTTGCCCAGCACTGCTCATCCTGCCACCGTCTCTCTGGCATTTCTTGTCAGGCTGAAAGCACAGGTGCAAGATCAGTCCTGGCCCCCCGCTGGGTAGGCAGCACCAGGGCTGTCCATGGGGAGTTCAGGGATCACTGCCAGCCACTGCCCTCCAGCTCCTGCCTAGGGAATGCTCAGGGGACCACAGAGGGGGAGCAGCAGCTCCGTGTGGCCTCAGCCAGTCATCCGGCTTCCTGAGCCTTAGTTTACCCTGAACCCGCCACCGCTACCATCTTTGTGTTTTAAGAAAGGGGCTCAATGTGCTGCCCAAGCTGGTCTCGAACTCCTGGACTCCAGGGATCCTCCTGCCTGAGTCATTGAGGAGCGGGGACCCAGGGGTCCCGCTGTGCCCAGCTCCCTGCACCTTCCTGCAGGGCTGGGATGAACCCAGGGCCTCTGCAGCTCCTCGTGTGGGTGCCCAGCCGTATCTCTCTCTCTCTCCCTCTCTCTCTCTCTCTCTCTCCCTCTCCCCCCTCTCTGTCTCTCTCTCTCTCCCTCTTTCTCTCTTCCTCTCTCTCTCTGTCTCTGTCTCTCTCTCCCTCTCTCTCCCCCTCTCCCCCCTCTCTCTGTCTCTCTGTCTCTCCCTCTCTCTCTCCCTCCCCCTCTCTCCCTCTCTCTTTCTCTCCCCCTCTCCCTGCTCTCTCTGTCTCTCTCTGTCTCTCTCTGTCTCTCTCTCTCTCTCTCTCTCTCTCTCTCTCTCTCTCTCTCTGTCTCTCTCTCTCTCTCCCTCCCCCCCCTCCCCTGGGGATTGAACCCAGGGCCTTCACAGTGACCTACATCCCCATGCCTTTTTTATTTTGAGGCAGAGTCTGTCAAGTTGCTAAATTGCCCAGCCTGGGCTCAAACTTGCAATCCTCCTTCCTCAGCCTCCCAGAGTGCTGGGATCACAGATGTGCACCCCACTCCCTGCCTTGTTCCTCTGTCCATAGGGCCAAGATCTGCCTCAGCTGATTGTTGAGCGTTTTGCAGTAGTGTGTGTGAGGCCCTGAGTGCTGGGGGCATCTCACGGTCACTCCCGAGTGACAGATGCCATTGTCACAGGCAGAGTGAGCCAAGTGCTTGGCCTGCCACACTGTTGGGCCCCGTGCTGCACAGTGCAGCCTCACTGGTGCCCTGGGGAGGGGCACACAGACCTGAAATCAGGGCACTGTGCCTCCCGGCGGCACAGGGCCCAGCCCCTTAACGGATTGGACACTGATCAGGTGCTTTTTGGAGAGGGCTGAAGAAACTGAGGAAATTTAGTGATCATTTGCGTTTCATCAGGTTGTAACACATACAGAATTAGATTTTTAACATACCATCCTTTATTTATCATGTCCTTTTCTTGTTGTTTTTGAGACAGCGTCTCGCTATGTAGTTCAAATTGGTCTTAAACTCACTATGTTGCCCAGGTTGGTCTCAAATTCACGGTGATCTTCCTGCCTCAGCCTCCTGAGTGCTGGGATCACAGGTGTGTGCCACCACACCTGGGTCTTTGTTCTTTCTTTTTCTTTTTTTTTTTGTTACTGGGGATTGAACTTGGGACCTTGTGCTTTCGAGGCAGGTGCCAGAAACACTGAGGTAAATCCCCGGCCCCTCTTATTTTTTTATTTTGAGACAGGGTCTTGCTAAGTCTAAGTTTCCCAGGCTGGGCTTAACCTTGCGATCCTCCTGGCTCAGCCTCCCAGAGTACTGGAATGACAGGTGTGCAGTACCACACCTGGCTTCCAAACTCTGCTGCTGCTGTACTTACTACAAGTCATACGAGGTCGACGCAAAACCAAATCAGGTGGAAGAGAAACCCCACCTGGATCTTATGCAGAATTGAGGTGGCACTCGGTAGGCAGCGCGGTGTCGGCCAGCTGTGCTTTGCCCTCTCCCGCAGGGCTGCTCTTTCCTCTGCGTCTTTGGTTTCCCTGGAGAGAAGGAGCCCAACGAGGTCACCCACGCCCTGGAGAGCGCTGTGGACATATTTGACTTCTGCTCAAAGGTCCCCAAGATCCAGTGAGTGTCTGTGGGGTGGGGCCCGGGGCAGAAAGAAAGACAAGATGAACGAAGAACTCAAACTGCCTGTCCTGTCCGCAGGCCTTGTGAACGACCATGAACGACTGACACAGGGTGCAGGTTTTTTGTTGTTACTTTCCTCTTTGTGTGTGTGTGATACTGGACATTGAACCCAGTGCCCTCACACTGAGATACATCCCCGCTCTTTTCCTTATTTTTTGTTTTAAGACAGGGTCTAACTAAGTTGCCGAGCGTGGGCTTGAACTCGCCACCCTCCTGCCTCAGCCTCCCAGAGTGCTGGGACCATGCGTGGGCACCACACGAACTTTAGAGAATTATTTATCAAAAAGCCTTTCCCAGCCCTTTGCACCCGCTTCATTGTTCTCCTTCCCTTCCTACTTCCTCTGTGCTCGCCATCGTTTTTGGAATTCCTTTTTATCTCAATACTCGGCATCTTTGCTTCTTTCTCACAACCCTCTCTCCTGGCGCTAGTACCGTGTCCGTGGGCGTGGCCAGCGGCACCGTCTTCTGTGGGATCATCGGACACACCGTGAGACACGAGTACACAGGTGCCGAGTCTGCCCGGGCCGGGGAGGTGCGGGACCGAGGGAGTGCAGGCCAGGGGTGGGGTGTGCGTGAGTGGGAGAAACGCAATCACCAGGCCAGGGTGGGCACAGGACGCTTGGCAGGAGATGAGGGGCGTGTGTGTGGGTGCGAGGTGTGGCCCTGAGGACTGAACCCAGGGGCTTTGCACCAAACTACGCCCCCAGCCCTTGCTAAGCCTTGCTTAACTGAGTAGCCCAGGCTACGCTTAAACTTCCGGTCCTGCTGACTCAGCCTCCCCGAGTGCTGGGATTACAGGGTTGTGCCACCCAGTCCGGCTTCTGTTTTCCTACGCCTGATCTGAGAGGCTCTGAGGCCCGTGGCCATCTGGCTTACAGACCTCTTCGTGTCCCAGGTCCTTCCGACTTGAACCAGGCTGTCCATTTGGCCCCCGGGTGAGCAATGCTGGGGGCGGGATTACCCCTGAATATTTGTGGAAATAACCACTGGCTGCGCACGGCTGGTGAAGGTGAAACTCATGTGGTTCCCAAGAGGTGAAGGCAGGAAGGGCAGCTGTCCCGGGGCAGTGACCTCAGATGACACTGAGCTCAGTGGCTTTGCCTCCCTCTCTCCGGGACAGTCATTGGTCAGAAGGTCAACATCGCTGCCAGGATGATGATGTACTACCCGGGAATCGTGACTTGTGACTCTGTCACCTACAATAGCAGCAGCCTCCCAGCCTACTTCTTTAAAGAAGTTCCCAAGAAAGTTATGAAAGGCGTTGCAGATTCGGGTCCGGTCTACCAGTGCTTGGGCCTCAACGAGGAAGTGTGAGTCTGGGCATTGAGTTTTCGGTATTTTCTGAAGAAGAATCAGGAGGAGGATGCTGCTCAGGCAGGAGATGGAGAGTCTAGCATTTCAGAAATATATTCTCTCCCAGACCAATGCCCAGGTTTCAAAGCCCTTCATCTCCCCTCCATCCTGCTGCTGCTGCTATAGCCCGAGGGGAGACCCCATTCTGTCCTTCAGCCTGGAAATCCGAGGGTGATTCTTCAAACACTGCACAAACAGACCCAGAATCTGCTCATTTGAGGGCTTCTTTACACCATCGAGAATGGACTGACAGGCTGGCCAAGGGCCTGGGTTTGGGCAAAGTTACAGGAGTATAAGCCATTGTTCCTTTTCTGGGTCTTTAGTGAAATACATCCTGAAAAGGCCAACTTAGATGTGTGGATGTCACTTTGGGTTTAAAATCTTTCAGTTGCTTCCAATCATGTTGAGGACAGCGTTCAGATTCCTTGTAGTGACCCACATGGTAGCCCTGACGTTCCAGCCTCGCCTCCCCCTTAAACTCTAGTATCCCAGGCCGGCCTCAAACTTGTGAGCCTCCTGTCTTATCTTCCGGGGACCACAAACATGTGCCCCACCCCCAGCACAACATTTCTTTTGCCAGTGCTGAGGATAAAATCCAGGGTCTTGAACTGGGTATGGTGGTGCACACCGGAAGTCTCAGAACTTGAGAGGCTGAGGCAGGAGGATCTTGAGTTTGAGGCCAGCAAAGGTGAGCTATTGTTTAAAAAGTGGTAGAATCTTTCTAGCACATGAGACTGCACCATGCCAAGTGTGTTGGGCCCTGTATTGGGCATCTTGTTTCCCCAGAAAGGAGTCTCTTATACTCTCGAAGACTCAATAAGCATTTGTGGAACCATACGCGAGGTGCCATGGTAACTGCTGGTACGGGGTGGTTTGCACTCTCTCTGACCAAGTAGAACGTCTCTTCCTCTCTTCTGTCGGCATTTGCAACCCTTGAGTTAGGGCTTAGACTCTTGCTGGAGATTTAAGAGGAGACCATCTGGGAACAAAAGCCAATCCCCCATGCTCTTAGAATTGCTGCCTGACATCTCTTCCTTCTTTCTTTTTCAGTGTGTTCGGCATGGCGAACCTCAGGGCCAAAGGAAATGAGGGCTACCCTTTGCTGGGTAGGGAGTGATTCTTGCTTTCTGAATGTCCTCAGCCTTTTTATTTTTTATTTTTTATTTTTATTTCTTGTGTGTATATGTGTGTGTCTTTATTTTGACAGGGCTTGCACTGCAGCACAGGGGACTGATAAGTGGGAGGGAGCCTTCCTAGATCGAAATCCCTGTCAGTCTTCTTTTATAAGACATCTATGCACATCTGGCAGCTGTCACTTGGGCTATATTTTTATCACAGCTATTCTGGAATTGTTTATATATTCTGGAAATAAATCCATTGCCATTTATTGATCCTATATATCAGTTTTCTACTCTGTGCTTTTCTTTTCTTTTTTCATTCCCCTCTCTCTGTCTCTTTCCCTCTTTTTTTTTTCTTTTTTGTTCTTTTGAGACAGGATCTAGCAAAGTTGCCCAGACTGGGCTTGAAATTATGATCCTCCTGCCTCAGCCTCCTAAGTGCTGGCATTTCAGGCATACACCATCATGCTTGGCTCTATTTTTCTTTTTCTTTTTAAGAGTGCTACCATTTTCTCTCTTTTTCTGCCTTTTTTAATTTATGAAATTCTTCAAAAATTTGTGTCACCCTTATGCAGCAACCATGCTAGTTTTCTCCATATTGTTCCATTTTAGTTAAATGTATGCTGCTGAAGCAAGCACTTTTTGTTTGTTTGTTTGTTTTGAGGCAGGGTCTCTCTGTGTAGCTCAGGCTGGCCTGGAACTCACTATGTAGCCCAGGCTGGCCTCCAACTCTCACCAATCCTCCTGCCTCAGCCTCCTGAGTGCTGGGATCACAGGCCTTCGCCACCACACCTGGCTCCAAACCTTTCTATTCTGACCCCATTCAGAAGTCCTAGGATATTGTGAACCACCTCTGTCCTCTCTCCATGCCTGTAATCCTAGCACTCTGGGAAGCTGAGGAAGGAGGATTCCAAGTTTGAGCTCAGCCTGGGCGACATAGTGAGACAGTGAGAACTTGTCTCAAAATAAACAATAAAGGCTGGGAGTGTAGCTCCTTCCTGGGAGTGTGAAGGACCCGGATTCAATCCCCAGTACCACCAAAAAAAAAAGAGAGGTGGAAAGAGTCTTGTTTCTTCTTCTTTTCACAGCTTATAGTAATCAAATAAACACTGTAAAGCCACCTTATTAATTAGAAAGTTCTGGAGGGAGGTTTTTAAAACTGAGAATACCCCAGGGCTAGGTGCAGTGGTGCACACCCATAACCCCAGCATGATGAGGCCAGGAGGACCCAGAATTTGAGGCCAGCCCGGGCTCATAGTGCACAGGGTCTGCAGAGGGTCTGTGGACAACGCCATGGGGACCCCAGGGGTATTCCTGGGGGCACTGTCACTGTGTACTGGCCTGTACCTCTATAGATGATGCATTTACTCCTTCAAAAAAAAATAACAGGACGTGACAAGGAGATCAAGTACTTCATGGACAACATGAAGAGGTTCCTGATATCCGGCTGCAGCCGAGTGCTCATATACGAAGGCACAGCAGGGTACGGGAAGAGTCAGATCCTCAAGGAGATCGAGTACCTGGCCCAAGGGGAGAGGCACAGGTGTGTGTCTCGGGGACCCCTCCCTCCCCACGCGGACCCCGGCAGCCTTCTCACTCCTGCTGTTCTCCTCCTTTCTACTTGCCTGGTGTAACCAGATACAACTACAGCTGTGCAGTGTGTGACCCCTACCAAGGAACACTGGAACTGAGAGCCTAGGCTGACTGGGAAAGCCTTATTTATCGTGGGGGCCGGGGTGTTTGAGAGCTTTAAACGGCCCCAGGGTGCAGCCCGTGGAGGGTAACCAGTGTGGGTGCTGTGATCCGGGCAGGGCTGGGTGGGCAGAACAGACTGGAAGGCCTTTGGGTTTTCCCGGGAGCCCAGAGCCGAGCTGCTAACCTCATGTTCCTCATGCAGTTCCTTTCTTTCTCTCTTTTTAAATTCTTATAATTGTTATGAGTCCATACTTGCAGTACATAATGATGACCTTCATCAAGGGCAGTTGGTATGTGCACATACAGAACTAACACCTCTTAGCTCTCTTTCTCCCCCTCCGTCTGCCTCCCTCCCCCCTTCCTTCCTTCCTCCCTTCCTTCCTTCCTCTCTTCCTTTTTTTTTTTTCCAGTGCTAGGGATTGAACGCAGGGCCTTCACACGGAGCTACAGCCCCATCCCTTTTTATTTGTTATTTTGAGGCAGGGTCTTGCTAAACTACTACGTTGCCCAGGCTGGGCTTGTATTTATGATCCTCCTGCCTCAGCCTCCTAGAGTGCTGGGATTGCCAGGGTGCACCAGCTCGCCTGGCTTCTATTTTCATACACAGAGCGTCACCCATCTGCACCCCTGGAAGCGGATCCTGCCGTGTAGTCACAAGTCAGCGTAACTAAACCTGTAGGGGAGACGCTCGTTCACACTTCAGGGGATAATTCACACCCAGGAGGCATCGGCTGAGTCACTCCCTGACTCCCCCTCAGCTGCAGGATGGCTTGGTGCCCTGGTGGCTACCAGGCTAAGGGGACGCAGTTCTGGCGTGGGCGGGCGTGGCCTCCAGGACTTGTCCAGCTCACAGTTCTAGAGGCCCCAGCAGGAAGAGTGCCAGGCAGTCCTCTCCGGGCTCTGCGCTTCCCGCTGGTGGAAGCAGCAGCCTGGCCTGGCCTCGCCCTCACGGGGTGGGGGGTGGGGGCTCCCTGCTCTCCGTGTCCAGTCCTCCCTGCTTCAGGTTGGACATGGGGTCCGTGGGGTCTCCGTTGCCCATGCTGGGCTCCCACCCTGGGCTCAAGGGACCCTTCCCTCGCCCTCTGCTTTTGAGGAGCTGGGATTACAGGGGGCGGCACTGCACCCAGCCACATTTCTCCTTTTTGGTTTTTTTTTCTTTCCAAAGTTTTATTAAAAGTAGGAAAACTAAAAGTTTTATTAAGGTAGGAGGCTCTGCAGAGTGAGTTTGGGCCAAGTAAAAATAGGACAAGGAGACATCTCGCACGCAGCGTGACGGTGCCACCATGCACAAGGGGACACAGAGGCCTCTCTCTCTTAGAAAGATACCAGTCATGTAGGTATAGGGGGCTGGGCCTATTTCAGGATGATCTCATCTTTTAAAAAAATTATTATTTCTTGTTATTATTACTATTTTTTGGTGGCACTGACTGGGGATTGAACCCACGGCCTTCTCACTGAGCTGCATCTCCAACCCTTCTTTCAAATTTTTATTTTGAGTTAGGGTCTCACTAAGTTGCCCAGGCAGGACTCAGACTTGCAATCCTCCTGCCTCAGCCTCCCAGAGTGCTGGGATCACGGGGGTGTGCCGCCACATTTAGCTCAGTTTGCTCTCATCATAGCTAATTATTCTGCCACTGCCCGGTTCTCAAATAAGGCACATTCTGACGTACATGGGTCTACAACTTCAACAGTTGGATTTGAGGGCACACAAGCGAGGCCATAGCAAATGCCAGTGCCCTGGGTATGAGCTCTGTGAATCCCAGTCCACAGGAGCTCGCGCCAGAGAGGGGAGAGAGGACAGTAGGAATGGCTGGATCTGGGGGCCGTGATGCTGAGTGCAATAAGTCAGACGCGGGAGGCTCAGTATCACATGGTCTCTCTCATGTGAGAGGCCCACGCTGTAAATAACTTAAAGAGCAAACTCAGAGGGGACCAGAGGGGGACGGGGTGGACTCCAGATGCGAAGGGGTCTGGGAGGAGGAGGAGAGGGGAGTATAAAGGGTCGAGTTGCGATGTGCCCCACGAGGAGTGTGGTTATTATGAGTCACAAACATACTAATCAAAAATAAACTGAACTGAAGGCCAAAGAATAGAAGCAGGGAGAGCGATGCAGGAGAGCGCGTGCGCGACCCATCTCGCGGGCATCGGAGTGCATTCCAGGAGGCCGAGCTGGCGGAGACCCGCAGTGAGCCTCAGCAGGCACTGTCCGGGCTGCCCCTGGAGCTCAGGCCGGGACAGGAGCCTGGATGCGAGGGAGACCTGAACCTGCGCACTGGCGGAGGGCGAGGACCGGGGCAGAGTGTAGCAGTCGATGGATAGGCAGCCGGGATGCACACCTGAAACCCCAGCACTCTGGGAGGCTGAGGCAGGAGGATTGCAAATTGGAACCTAATTTGGGCACTTTAGTGACTTAGTGAGACCCTGTGTCAAAATTTAAAAATTAAAAAGAGCTGCGGATGTGGCTCAGGGCAGAGGCCCATGCACCACAAAACACAGAGGAAGACAGAAAGGGGCTTTGGAACTATGGCACGTCACAGAGGAATATGGATCTACACTTTTAGGCAATGGAAGAGCCATGAAAACAAAGCTTACTTTCACTTTTTATTTACTTTGAGGCAGTCTTGCCATGAAGTCCGGCTGACCTCAGACTCCCATCCTCCCACCTCAGCCTTCCAGTTCTCACCATGTACCCAGGCATGCAGTTAGCCACTGAGCTCCCCAGCCCCAAGATCTGCATCTAACTGGAACCTCGGTTTGTTTGGAGACATTGTCTCCTCTTGTTGTCCATGGCTGGCCTTGATTTTACTAAATTCGCCGGGCTGACCTCAAACTTGCGATCTTCCGGCCTCAGCCTCCTGAGGGCTGGGACTATAGGTCTGCACCTGGCTGACCTTGAGGTTTCTGTGAGGGGAGAATCGGAGGCAGCAGGAGCAGAAGAAAGCGAGGCACAGCCAGGCGATGAGGGAGGGCCTCGGAGACAGGAATGAGGCAGCTTGCAGACGGCTTGGTAACTGTCGGCCCGCAGAATATGAGGAATCAGAGCTTCCCTACAACCTTGCCTGTTCAAAAAACAATCACACTTAGAACTCTTTTCTGATCCCTGATTTTCTCATAAACAGGACTGTTGCTATTGCACTGACAAAGATCAGCTTCCACCAGAATTTTTATACTATCCAGATATTCATGGCCAACGTGCTAGGTCTGGACACTTGTAAACATTACAAGGAGCGACAGTCCAATATTCAAAATAAAGTCAAGAGACTGATGGATGAGAAGTTCTACTGCCTCCTTAATGACATTTTCCATGTCCAGGTAAACCGCCAGGGTCCAGGGCAACAAGCCCACCCCGCTGCTTTCCGGCCCGGCCTCTCTTGGCCTCTATCTTCCTTCTCATCTGCAGCACCCAGCTAGGGGAGAGGGCTCCCTGCCTCCTTTGGAAGTGCACACGGAGTCTTATTTTGCAGCACTGAGGACAGAACTCAGCTCCTCATGTGTGCTGAGCTCATGCTCTACCAGTGTGTGGCATCTCCAGGCCCTTTCCTCTGTCTCTGTCTCTTTCTCTCTCCTTTTCCTTGCAGTACTGGGGATTGGATCCAGAGCTTCTGCACTGAGCTACATCCCCAATCCCCCTCCACACACACACACACACACACACACACACACACACACACACTTTTCACTTTTTGAGACAGGGTCTTGCTAAGTCACTAAGTTGCTCAGTCTTGGCTGGAACTTGTGACCCTCCTGCCTCAGCCTCCTAGAGTGTTGGCATTGCAAGTGTGTGCCACCACACCTGGCTTTTTTTTTTAGACAGAGTCTCACCATGCAGCCCAGGCTGGCCTGAAACTCATGATCCTCCTGCCTCAGCCTTCTGAGTGCTGGGAGAACAAGTGTGTGCCACCATGCTCAGCTGGTATCCACATTCTTGAGACATAGCAGGGGCATTCAGAAATACTGCATCAAGAATTCCAAATGGCCACCTGCTGATTCACATTTTTCTCACCTTTCCATCACAGCTATACTATTCTAGCAAGACTGGGAAGGACATTATGGATTGTCTAACATTTGAGGATTTTTAAGGCACAAAACAGTTAAATGATTTGCCCAGTGTCACAAAGCTAGTAGTACCCTTTGACATTTCCATATACTCGATATTCTTCTAATTCTTTGTACAGTTTCCCACTTCCCGGGAGATTTCCAGGATGAATGCCTTGAGAAAGCAGAAGCAAGTGGAAAAACTGTTTATGAAGATCTTGGAGAAAGTAAGTATCTCTGTGTGCCAAGCTGGGGTGGAGGAAGTTGTATAAAGGCTCATGGTCCACGGGCAAGGCCCTTTGGGAGTGTGTCACAGTAGTTTCCTATTGCTGAGACACAATATCTGACACCCACAATTTAAAGGAGAAAAGGTTTAGTTTGGCTCATGGTTTCAGGAGATTCAGTCCATGGCCAGCTGGCTACAAGGCTTCAGAAACCTCAAGGCAGAAGTGTGTGGCAGAGAAAACTACTTGCTTCATGGTAGCCAGGAAGCCGAGCAGGGGAATAGACTGGAGAGGACAGGGCTAGGGACCAGATACAGGGCCAGAGAGCTCTCTCTGTGACATACCTGGACATACCCAGGAGTGTGCTCTGCCCATCTGCTGGGTGCTCCTTAAGCCAGGGAAGGTGACACATGAGGATTAACAGTCACTCATGTGAGCGCTTTATCCTAAAGTCCTCCAGGACCAGGAATTTAGCTCAGTGGTACCGTGCCTGACTCACAAGCATAAGGTCCTGAGTTCAATCCCAAGTACCACACACACACACAAAAGCGAAGGCTAAAGTCCTTCCAAAGCTCGAGCTAATAATGTATCTTAATAGATATTCTTCAAAGGAGTCCCTAACAAGACTCCTGGGGCTCATGCCTCTCCAGCCATTTTTCTTATCTGTATCAGATTCGAGACATCTGAGTAGTTATGGCGGCTGCAGGTGTGGGTCAGAGATAGAGCCCCTGGTTCAATCCCCAGCACTTTGAACACAAACAAACCGAATGAAAAAAGCTTACTGTACAGGCCCTGCAGGCAGGCTCCGGAGGTGCGAGCCCCTAGGCCTGTCACTTGGTACGTGAGTGACCTCAAATCCCAGCACGTAACCTCTCTTTGCTTGTGTCTGATCATGTATCGAATGGGAAATAAGGGGGTATAAGGCTCAAATGACTGGAGTTTATGAGAAACACTCAGTGCTTCTTTCATAGGAAACACTCCACACACGGGAGCCCTCTCTGAAGAATCACAGGACTCCAAATGTCCACTAGCCGTGGACAGGCACAGAGTGGAACCTTCTGGCCCTCACCCATAGCGCTGCACCTGGCTGGGGTGACTCACGCTGAGTTTGGTGGAGAATATCAGACTGTCTTCTCCTGCCACAGACCCTTTCCTCCTTGTTCAGATCCCGATTCTTGGTTTTGTTAGTGGCAAACTCATTCACATGTCATTTAAAGTTGCCCTTGCCAGGGGAGGGGGCTTCACGGGGAGAATGGGACAAAATAAAATGTTTCCCTTGCCAGGCCAGCTGTGGTGGTGCACACCTGCAATCCCAGCATCCAGGGAGGCTGAGGCAGGAGGACCACAATCTAAAACCGGCTGAGGATATAACTCAGTGCAGCGGCCCTGGGCTCAGCTGAGGCTCTCATCACTCCCTGAACCATTTGCACAGTTTCCAACTGATCCCTGTTCCATCATCCCCACCCATTCCAGTTTGCCCTTGTGGCACAGCCAGAGCACATGCACCTCCGACCCAGGGTTCCTACTCTCCCAGTGGGCCCCATGCTGAGAGGAGCCAGAAGGGCTCTTTTAACCAGAGAGATGCTGCCCGTCCTCCCAGGCCACTGCTTTGGTGAGAAGCTCTCCCAATCCCTGGGGGCGACGCAGTCCTTTTCCACTGAAGCTTCGCAAAGCTGTGAATTTCTTTCTCAGACGCGGCTTGGCCTGGTGTGATTCCTCTCCAGGATCTGGCAAGCTCCAGGAGGCAGGGAGCCTCCCACTCATTTCTGCCTCACTCCTCACAAGCCCAGGCCGGGTGCATCATCAGCAATCAGCATGAGCCTGTGGTGCTGTATTAAAGTCAGTAACCCAACCTGCTTCTCCCCTTCCGGTATGCAAACGTCAGGCTTTGGGGCTGGAGCAGCAGACCACTTGCTTAGTGGGCGTGAGACCCTGGGTTTAATCTCCAGCAAGATCAATCAGCGATCAGTCACTGTCAGACCTGGGACTGCTGTTCACAGATACACCTAGAGGCTTCTTTTAAAATACGCCTTTGTGAGTTCTCCCCCTTGAGGTAGAAAAACTAGGGCTGGGGTCAGGCTGAGGGACCACTGAGTTGTTCGCTTTTCTCTGACGACTTCTCAGTGGGCTCTGAGGCATGGCAGCCACAGCTGATGCTGCGTTTGACGTGCACTGTGCCAGCAGCCTTTGGGGCACTGACTGCCTGTGTGTTCCCGGCGGGTTTGCAACTGGGTTTTAGATTCCTCAGAAAATAGATTCAATCCTACCACATCCCGTGGGTGTCGTGAGGCTGAGCCGAGCAGATGTCCTGGCACTGTGTGGAACACAGGAAGTGCAGTATTAATGTTGGCTTTTATTCACATTAGAAGGACCCCCATTCAATCTCATCTTATTATCATTATTATTAATATTACTATCGGGGGGTGGGGTGGGCATTGAACCAAGGCCTCACACATGCAAGCAAGTGCTATACCATTGCGCTGCATCCTAACCCAGTCTCTCTCTCTGTTCTTTGCTTTTGCCTTTGCCCTGAGCTATATCCCTGTAGGGAACAGGGAAAGGGGACGCTACTAGGACCTCTGGAGTGATTCCTAGTCTCCTGTAAGCCACGGCAGCACAAGGAAAATTAACTTATTATACAGGAAAGGTAGAAAAATGAGACTTTGAGATGAAGCTGAGCTTTGGGCCTGATCAGTGCTGCTCTGGGCAGCAAAGAGGAAAGCCTCCCCGCATCCCCAGCCCTGCTAATGGAGAGGAACAAATATAACAAATGACTTGCAGAGAGTTCAGTACATGGCCATAAACGGGATAAACAAAGTGTAACAAATGACTGGGAGGGGCGGGCTGTGGAAATCCAAGAACAAGGAGGAACTGAGTAGATGAAGATTTTGTTCCTCCCAGGATGTCTTCAGCTGGTGTAATCTTGTCCTGGAGCATCACAGCATCACCGGATCATTGAGGTCTTAGCTGTGACTGGGGGCCAAAATGGAGTTTTGTCTCAAAATCCCATAGCTGGCCAATAGGCTGGAGAACTAGGCCTAATCAAATGATTTTCCCCCAGAATGATGTAGACTTGCTCCTGACATATCCCCAGCCTTTTTTTTTAAACTTTTTAATTTTCACTCTGAGACAGGGTCTTGCTAAGTGTCTAAATTTCCCAGGCTGGGATGGAACTTGTGATCCTCCTGTCTCAGCCTCCCCCAGTGCTGCCATGTCTGGTACTGTGCTGTAACACTTCGTAACATTGTTTTAAGAAACTTCCAAGTTTGAAGAAGGCTCTGCTGCTTTTGTTGGTACCAGCACAGAGGGAAAGATGGACTAAGCCAGACTTCCCAGAGGGAGCCAAACAGGCCGGAGCAGGGAGTGCAGGGAGAAGCTCTCCCCATGCTGCGCCTCTCCCAGTGGGAAGGCAGGGCCAGCTCTGAGAGTGGCCAAATCGGAAGGATAAGCTCCACATTCTGTTTACGACAGAACCCTCAACAACTAGAACTGTGAATGACTAATGAGTGAATGACTAATTCAGACTAGTTAGGAAAGGGTTGTCTGTACTGGAGAAGGGGAACATGATCCGCTAGAGACGTCACAGAACCCACGGCTTTGTTCCATAAACTTGGCAGGTGCAGGACTGGCTCTGTACCCTTCCCCGCCGTGTCCAGAGTGCAGCCTGTGGGTGCTCAGTGAGTCCACATCAAGATCTCCCTGCAGCTTCTTCGTCTTTGTAGCTGATGTGGCAGGTTGTGGGGTTTTTTTCCCCAATGGAATGAACACTTTTTCTTGGCTTCTGTGGGTACCCCTGCCACCCTGTTTATACTACAGATCGGCATCATTAAAAAAGTATTTATTGCTGGATGTGGTGGTGCATGCCTGTAATCCCAGCACTTGGGAGGCTGAGGCAGGAGGATTGCTGCAAGTTCCAGGCCAGCTTGGGCTACATAGTGAGTTCAAGGTCAGCCTGAACTGCAGAGTGAGACCCTGTCTCAAAAATATATTTATTTATGTATTTATGCATTTCTTCATTTCTGGTGCTGGGGATCTAACCCAGAGGCTTGTGCCTGTTAGGCTCACACTCTGCCAGTTGAGCTACAGCCTCAGCATTTGTTTCCTTTCTTCCTCCCTTGCTTCCCCCTTTCCTTTCTTAAAAATGTATTGTGACGCAAACGTTTGCTCATGTAGAAGTATTCCAGCTCACCGTCCAGATTACTAAGGGTCCTGAGCTGGTGGGCTCCAAATGAATGCGGTCTGCCAGGAAGGAAAAGCTTTGCTCTGCACACACGTGCCTCCCCGCACACGGTCAGACCCTGCGGTGCTCAGCGTTCTCTCTCCGTGTTCCCACCTCGTCCAGACATCCAGAAGGCAGAGGATTATTCTCATCATCGACAAGGCCCAGTTTGTGGACAAGACGTCCTGGGCGTTCCTGGAGAAGCTGATCCAGACGGTCCCCATCTTCATCATCATGTCGCTGTCGCCCTTCATGGAAGATCCCTGTGCCGCCGCCAACACCATCATGAAGAACCGGAACACCACCTACGTCACGCTGGGTGCCGTCCTGCCCAAGGACATCCGCAACAAGGCCTGTTTCGACCTCAACGTGACCGGCATCTCTAGAGAGCTGGACATGTGAGTGGCCCAGGGCTCCCGGCCCGAGGCCTGGACAACTGGGGTCACGCCCAGGTCCCAGAAGTGAGACACAGGTGTTGCTGTGTCTGCAGCGCCCCCTTCTGGAGCGGCTGCGTCTCGCATGGGGTCCATATGGGGTCCTAGGGACCCTCACTTCTCCTGTCCCAGACTCCAGGGCTTCCTGAATTTCTGGCGGCTCCTCCACGTGGCCTGCAGCAGACCCCTAGCAACACGAAGGCTCTTTTTCCTTTCCTTTCCTATTTGTTTCTTTGTGGTACGGAGGAACCCAGGGCTTCACACGCTAGGCAACCACTGACCCACCTCCAGACCTTTGCAATCTAATTTGACAGAGTCTCACTAGGTTGCCCAGCCTGGCCTCAGACTTTTTAATGGTTGGACCGGGGACTGAACTCAGGCCCTTTGCACTGAAGTACATCCAGACATTTTACTTTTTATTGTTTGAGGCAGGGTCTTGCCAAGTTGCTAAATTGCCCAGACTGGGCGTGAATTTGCAGTCCTCCTGCCTCAGCCTCCCAGAGTGCTGGGATCCCAGGCATACACCACCATGCCTGGCTGGCCTCGAACTTTCCATCCTCCTGTCCCAGTCGACAGAGTACCTGGGATACAGGCATGATTTACTCCCTGGCCAAGGTCTCTTCTTTAGCTGGGATTTACAGTCCTTCCTGTATGTATCTAAAACCTTTCTTTTTTGGTACTGGGGATCGAACACAGGTCCTTGCACTTGCTCAGCAGGCAGCAAAACCGCTGAGCTAAATCCCCGGCCCTGAAACCATTCTTTCTAGTGAGGTTGTCTTGCTTCCAGAAGAAAAATGGCTTGAACAAGGGCTCATTTTAAACGACTCCAGGCAAAATCTGACTACCTACACACACACATGCACACGTGTGTGCATGTGTGCGTGCATGTGTGCATGCATGTGTGTAAACATGTTTAGGCATTTACCAATTTTTGGGACCTATCTCAAAGATATATTGACAAAAAGATGAAGTGACATGGACAAAATTTTATTGGAACATTATTTGTCTTAAAACATTGGGCTGAGGATGGTGGCACATGCCCATAATCCTACCACTGAGGAGACTGAGGCAGGAAGATCATGAGTTCAAGTCCAGCCCTCACTACATAGCAAGGCCCTGTCTCAAAAAATATAAATACATAAATTACTTTTTAAATTAAAAATAAAAGACTGGGGCCAGGGATTTAGCTCAGTGGTTTTTCGGCCTGCTGCACAAGCGCAAGGACCCGAGTTCGTTCCCCGGTACCAAAAAATAAATAAACAAATAATAAATAAATAAATAAATAAAAGACTGGAAGCAATCCAGATGTTCATCTCTCAGGAGATAATTTTAATAGACTAGGAGGCATCCACCTAGTGGAGCATTATATAACAGTGAAAAGAGAAGAAAGGTCTACTGAAGAGATGACCAGGATCCACTGTTCAATGCTATAACAGTCTGTGTATCATTCTCCTGTACCTAAGAAAAAGGTTAAATAGATCTCTGTGTGTGGATGAACATGCATTTTTCTTTTTAAAAAGAAATATCAGGATACACCAAGCACTAATCAAAATCATTCCCTATAAGGTGAGGAAGAGAAACAAGATTGAGGATGTACCTTACTTTGTAGTTTTAAGTTTGGAAAGATATGTTTTTATAGAATTGAAAAAGTGAAATAAAAAGAAAAGGCTGGATCTGGTGGTGTACACTGGTAATCCAGCTACTCAGGAGACTGGGACGGGAGGATCACAAGTTCGAGGCCAGCCTAGGCAACTTAACAAGACCGTTTCAAAATAAAATAAAAAGGGCCAAGGACGTAGAGCACTTGCCTGGCATGTGTGATGCCCTAGGTTCAATCTCCAGTACAAAAGAAATCCCTAAAACTAGAAAACAGACTGAAACAAGTGGCAATGAGAAGAGATTAGTTTCAAAGGATTGAAGAGTCAAATAGTTTAACTTCTTAAAAGATGGTTCTTGCCGGGTGTGGTAGCACAGGACTGCAATCCTAGCATTCAGGAGGCGGAGGCAGGAGGATTAAGTGTTCCAGGCCAGCCTAGCAAGTTTAACATAAACATAGCAAGTTTAAGACCTGGACTACAGAGGTCTCAAGAAAAAAAAAGAAGTAGAAGCTGTTCTTTAACGCAAAGTGGTTGCCTTGTTTGCCCTGTAGGTACCTGGTGGAGGTGAGCTGCGGGATTCCCTCTTACTGTCAAGAGTTGCTGCTAAACCTCGACCACCACAAGGTGCTCCTTTTCCGAGCGAGGGAGTCTGAGGAAAAGTCCACCGTGACCTGGAATAACATGTTCAGTAAGTCTCAGAGACATGACGGTCTGTCCGGCTGTTCTCTGTGGCCAGGCCTTCTGTGGAGAAGGCGGCGTGGGGCCTCTTCCGCCGGGCACGTCCTGTAGGGTCAGATGGCGAAGGGGGGCCCACGAAACCAAAGCTGGGCCTCCGCAGACAGCAGGGAAGGCCGCCTGCCTGTGACCGGCACGGAGCAACACTGCGAATCTCCAGGCCCGGCGTCCGAACCGGAAGTGTTAGCAGGTCGTTTCTTTAGCGATGATGGCTTGCCAGTGAAAGTTTCCCAGGTCCTTTTGGCCTCCAACAAAGAATTGAAGAAGACAAACCAAAAACGATGCCAAAAGTTTATTTGAAAAGTGAGTGGTGAAGGGGTAAGGGAGAAACTGGCTCTGCAGAGGGAACTTGGGTCAAAGGAAAGAGAAAAAGAGCAAAAATGAAAGTACACCTCAGTCCAGGTGAGGAGTCACGCTAGCCGGCACCTCGAGATCTGTGGTTTTTGGGGGGGTTTTTTGGTACCAGGTATCGAACTACGGTCTTTGAGCTTGCACAGCAGGCAGCAAGACCACTGAACTAAATCCCTGGCCCTTGAGGTCTGTGTTTTATATGCCGTCCACATCTCGCAGGAACCCACGAGAAGTTCTACATACGGGCTCCTGGGAATTATTTGGCACTGACCTGGGATTTTATAATCCACCTGACCTGCTTATTTCCCCAGCCAGCTTTGCCACGCCCTGCCTCCTTGTGCGTGTCACCTAGGGAGGAAAAAAAAAATCCGTATTTCTCAGAGGTAAAATGACCAGCTCAAACATTCTGGGATTCTGAGGCAGGAGGTTTCCAAATCTGGTGGCCCCTCAGATCCACCCGGGCTTTTCTAGCCCACCTGAAGGCAGACCTCAGAATCCTGTTCTCACGCGTAAGCAGGATCGGGGTTGGGGAGACAGTGAGCTGGGTCACCTGTGAGGTACAGGAAACCCCAGACTTAAAGACGAGTTCTGTTCCAGGAGAACATTCGGAAGTCTGACCAAGTGAGTCTCCTACACCTTTGACACAACGTACAGCATAAAAAAGCCAAACCCCCGCCTCGACACTGCTTTCTTTGCCTCTTGCTCGGGGACATCCCGACCCCCGAGTGAACACCGAACAGCTGTGTACGGTCGCACTGTACAGTGAACACGCGCAGCACAGCCCTGACAATGGTCGGCAGACGCGTGAGCTACTTCCGGGACTTGTTTGCACCTATGTAATACGAGGTCTGTTCCTATCTGTGAAAGTTCGCAACTCGAATGTTCATAAGTCGGAACTAACTGTACAAGACTAGGGCAGGGTAGCAAACGTGCATACAAGTATGAGTTACTGAGTGCTATGAGATCGAACCTAAGTGCACTGAAAATTCAATTTCTGCAAAACTGTTTCTATGACAAACATTTTTTATACGTTTGATTTCAGTTTTCCTTGAAACAAGGTGTTCTGGAATATGTGATGAGCCAACACACACCCCTGGTCACTCTTTCTTACATGGACCCAACTCAGTGTTTATCAGAAAATCAGGCTTCTTAAGTCAAAGATAATGACTCACAATCTTTCTTCCCCTTTATCTCCCCATAGAGAGTTTCGTTAAGTCAACGGATGAATTAAAAATATATTTTAATGTGGAGGAGAGAAATGACGTTGTCTGTACCCTTGCAAGTGGTGTCAGACTGAAAAACTTGTCACTCCCAACCTCATTAAAAGGTAAAGAAAATTTGGAAAATGTGACCTGGTGTGTTCCTGTTCTCCTCAGCTCCACTTTTGCTTTCTCTAGGATGACTGTCCAAAGGAGCAGGATAAAGTCATGGGCTCTTGGATTTTGGATTGTCCCGGGTAGTGGGAAGGCGGCGTAGGAGGCTGGTTTTCCTCCTTCTAATTAGGATCCTCCCTCCCCCTGTACCTGTTCTGGGGTCTGATTTGAACCAAGGTTTATTCAGTTGGTAAAAGAGCGGAGTGTAGTGAGTTTCTGATTAAATAAACCAGAATGCGGCGGGGAGGGGGGGATGACACAAATCAAATACAGTACTGAGACATTTTCTGCCGTCTGCTTTTATGAGAAAGAAACAATCAGAAATGTATTACTAGACTTGGAAAGGAAAATGACTTTAAAGCGCTTCTCTGGTGTGCCTCCAGCTTCAGTCCATGCCAGCCCCAAGTAACTTTAAACATTTACGAGAGTGCCCTAGGGATAGCTGAAGCCTCTCTGGCTTCAAATAAGTGTCATTTCAGTTTCATTCCCCACACACAGTTGGAAGGTGGGCAAACAGCTTCTACTGTGTTCTTCGGACAATTTGAGAAGTTGACATTTTGTCTCTAGTGTAAGGACATCTTTGTCAGAACACCTAGGAAGCCACCAGAACTCTGATGCTGAAACTTTTGTTTTGTTTTGTTTTTTGAAGTCCTGGGCATTGAACCCAAGGCCTTCAGCTACATCCCCAGCCATTTCTTATTTTTGATTTTTGAGATAGGGTCTCACCATGTCTCTAAGTTGCCCGTTCTAAGCTTGAACTTGTGATCCTCCTGGCTCAGCCTCTCAGAGTGCTGGCATTACAGATGTGCACAACCAAGCCAGGCTTGCTACTGCGACTGATGAGATATTGGGATTAAAGCCATGAATTCTGTGACACTTGCTCATGGCATAGAGATGTCATGTGTGTCATGAGAATAAATGAATCTCTGGGGCAGATAGAGAAAAGCCTTATTACTGAGAAGTTCCAGGAAAAAACAAGCCAATGAAGAAGCTAGAGAGGACCAGCTGGAGAAGTCAAAAAAGAACAGGAGGGCCAGGGATTTAGCTCAGTGGTTCCACCACTTGCCTCGCAAGCTCAACGACCTGAGTTCAATCCCCGGTACCAAAAAAAAAAAAAGAACAGGAATAGCAAGTGGTTGCTGGGTGTGGTGGCGCACACCTATAATCACAGCACTTAGGAGGTTGAGACAAGAGGATCACTTCGCTTTTGAGGCCAGCCTGAACTATATATATAGTGAGATCCTGTCTCAAAACAAACAAACCAAAAAAATGGAATAGCAGATGGTTTAGATCTAGAATGAAACTTCAAAGTGTGTTTGGAAGGAGCTTGGGTCATGAGCGCTAAACTCGTCAGTGGATTCATCTATTGATGAGTTCGGAGCTGAATATACTGTTAGGAGGTGGGGCCTGGTGGAGGTGGGCACTGGGGGCCTGAGCTGGAAGGGTGCGTTCCTGTCCCTGGCTCCTCTGCTCTCCCCCTCTTCCCGGCTGCCATGGGTTAAGCAGCTCTCCTCCACGTGCTCTTACGGCGCCATTTCTGTCTTGGAGCCAGCCGACCATGGACCAAACCCTCTGAGACCATGAAACAAAACAAACCTCTTCTCCTTTGAGTTGTGGGTGTCAGGTATTGTGCCTTGTCTGTGGGAAAGTGACTAAGACAGCAGGCTCGACTGCTGTGGCGTACCATGGCCTCTCCTTTCCTCCCACACCCTTGTCACAGTGTGTGTGTGTGTGTGTGACTGGGGATTGAACCCAGGGCTTTCACACTGATCTACAGTCCTAGTCCCTTTTAATTTTAAATCAGGGTCTCCATAAGTCAAGCAGCCTCCCTCCCAGACTGCTGGGATGACAGACAAGAGCCTCACGGCTGGTCCCTGGTCACACTTTGACACAGAATCTCAGTATCTCTGAGTCAATCTCGTTCTTGTTCGTGTGTATTTCTAGACGATAGCGTATGCATGTTCTGCAGTCCCAGCATAAACAGGTCTGTGAGTGAGATTCACAATCAGTTGGGTCCCTGCACCTCAGGACTGCAGAGGGGTGGTTGTGATGAACACCCATAACGGGGTCCCGTGTGTGGCTCCCCCCGCAGAAGTCTCCTTGATCCAGCTGGACAGCATGAGCCTCTCCCACCAGATGCTGGTGAGGTGTGCAGCCATCACAGGCCTGACCTGCACCACGGAGATGCTCTTCGAGATCCTGCCCTGCTGGGACGTGAAGATGATGATCGAGGCCCTGACCACCCTGGTGGAAGCAGATGTCTTCGTCTGTTTCCAGAATGGCAAGGACCTGCGCTTGGCCCAGCAGCAGGATGCCTCCTTCGAGATACATCATCGTTCCTTGTCCCTGAACCCCGGCAAAGGGATGGGTAAGTATGCCCGGAAGTGAGCCCCGGGTGCCAATCAGCTTTAGGCAGCAGGAGCTGATTGGTGGCCCACTGCCTGGTGGAACAGCCGTGTCTGTCTCCTTAGATGACAAAGGGTTCCAGGAGCTGTACAACAAGGTGATCCAGTGCCACATCATCCGATTCTGCAGGCCTATGATGCAGAAGACAGCCTACGAGCTGTGGCTCAAGGACGAGAAGAAAGCCATGCATCTGAAATGTGCCCACTTCCTGGAGGAAAATGCCCACCGATGCGGCCGCTGCCGAGGCGCCAACTTCATTCCCTATCACCACTTCGCGGTGGACATTTGCCTCAACAAACTGGACATAGGCACCATGAGGGAGCTGGTTAAATCCCACAGTCATCAACGTAAACTACCCTGGTTCCCAACGAACCATAACTATTCCTGGGGCACTTGGAGGCTGAGATCTAGGAGTAGGTCTGGGGCCCGAGGACCCAGGCACAAGGAATCCCAGATGTGGGCGTCTCAGGCCCCAGGGGAAGGGAGGGCCTGGACAGGCACCTGGAGCTCAGGGGAGCGGTGAGGCCATCAGGGAGGGCTTCAAGGACAGGGGTGCAGGCCGAGTGAAGCGGGGCCAGGCGGAGGCACAAGGCATAGGTCTCAATTCACAGCAAGGAACAGGACCCAGGGGACAGGGAAGGGAGCGATGTCCAACTCGGAACAGCAAAGTTCTGACTTGGGGGGTCGAGTGTGAAACAGGTTCCAGTGCAAAAAAAAAATATGCGTAAGAGAGAATTAGCCAGGGGAGGGAGAGCCACATTTTATTTTGGGAATTGTAGTATGCTGGAAGCTAGCAGATAGGCAGGTCTCAGCACTGACCTTGAAGGGCTGGCTAGGGTCATCAAAGACAACGGTCGCAGGTATTTTTGGGCCCTGCAACAGAGCTTGGCAGCCCCGCTTCGGAGCACCTGGGACCAGAGGCCTCTGAGTGACGTCTGCTGACGTTCTCACCTCGGGAACTCTGCCTGTTCGAGGCCAGGACCTGCAATTGTTCCAGCTGGAATTTGTCATTTGTCCAAAGGCTGTCAGCTAGACAGACTGGAAGGAAAGGTTTAAACAAACAACAAAAAAGGCCAGGCGTGATGGCCTGTAATCCCCACAGCAGGGAGGATGAGTCAGGAAGGTTGCAGCGAGTTCAAGGCCATCCTGGGCTCCATAGTGAGAGTTGTCTCAGAACACACATGTGCACACACAAACACGCGCGCTTTCTAAAAGTTTTATCATAAAACACTAATTGCATGACCAAATGCCCTACATCACCTTCAGTAGTTCTTCTCAGAGGCAAGCATTTGTAACTTAGCTGATCTCTCCAGGCATTACTTCTGTATACTAACTGGCATGTAAGTACTGCTATTTTTCACATTCTGTGTGTGTGCGTGTGTGTGTGTATGTGTGTGTGTGTGTGTGGGTGCTGTACTGGGGTCTCACGTATGCCAGGCAAGAACTCTATAACTGATCTACATTCCTAGACTCACTCCTTTTTTTTTTTTTTTTTTTAACAGTCTATATTACCCAGGCTGGTCTCAGATTTGTGATCCTCCTGCTTCAGCCTCCCAAGTAGCTAGGCTCACTAACATGTAAAAATCAAAATCTGACATTATTTGCTTCCTTCTTGCTATGGCAGATGAGGATATCACTCTGTTATACCACTCCTTAGCACTCTCCCTCTCTATGTATATATTCTTCCTCTTCCTCTTCCTCCTTCTGCTCCTCTTTCTCCTCTTCCTCCTTTCTTGTCCCTCCTCCTTCTTCCTTAGACAGGGTTTCACTATATGTCCCAGGGTGATTTTGAACTCCTGGGTTAAGAGGGATCCTCCTGCTTCAGCCTCTTGAGTATCTAGGACTACAGACAAGGACCAACATGCCCAACTGCCCCCTGTATTATGTTAATAGCATTAGATAACCATGTCTACATTGTTAAGACTACATAAATGCCCATTACATAACCAAGTAATGTACTGTGGAGAGATTTCTTTTTGAGATGTTTGTTTTGTTTTGTTTTGTTTTGATTTGGTTTAGTTTTTGGTTTTTTGAGACAGGGTCTCTCTATGCAGTTCAGTCTGGCCTTGAACTCACTATGTAGCAGCCCATCCAGGCTGGCCTCAAATTTGTGGCAATCCTCCTGCCTCAACCTCCTGAGTGCTGGGATTACAGTTGTGCACGACCACACCCACCGATTCTCTGCTCTCTTTAGCCTTTTGAGTTATTTCATTTAAATATCTCCATTTTTCCACTAGAAACTGGCATTGTTAAGTTCATGGTTAAGTGCCGTTTTAGCTCTTGCAGGGCAGATGTGAGGAGAATGTCACAGCTCTGTGAACCCTGGGGTTTCAGTGGCTTGACACAAGGGTGCAACAGTTTATTTCCTGCCCCTGTCATGATCAGGGAAAGTTTGGACAGAGGGCTTTCGTGGGTAGTCAGAGACTCGGCTCCTCCCGAGGAGGAGGCTCCTGCAGGGACTCAGCAATTGGTTGCTTTCAGGCCGGGGATGTAGCTCAGCAGTGTCTGCCTGGCAAGCACAAGGTCCTGAGTTCCATCCCTGGTACCAAAAAAAAGAAAAAAGAAAAAGAAATGAACTAGTTGCTTTCCTGGGGAAGGAGGAGGGTAGAGGGGACACAGAACCATCACAGCCTAGAGGTGGCATCTTGCACCTCTGATCTGCCGTGAGAACCAGGCACAGGGTCTCACTGGAGGGCCAGGGGACGGGCTTGTGCAGTCCCTGGCGATGGCAGCAACCCGGGACAGTGAGAAGCACGCAGGAGTCCCCTCCCCGATGGGGAGCACGGCAGTGACCCACACGTCTCGTCTGTCTATTTATTTTCTAGCTGAAGAAGAGACCCTGGCTCCTAAATTAGACCTTCATAAGAAACCCGAGCTATTTCCTGAAGACCTCAGGTACAGCCACACACGCGTAGGAGGCAGAGCACAAGCACTTGTCGGGGGTTCACCATTCGCATCGCTCTGTGCTCAGTCCCTTTGGCCTCGGAGCGATGGTGGGGAAATGTCAGGGTTGAGCGTGTTGGTTTGGTTGGTAGCATCTATGTTTGGTTTTCTGGTCTTGTTCTTACTAGTTTTCAAAGATATTTTCCTGTCAAAAGCTGTGCTGTGTCTATTATTTATTTGTCTCTATTGATTTCTGCATTTGAACAGCCCCAAGGAGGTAAGGGAACAGATCTTGGGGTTCTTCGACACAGTGATAACCAAAATGAAGGAGGGAGAGGAGACTGTCCTCCCCCAGGAGTCCTGCCAGTGTGAGGAGGTCCTCACCATCACCATGCTGCCCCTGGCCCAGCACTTTGTGGCTTTGGAAGAAAACCACAAGGCCTTGTATTACTTCCTGGAAATCGCATCCGCCTGCCTCCTCCTGGGTGATAACTACATGGTAAGCCGCCTGCGCCCGGGCCTCCTCCTGCCCAGCGGTAAGTCACACACCGCAGAATCAGAAGAGGAGCGCCAGGGTGCCTTTTGATCACTTTGTGTCCCCAAGTCCATCCCTTTCCTTTGAAAAGCACATTGCTGGCCAGGCATGGTGGTGCACGCCTCTAATCTCAGCCCTCAAGAGGCTGAGGCAGAAGGATCGCTGTGAGTTTGACACCAGCCTAGGGTACATAGTGAGTTCAAGGCCAGCCTGGACTACAGAGTGAGACTCTTGTCTCAAAAAACAAAACAAAAAAGAAAAGCACATTGCTTGGAAAGGAAAGGATAAACACTGAGAAAAGAGCAGTGGAAGACACTGCAGCAGACACCATACTCCACTGAACATACGCCACCTTAGAGCTTTGCCACAAGTCGTCTGCCTGCATGGGAGGCCTGGGGTTCTGTCTTCCTTCTCCAGGTGTCACAGAGAGGACTCTGGGTAGCAGTGCTTCAGTACAGTCTGCATAGTCTTCCTCAGTGACACCCCAGGGGCTTTTGCCTGGTTGTCCCAAAATACCTCTGAGCATAAAATACCTGTCGATCTTTCGGGAGCTGCGCTTGAATCCTGTCTCCCCCGAGAAGCGGGCCCACTTTCATCTTTGGGCAACTCGTGCTCAGTGATCACACACATGAATACCTTCTGCCTGCTGAGGCACCCGTGATATTGTAAGGAAGGTCCCAGGGCCACATGCCCTAAAATGGGAAGATTTGATACACACAGTGAAGAGGAAGAGCTCATTGGTCAGTGTCTTAGGCAGCGCTGAGCTGAATAGAGCAAGGTCAGTTTCTTCACCGCAGATGGACGGAGCCTTGGATGTGCTAAGATCCGTAAAGGTCTCCCTGGAGATAGACAGGGGAGGGTCACACCGGGGCTGAGGTAGACTGTTCTGCAGATTTAGTTGACCTTAAATCACTTTCACAGAGCAGCTGGCGGCGCTGACTTCCGGGAAGTCACTTGAGGAAATGCCTCCGTGGGCTCACTTCCTCCAGCGCCAGCCAGCTTCACATGCCAGGCTGGCTGTGCAGGTCTTGCCCACACCGTGGGTCCAGTCCCTGTGTTACCATTGCTGCTGAACACAGCAGCCTGGTCTACCTTCATACCTTAGATTTATATGAAACTTAAAAATCATGGTGGTGCCCGACTGTAATCCCAGCACATGAGGCAGGAGGGTCGTGAGTTCAAGGCCAACCTGGGCAACTTAGTTATTGATGTTCTTTTTTTTTGTTGTTCTTTTTTTTGGTACTAGGGATCGAACTCAGGTCCTTGTGCTTGCGCAGCAGGCGGTAAAACCACTGAGCTAAATCCCTGGCCCTAGGCAACTTAGTTAGACCTTGTCTCAAAAATTAAAATGGCTGGGGATGTAGCTCAGTGCCAAAGCCCTGGGTTCAATTTCCCCATACCAAAAAAATAAATAAACTATTTAATATGTCAGTCCACCTCTGTTCTCTCAAGTCTCCTGCATATTTGATGCACAAACTCAGCATAGAGGTAAGGATGTGGCCAATGAGAGTCAGGATGGGGAAGTTCAACTAGCCTCGGGGCCAACTTTCTCAAACCTGTGCATGCCCTACTTCACCCTACAAGGAGTGATGAGTGGTCAGGAGGACAATAATTCAGAGCATAGCCCCAGTGCCAGGTTCCAGAATGTGTCATTTGTTCCTTGTCTCTCATCAGAGGGAATCTGATTGGACTGGGTGAGGCCAACACATCATGCCTTCTCTTCCTGTCTCCCCCATGGCCACAGGAGACTTGGAGACATGGGGTCACCTTATTTTACTCAAATCTGATCTTGTCTTGGTGTTCACATGTTCCAAGTTTCATCTGTCCAAGGATGAAGTGAAGAGAGTCCCTGTATTGCTCAGCTTTTCTTTGCAGGGATCAAATACTCAGCATCCACAACCCAGAGGAGGAGGGTTTCTTTTTACTCGTGGTTTCAGGGCATTCAGTCCGTGGCCAGCTGGCTCCAAGACAGGAACATGAAGGCAGAAGGACATGGCTGAAGAAAGCTGCTCAGTTTATGGTGGCCAGGAAGCGGAGCAGAGAATCAGTGCCAGAGAGGAGGGGGCCAGGGACCAGATATAGTCCACAAGGTCATGCCCCAGGACCCACCCTGGCACACCAGGAGTGTGGTCTACCAATCCAATAGGCCCAAGCCAATCTAGCAGATCGCGCAGCTTAGCTATCACAGCTGCTCCGAGTCTTACCTTCCTCTTCAGCTTCCGAAAGATGCTACTGGCAAAGGAGGTGGAGGTGGTTCATAACTCATTCCAGAGTGGAGACCTGCTTCTTATAGATGTGGAGATGCTGTCAGGGCAGTGGGTACCCTGTTGGGAATGGGAGGTTGGGGGTAGAATTACTGAGAGGAGAAAGTTGCGCGTGGCGGGGTGGGGGACGGGACTTTTGGGTTTGGTTTTGGTTTTGGTTTTTTTGGTACCAGGGATTGAATTCAGGACCTTGCGCTTGCAAGGCAGGCAGCAGAAGCACTGAGCTAAATCCCCAGCCTGGAGACTTCTGCTAAGGCAGCTTCTGTGACAGCAGTTGAAGTGGGAATTGCAGATTTGTCCTCTCGATGGCGAGTCCAGGACAGGGTAGGCGTGCCACTGAGAGCTTCCTCCATCTTGTTCCTGTCTCGAGTTTGCAGGCCCTTTCAGATAGCAGAGCTGGGAATAGAGGCACATGCCATGCCTGGGCTGGCTCCTGCTTCCTTTCCTTCAACAGAGTCGGGGTCCGCTGCCCCTTGTCACCCGGATCCCTCAAGTGTTGAGCCAACTCAACCTGTTTCTCTTCTGCATCTTGATTGCAGGCATATGTGCATTTGAATGAGGGACATAGGCTGCTGAGAATACTCAAGAGGGAAAAATCTTGGAGTCAGACTTTCGAGTTGGCTACTTTTTATACCCTCAAAGGTCGGGTAAGAAACCATTAAAGGCATGACATGAATTAGCTGGCTGTGGTGGTGAAGCCTGTAATCCCAGCACTCTGGAAGGCTGAGGCGGGAGGGTCATAAGTTCAAGCCTACCGTAGGCAACTCAGCAACTCAGTGAGACCACCCTCTCCCCATAAAAAGAATAAAAAGGACTGGGCATGTAGCTCATTGCAAAGGGCCTGGGTTCCATCCCCAGTACTGGAAAAAAAAGGCTTGAATGAATCAGTTATTTGCCTTGGGCCTTTCTGTAGAAGAAGTCATCCTTAGGTGATCTGCATCCTCCCAACCCCTGCCATTCCTCTCGAAGACTCCAGGACCCCAAGGCATGGGACTGAAACCCCCTCACTGCCACCTCCCAGCAGCTCGACCTTCCCTCTTCTCCAGGCTGACAGCTTCCTGATGTACATTTATCACAACCTCTAAAAAGGAACTCGAATAAGCCAACATTTCCTTAGAGAAGAATGGCGCACAAATATGAAGCCATGCCCTGGGCATTAACCTTCCTTTCTACACTGTCCTGTCACATGATGCCCAGCATGGAGGATTCTCTGCCTAGGCCACAGATCAGCTTTTTGGCAAGAGTCCCCACAGAGGCTCTCGTCAGAAGCTGCCGGCCTTGTCCAGAATCATTGCATTTGCTCTTTCCTCGCTTCCTTCCCCTCTCCCTGCAGATCTGCTTTAATATGGGCCAGATGGTGCTTGCCAAGAAAACGCTGAAGAAGGCACTGAAGCTCCTCAACTGCGTCTTTCCTCACAACTTACTTTCTCTATTCTTCCATGATCACATGGAGAAAAAGAAACACTCCCATTATTTGAACCAGCAGGTCCAAGACAGCCCCCAACCAGGGTAAGAGGAGGAGCTAAGGACAGCAGAGGGTCCCACCCTTCCCACGGTGCAAGCAACCCCCAAAGCGTGGTCTTCTGTTTGCCCGAAACAACATTTAACATCCGAATGTCTATGGTCCTGCTGAGCACAGTGGCCCATGCCTGTCATCCCAGCCCTCGGGAGGCTGAGGCAGGAGGCTCACAAGTTTGAACCTAGCCTGGGCTACAAAGCGAGACTCTGTCTCAAATATATATATAAATTTAAAAGTGCACATTTCTTTTGTTAAGTGGAAACCTCACTTCTAATAGAGCTGAGCAATGGAGGACATAATGTATGGGACTGGCCAGGCTGGAGGTGGACAGGACTTACGTCCTGCCACCTCTGCCTTCTAGCTGTGAGACTTTGAGTTACTTTACCTGTCTTGAGTTTCATGTTCCTCATGTGTAAAATGGGGCTAACTATGCCTTCTTTCCGTATAGGGCTGTCATCAGACTCAATGTGATGCATGATACCAGTGTGCTTTTAAAAATAGCTTCATTTGGGCTGGGCATTTATCTCAGTGGTTCTGCCACCTGCTCCACACACGCAAGGACCTGAGTTCCATCCCCAGTACCAAAAAAAAAAAAGCTTCATTTAATTGGCAGTTACCTAGCCCAGGTGCCTTACCTGCGTTATCTGAAGCATCACAAGTGAGTTTTATGGTCCCCCATTGTACAACAGAGGAAACGTATAACCTAAAAGTGACTGCTCTTATTACCCTGGGGCAGGCCTCAAGTTCAAGTCAGGCTGGAGTCCCAAGCCCATCCCTCTACACCTCACAACTGTGAAGATGGCCCTGCCTTCTTCCTGTGTTCCCTTTGTTTTACTTTATCTAATAGGAAGAAGAGGCTGGCAGAACTCTACCAGCAGGTGGTCTGCTTTTCCTTGCTGTGGAAGATCTACAGCATGGATGATTATTTTCACCACAAGTATTATGCCCACCTAACAGCTATGATGCAGGTGAACACTGCCCTGGAGACACAAAATGATTTCCAGGTAGGGTGGTTCTGTAGCTGCTCTTTCAACTTCTGAATCTCATTTGGAAAGAAAACCTTAGCAAAAGCCAAATGGGATTCAAAGTCATGAGGATATGAAAAAAAAAAAAGAAGCAGGTGACTAGAGCAGTTCTGAAATATTTTGGCACCTAGCCGGACATAGTGGCACATGCCTATAATTCCAGCACTCAGGAGGCTGAGGCAGGAGGATTTCCATGTGTTTGAGGCCACCCTGGACTACATAGTGAGTTCAAGACCAGCCTGGACTACACAGTGGGACCTTGTCTCAAAAAACAAAAAACGAACAAAAGTTTGGTCCTACGATCACCTACACCCTTAAAAATTACTGAGGATTCCAAGTGGCTTTTATTTATATGGGTTATATATATTGATATTATCACAGAACAAAAACAGAACTTTCAAAAATATTTTTAAAGCCATAAGCACATTATATATGAACAGAATTAACATTTTCATTTTTTAAAAACTATTTCTCTAAACAAAAAAACAAAATGTTAAGCAGGCACAGTGCTACATTTTTGGAAGTAAGGTGGGCTTGGTGGTCCCCACCTGTGATGTCAGCATTCGGGGAGGCTGAGGTAGGATGACTGCAAGTTCCAGCCCAGGCTGGGCAACTTAGCGATTTAGTGAGGCATTGTTTCAAAAATAAAAATAAAGGAGCTGGATATGGTGGCCCAGGCCTGTAATCCTAGCACTTGGGAGGCTGAGACAGGAGGGTCACAAGTTGGAGCCCAGCTTGCCAAAAATAAACAATAAATAAATAAAGCTGGGAACATAGCTCAGCGTGAAAGCCCTGAGCTCCATCCTCAGTGTTGCAAAAAAAAGAAAAAAAAATTTTTCGTTTGTTTTTTGCAAGTATCTTAATGCCTGGCTTCATAGAAAGTAAATGGATTCTTCCACCTTCATTCTGTAGCAAGATCGCGTATGTTGCCTCTGGAAAACTCCACAGTTATACTCCAAGAATGAGTGCGAAAAAGGAAAATATTCAAGGACAGTTCCCAGTGATTTGTTTGTTGCAGTTCTGGGATCAGAACATACCAGGCCAGCACCTAGCACTAAGCTGCATGTGCAGCCTGGTGATTCTCTTTTAAAAGAGAATTGTGAATCACTAAAAAAGAAAGCATGAGGAAGATTTTGGCTCAGGGAGAGAACTAGTAAGAGCTCACAACTCATTCCAGTGCGTATTCAACTTACAAATGGTTACAAGACTAGTCTGGTAGCAGCGATCTTCACTCCTGCTTTTCCCCACATTTACATTTCTAGGAGGGGAATTTATATTACTCCCAGTTTCTACAACATATAGAGTTGTAAAATAGCCCAAAGACACTGGCAGAGAGAGAACCTTGGCTGGTGAGTTGGACAGGACTCCCGCCAGGTTTTTGTTCTGGCCCATTTTAAGGCCCTTCACTGTTTTTCCTGACACAAACAATGCCTTGATATTGTGCAACTCGCTTGGACCTTGTGTGCCCTCTGAAAGGGTCTCAGGGACTCACAGAGGTCCCAGGACCGACTGGGAGAATCACTAGTTGAGGTCGCCAACTGGAAGCCTCTGATTAGATGAGGTCTCCATGAGACAGACAAGAGCAAGAAATTATTAGGCCAAATCCAACTCATGTAATGAGAGTGACCCAGCTTCTTGATAAACGTTCTAATTTCTTCTGGGTCAATAACTTCCTCCTAGAATCAATGCTATCAAGAACAAAGCGGGGGAGGGCCGGGATTTAGCTCAGTTGTTTCACCCCCTCTGTGCAAGCACAAGGACCCGAGTTCAATCCCCGGTACCAAAAAACAAAGGAGCAGGGTCAAGTAGCACTGTGTTGGAGGAGCATAGATTCCTAGCCAGGAATCTGTCCCCAGTATTAGTTCCTTTCAGTGTGGAAGGACAGATGGGGAAGTGTTTATGAAACTGTAATGACTGAGTCCCCGCCGGTTCCTGGGACACCAGGGTCCTCTGCATTGGGCTCCTCCAACTCCAGGTTCAAGCCAGTCTTCACCTTAGACGCTGCCTTTGTCTGGAGTGTCCATCCCTGGTCCCTACCGCTGACTGCTTATCAGTTTAATGGTCACCTCCTCCGGGAGGCCTTCCTGACTCTCATCCAGCATCTTCCTGGTGTTTGGCCATTTGACATCTTCGTGCTTTCTCCTTTATTAGTGCACAGTCTGTCTCTCTTACTAGTGGGTTAAGTCTGTGAGGGCAGGGGGCTGCCTGCTGTCCCTCACACCTCCTAAACTGTGGGAGCAGTGCCCAGAGTACAGCCAGTCCTCAGCAAACGCGTGCCGAACTTTACTTCTCCTCTCTCATGACTCTCCTGACAACTGTGATGGAGTTGGGGCTGAGGGGAGGATAAAGGGAAAAGTCCAAATGGAAAGTGAATTAAAATGCTTGCTATCAGTCACAGTGGCACACACCTGTAATCCCAGCACTCTGGGAGGCTGAGGCAGGAGGATTACAAATTTGAGCCCAGTGTGGGCAATTTAGCAACTGGGCGAGATCCTGTCTCAAACTGAAAAATAAAAAAAGGAGTTGGGGATGTAGCTCAGTGTGAAGGCCCTGGGTTCAATCCTCAGTACTGCAAAAGTGAAAAACCAAGGGGCCAGGGATTTAGCTCAGTGGTTTTGCCACCTGCTGCGCAAGCACAAGGACCCAAGTTTGATCCCCGGTACCAAAAAAGAAAAAAGTAGAAAACCAAAACAAAGAAGAAAGGAATGTAGGTGGGTGGCTAAGACTGAAAGCAGAAGAGTGGGGAAGTGCTCCTCGGGGTTCGGCAGCTTGTAGGAGAATAGACCCAGGGTGGGAACTGAGAAGCTGCTTTCCTGGCTGGGTGACCCCAGGCAAACCACATAATCTCCAGCTGTGAACCTCCCAGTACTGAAATCGTCGGACCCTGTCCTCTGGGTTTTGCTCCAAGGACTCAGGCTTGACTGCAGCCATGGATTTTTTTATTTGTCCCAACAATTCTGTGTCCTCCCCGACCACTTCCTGCTGTCCTTCCTCTCTGATGCATGTTCTGAACCAGGAAGGGGTTTGCCAAGATGAACTTTGTGAATTAACAAATACTCAACTGGCCTTTACCAGAATGAGTAGACTGTTTATTTTGTGCAGTTTAAGGAATTACAGGGAAAAAGTCCCTGCTCTTAATGCCTCCCCTACCCAACTGCCTCAAACTTCTACCATTAGAGAGTCTCCATTTCTCCTGTGTGTTCTTTTCTTTTGTTTTTTTCTTCTCTTCTTGTCTCTTCTTTCTTTCTTTCTTTTCTTTTTTGCCCTACCCAGTGAGCTACGCTCCCGGCCCCCTTTTATTTTTTATTTTCAGACAAGGTCTCACAAAGTTGCCCAGGCTGTGCTTGAATTTGCAATCCTCCCAGCTCAGCCTCCCAAAGTGCTGGGATCACAGGCGGTGTCACCACAACCAGCTATGTCTGTATTTTTCAAAGCTACTTACACCTATTGTGATATATATATAAAATAAATCCGATTCTTTAAAAGGAATTATTTTCCCCTCACCCTTCTGTAAGCATTTATATTCTGAAGCAACTTTACCATTTGAAAGAGTTGTTTCAAAAGTGACCACCTTCTCTTAAATCTCCAATTAGGTTTACAAGCCGTCCTTCCATACATTTTCTTAAACAACAACTAAAACCAAATCAACCTTTCTTTTTTGTTAAATTACAAAAGTAACACATGCTCATTATAACAAAGTAAACAGCCTAGTGACACTGTAATCCTCACCTGGGAGGCTGAGGCAGGGGGATTGCAAGTTTGAGCCCAGGCTGGACAATTTTTTTTTTTGGTACCAGGGATTGAACTTGGGTCCTTGCGCTTGCGAGGCAGGCGGTGGAACCACTGAGCTAAATCCCCGGCCCAAGGCTGGACAATTTAACAATTTAGCGACTGAATGAAGCTCTGTCGCAAAATAAGAAATAAAAGGGAGGGCTAGGGATATAATTCAGTGTGAAAGTCCTGGGTTCAACCCCCAGTACTGCCAAAAAAAGAAAGAAAAATCACAGAAGTGCATAAAGGAAAGGACAATCCCTCCTTGCCCTCGATTTTCACCTCCACACCGGGGTTCGGCTTGGCTGTTGCAGATCCTGAAGGCTTTCCTGGACTACTCGCTGTTCCACCAACTGACTGGCCACCAGGGTGCGTGGTTCGCCTACGAGCTCAAGGCCGTGGAGCGGATCTGCCGCCTCCCGCTGGAAGGCGAGGCCATCGAGATGGTGGCCTATGTGGCCTACAAACTGGGTCACATCAAGTTCTTCACGGGTCACCTGGACCTGGCCATCGAGTTAGGTGAGGGCTTAGCGGGGCAGGGGCGGGCGGGAGACTCCACGACGGCAGCCGAGCAGCCAGGGGTTCTTTTCTTCCCAGGCTTCCGCGCTCACAACATGTGGGCCCTGCTGCAGAACCCCAACAAGTACTGCTCCGTGCTCTGCAGACTCTCCAGCTCTCTCCTGCTGAGAAACAGGTATTCACGGTGGGCCTCCGCCCTGCCGGAGAGGAGCAGCCAGGACTGAAGGTCCAGGCCAGTGTGGCCCGGCTCCAGTCACGCTGGTGTGGGGGACCCCGATAAAACACACAGAAAACCCAGCGGGAGATGGACGCACCCATCCTGAGCAGGGGTCGGTTTGCAGTTTTGAGGTCTGCTTATGAGCTGTATTTGGAGCCAGATATAGTGGTGCACACCTGTAATACCAGCCCTCTAGGAAGCTGAGGCAGAAGGATTGCAAGTTTGAACCCAGCCTGCACAATTCAGTGACTTTGCGAGACCCCGTCTCAACATTAAAAAATGAAAAAAGGCCCGGGGGGATGCAGCTCAGTGTAATCTCCAATACTGGGGTGGGGTGGGGGAGTTGTATTTGGTTCCGAATTACTGGACAGGACCAAGAGGAGTCCCAGCCCGGACTAGATCCTCTCTTGACATTTTAAATCCCACCACTTATTCTTTTCCGCAGATACAAGCAGCTGATCCAGGTGCTGGAGTCGCTGTGGCAGCTGTCCGCAGAAGAAGAGCACATTTTCAGCAAGGCGTACTTCTATTTCGTCTGCTTGGACATTATGCTTTATTGTGGTGCGTGTGGCTTGGGGATGTAAAAGCAGCCGCTGGGGGCCCCTGAGGAGCGAGAGGGGGCAGGGGAGGAGCGGCAGAGGGGCGGGGAGCAGGAAGGAGTTAAATCTCGAGAGTGGGGCACTGTAGCCTGAGTGAGCCTGGGTGGCTGTCTTCCTAGCTGCCTTGCTCGCCGTATTTCCTTTGTAGCAGGATGTACTTAATCGCAGGCCACGCTAAGGCGTCTTCTTTAGACTTGGGCTAGGCTGCGGTAGTGTGAACTCCGCTCCTGCCAGCCTGCAGTTAGCAGCTGTGTCAGATACGCGTAACTTCCACAGCAGCTGGGCCGCAGCCCCGTGCAGCGAGCTGGCTGTTGAGTCCCTGAAGACTCAAAGTAACCACTGAGGGCTTCTGGCAGGGGCAAATTCCCTGGGCAGTGGGAGCCCTGGACACCTCTCTCTTCATGCCTCTCTCTCTCTCTCTCTCTCTCTCTCTCTCTCTCTCTCTCTCTCTCTCTCTGTCTGTCTCCCCTGTCCCTCTCCTGTAGGCTTCGTTTACAGACCGTTTGAGGAGTGCCTGCAGTTCATAAACCTCCAGGAGGAGAACACCATCCTCCGGTTCCACAGCGGAATCCTCCTGGGACTTTATTCGGACCTGGCTATCTGGTAAGGCTCTGTTGGGAATCAGTTCCCCAAAGGAAAACGCTGCATCCTGAAAAGTTCCCTGAAAAAAAAAAAAAAAAAGCAGAGAAAGAAAGCGTTTATAACGTGTATCTGAGACAGCTTGAAGGTGCCGGCATAGACTGTGCAGGTCACCACCCACACTGTGGTGTGGGATACAGAAGGAAAAGCCCACAGTACAGACAGCCTCGTCTGTACCCACGGCGTCTCTCTGTGTGGACGCCCCTAAATCCAGACGGAAATTATTGCGGGGCAGAAAAACTGCAGTTGTACTGTACCCATATGGGCTTTTCCTTGTCATTAAACAACACAGAACAAGAGCAATGTAAGTAGCACTCGAGTAGCGCTGGGTAAACAAGTGACCTAGAAGCGTCTGAAGGTCCATGAGGGTGTGCACCAGCTCTGCGCGAACACTGCCCGCTGGAGAGAAGGTCCTGGCCACACCTGCGGGGGTGGGCGCAGGATGTCGAAGGGTGCAGGACTCGATCCTGAGGCATGCTGGGGCTTGAAGGGGACTAATAAAAAGCACCCCTGCCTTCCCACACCCTCCAAGAGCGAAGCCAGGGGAAGACAGTCGATGGGGTCTCTGCTTCCTGGCAGAGGTCAGCACTAATCCTCCTTGCGGCTTCACTGCTCTCCCACTGAGGAGTGAAGGGGCCTCGCTCTGGTGCCTCGTTGTCTCTCCCCAAGCCACCAAGCGGCTGGTCTCTGCTGGAGAAGAGAGTGGGGCGAGGAGCAGACCCGGAGCTGCTGCGGATCCCTCGTGTGGCTGGCATCTTCGGGCACCGGGGCCCTGGGAACCCGCAAAGCCTGAGCCTTAATCCTTCCCCCACTGGGGTTCAGACTCCGACCCTGAGATCTGTGTCAGGAAGGCAGCCCATCCTAGAGCCACACTGATTTCTCCTCCTCCCTGTGGTGGTGCAGGTACGGCAGGCTTCAGGAGTGGGACAACTTCTCCAGCTTCTTCAGTAAAGCTAAAAGTCTGGTGTCACGGAGAACCCTGACGACTGATTACTATGAAGGAACTGTAAAGTACATGGAAGGGCAGGTTCTCCACCTCCAAAAGCAAATCGAAGAGCAATCCCACAAGGCCCAGGACAGCGGGGTGCAGCTGCTCAAGGTGTGGCTGCTCTCCCTCCGGCCCTGGGCCAGCATCCTTCTGATGACAGAATGGATGCGTGGCATTAGAGGGGGTTTTAAGACAAGCCGCCGAAAAACTAGGAAGAAGAAAATGTGTGTTGCCCATTACCTTGCTACTCAGAAATTGCTACATCGATTGACTGATTGATTGACTGTGGATCTAGGGGCTGAACCAAGAGCCTTCACACTGAATCACATCCCCAGCCCTTTTTAAACATTTTTAGACAGGGTCTAGCTCAGTTGCTAAGTTGCCCAGGCTAGGCTCAAACTTTCAATACTCCTGCCTCAGCCTCCCAAAGTGCTGGGATGCACTCCCAGCATGCATCACCATGCCTGGCAGCTGGCTCTTTCAGGGTATGGAAATTCCTGGGTTATATACAATATTATTGTGTAATATGATTTGATAGAGTAAATGGCACTCAAGAAGGTAACTTGTGAGAATTTGGGATATGCTTCGGTCCATGTTATTCAGAAAAATATTTCTGACAAATTACACATGACCTACTTCATTCCAAGTTTCCCTTTTCCCTCCAATAACACGCGCATTGCATTTGACAAGTGAGTTGGTTGTCATTAGGACTTTTAAATGTGGATTGAGGACTGGTAAAGGTGGGCCTCACTTTTGGCCAACCTAATCCCTGAAAATCCAGATAGAGGAAGAGTGGGTGACTAAACCAAAGTGCATCTTTATTTAATGAGTAGTAAAGTGGTAAAACTCACCCATCCCCAAAACAGTATAGGTTAAAAATATAACGGGTGCTACTAGGATTACAGCAAAGACAGTAAACTGTTGTTTTGGATCCTAAGGAAATTGCAGTTTGCTTTTTTTTAAGTTCAAGAAAGGAGTAGAGAGAGGCTGGGCATGGTGGCACATGCCTGTAAGCCCAGAGGCTGAGGCAGGAAGGGCCTGAGTTCAGGGCATCCTGGACTGCACAGCGAGACTGTCTCACGCAGACAGAACCGTTGGCTCGGCTGTGATCATGTGACATTCACCGCCACTTGCTGCTCATATTGCAAGACATGGCTCATTTATCAAGTTAAACTTTATTAGAAATGTTTGCTCCTCTTGTGGAACTCTCACTGAACAAGTTACTCACAATCCAGTGAACAACTGATGCATTAATACACATGTGTCAGATTAGTCTGACTTTAATTTGGGGGAAAGTCTTAGTCATTATTGCTCCAAATATCTCTTCTGTTCCTTCCTCTCTTGCATGGTGGCACACAGCTGTAATCTCTGCACTTGGGAGGCTGAGGCAGGAGGATCACCATACTGTGGGGTCTGCCCCTCCCCACAGCCCTTTAACTCTCTGAAGTCACCCATTTGTCTGTCTCTCACAGGCTGTCCTGTGTCCCCACCACTCCAGTGGATCCAAGAGAAGTGTTTGTTTTTTAGTCAATTCAGGTTTAACTTGGTGCTGGGGCCCCTTGTAATTTCCAAGCCCCTTACATGCAGAACTGGCGAATGCTCTCCCTCCAAATTTTCTTTTTCTTTTATTTAGAGAATACTTTATTTGTTTCTGTAACCAAACCCATGGAGATTGGACCATACATATTTAATACAGTGTATTACCCCAGTACATATGCCAAAAAGTTAAGTTTAACGTTTCTAGACCAATATGTCTGTTAATTTCTATACGGTGCCAGCTCCTCACACCAATTTTCAACAGTTAACTTGTAACTTCTGCTTTGATAATCAGAAGAAAGTGCGTGTGTGTGTGTGTGTGTGTGTGAGAGAGAGAGAGAGAGAGAGAGAGGGAGAAATGTTGTTGCAGAGGAGTATTGATGGGCCCTCATACCACGGTCCTTTGTCTGGGTGAGCTATGGAAGCTACTCCACCTGACATTTATCATTCTGTTGCCAATACTTATTTCTCTGTAATGTACTTTCTCACTTGATTTTTTATATCCTTAAAATGCTTCCAAATCATCTGTGGAAGAAGTAAGTATAATTGAGGACTTTCTAGCCAGGTGTGGTGGTGCATGTCTGTAATCAATCCTAGCACTCTTAGAGGCTGAGGCAGGAGGATCTCAAGTTTGAGCACAGCCTGGGGAACTTAGTGACTTAGCAAGACCCTTTCTCAAAATAAAAAAATAAAAGAGGGCTGGAGATGCAACTCAGTGCAAAGGCCCTGGGGTCAATGCCCAAGACCACCCAAAAAACCCAATCTTCTTTCTGATTCTGATTATAGTTGTGATTTTTTCTTTAGAACTTGGAGAATCTCCTGTCTCAGAAGCCCACCGGGGCCGTGTTCCACCCGCGCCTCTACCACTTGATGGCCTACGTGTGCATGCTCATGGGAGACGGGCGCAACTGCGACCTCTTCCTGAGCAAAGCGATGGAGATCTCCAACACGCAGGGCAACACGCAGGAGAAGAGCTGGCTGCTCCGGAGCAAGGTGGGCGCAGCGCCGGCCCCAGCAGGCCGGGAGCCCGGCCCAGCGGTTCTGAGGTCTTCCGCTGCCATCCTGGGGTGTGGGACCTGGAGACGGAGGAACTGGGCACCGACCGCGACCCAGGGCAGGGGAGCAGACAACTGCTGAAGGCCTGGGCTCCCGGCCCTTTCTTGCTGTGTCCGCGCGTGTTCCCTGTCGGAAGCTTTTTGTAAGGGCGCTAACCCCCTCCTGGAGGGGCCCTCTCCAGACCCCATCTCCCCATCACCTTCCGGGTCAAGTTGGGGCCTATGAATAGGGGTGTGGGGCTGCACACTTCTGACCAGAGCAGTCACCACAGGCGTCGCTGCATCTCACTAAAAGGGGTGGCAGCTTATGGTTTGGGTTTGTTGAGGCCCCTGTAAGTTGTCATCGGTATCCCCATAGTGTAGGGTCTGCCTCTCCCATGGCCCTTACCACTGTCCACTCTGGGCGCCATTTGTTTGCAAGTCCTTCCTTCCTTTGCCAGTGCAACTCCTCCAAAGCAAAAACCAGTCCAGCATGCTGGTAAACACCCGTAATCCCAGCATTTGGGAAGCTGAAGGAGGAGGATCTCAAGTTTGAGCCCATCCCGAGCAATTTAGCGACTTAGTGAGATCCTGTCTCAAAATAAAAAATTGAAAGGGCTGGTGGTATAGCTCAGTATGAAGGCCTTGGGTTCAATCCCCAGTATGTGCACCCTCCCCTCCAAAAAAGCCAAAACCATGCTTAGTGCCCAGCCTTATATTCAGTATTGTTGAATTATGTGTGTTTATTTAAAGGAGGAAGTGTCCAGGTCCTAGTGTGGACAGCAGAGTTCGCTTTTCTCTGTGGATTCAGCCTTGCTTCCACCCTGGGAAGAGCGCTGGTTAACCTCTGCCCTTCCCTCCCCTAGGAATGGTGGTACTCAAATGCGGAGCTCATGGAAGACCAGTGGCTTCACACGGTCCTGAATCTCCCATCCTGGGAAAAAATTGTATCAGGCAGGGTGAGCATCCAGGACATTCAAAAAAACAAGTTCCTGATGAGGGTTAATATCCTGGACACTCCCTTCTGACATTTCCTGCAAGAGAACTAACGGTGGCTCTAACCTCAAGCATCGCACACTGCAGATGAGGGTCTGTAAGTTGAAGTATCCATAATTCTGATGTGAGTGTCTTTTACAAGCATAAACTGTATGTGTATTTGAAGTCTCGGAAACCACGGCTGTGTCTTTATTTCCCACATGCAAAAGCAAGGCTGTGGAATTTCCTGGCGTTGCTGTGTTCCACGGGGAGTGGGGACAGACCAGACCCTGCCCTGTGGGACCAGCACGGACCGGGCATGTGGGGGAAGCACCAGGCTAGGGGGGAATCTGGACAGGAGGTTCTAACTGGAATGCCACCTCAGACACATTCAGCGCCTTTGAGATCATCATGCTATACCCCATTTCAGGGCATGGTTGTGAATATTCAGTACGATAGGGAGAGTTTTTTTAAAAAGTGTTGAAAAGTACACTAGTGCTAGACAGACTGCTGAACAGAAATAAGCACGTCAGGGCTGGGGATTTAGCACAGTGGCACTGCGCCCACAAGCGCAAGGTCCTGAGTTTGGTCCCCAGTACAAGAAAGAAAGAAGGAAAGAAAAGAAAGAAGGAAAGAAAAGAAGGAAGGAAGGAAGTCAGAGTTGTCATCCCGGAAGCTGCACACCTGTCCCGCGATGCTGCGGAGAAGTCTCTTGTTTTGATTTCATTATCTCACACGTTATCCATTTTATTCATTCTCTCATTGAATCATCAAACAAATTACTAGGGGCCAACCATTAATTAGATACAGGAAATTAAGATACAGAGACATAAAAAACTTTTTTGGGGCAGTACCAGAGATTGAACCCAAGGGCGCTCTTCCACTGAGCCACATCCCCAGTCCTTTAAAAACTTTTTAACTGTATTTTGAGACAGGCTTTTGCCTTTTCTGAGGCTGGCCTTGAACTTGTGAACTTGTCTCACCCTCCTGAGTAGTTGAGATCACAGCTGTGTGCCATGACACCTGGCTGAAAGACAGAATCCTTGACTGCCTCAGCCTCCTGAGAGCTGGGATTTCAAGTCCACACCACTGTGCCTAGTTCTGTTTCTTTTAAATATGAATTATAGAATGGCCAGTCCAGAACAGAAGAGAACTTTTACTCCTTTTATTCTACCTAGAACATATTTAATAAAACTAAGGCAACTTTCCTTTTTGGGTGTAATTTCTGGAGTCAGTATGGCCAGACATATCGATAGACTGGAAGATAATCCCAATCGGCTACTTATTATGTGTGTCTTGTCCCTCCCCTATAAGTGGATATAGCAATGAAGGTTAAATATCACTAACCCCAAAACTCCAAATCCAAAATGCTCCAGAAGCTCAAACTTTTTGAGTGCTGGTGTTGTGTTCAAAAAGTAAAGTCCACACAAAAATCCCCAAACCCAAAAAGTCTGCAATTGGAAACACTTCTGAGCCCGAGCCTTTGGGATGAGGCTACTAACCCTGTGGTGCCCACCTCATGGAGGTGTTGTCGCTCTTAGTTCGAGGCCTACGTGAGCAAACCTGCAAGGCATGTAGCGCTGGCACGCGCTCAGAGGGGACCAGTAAGCCCTTAATACCACAGGCCATCCTGATGAGCTCCCCGGCCTTTGCCCACAGGGCTCGCTTTCCTTCTCCAGAGAGCACTCGCTGGCGTGGAGGTGCTCACCTGTAGTAATCCCAGCACTCGGGAGGCTGAGGCAGGAGGATTGCTGTGAAATTGAAGCCAGCTTACGTCAGATAGTGAGTGCAAGGTCAGCCTGAACTATATAAAGAGACCCTGTCTCAAAACAAAACAAAATAAAAGAAAACACAAGGCCAGGGAGTTGTAGAAGGGGAAGGGGATGAAAAAAAGATTTAAGATGTTTAGTACATGTACCAGCTCCCCGTGATGAATATAATCACTACGAACCGCAAACATGTACTAATAAAGAAAATTCTGATAAAAAAAAAAAGTCATGGTGTGTCCTCATCCACCTCATTCACTGGATCTGGCACCATGCAGATTCTGGCTTTTCCCAAAGTCAGAATGACCAGGGAAGGTAAATGTTTTAAATCGATTCAGGACACCAAGGCACAGCCATGACAGTGCAACTAAAGACATGAAAGAGGATTGCAGAACTGCTTCAGAAAGCGGCAAGAGTGATGGGATGGGCGTATTTGGACTGAGGGGATTCATGGCAATGGGTCTCTTACTGCAACAGCTTTTTAAAAAAAATTTAAACACCCACAGTATTTTTGATCATACCTGGTACTCTTATCATGTGATCTAGCAGCCTTGCTCCTTGGCATTGACTTGGGAATTTAAGATTGTCTCTCCACAAAAAACTGCACGCACATGTTGACAGCAGTCTTACACCATTCAGTATGCCAGCAGGTACGTGGATGGATACGCTGGTTCCTCCAGACAACAGAATGCTGTTCAGGCTGAAAACAAACGAGCTGTGAAGGTATAAAAAGAGGCAGTGGGAGTCTAAGTGAATATTGCGAAGTGAAGGAAGCCTGTCTGAAGGGGCCATATGGCTCCAACTGTATGACATTCTGGAAAAGGAAAAACCAGAGACAGCAACGCATTAGGGTTGACAGGGGTCGGCAGGGATGAGGGACAAATCAGAGAAGCAGAATTTTTTACATCTTTATTAGTACACGTTTGTGATGTATAATGAATACATTCCTCATGAGGAGTTGAGATATATATATATGTGTATGTATGTATCATTTTAATCCTTTTTCCTTCCCTTCCCCTCCTTCCTCCTCTCTCTCCATCCCTAGATCCCCTCCCCATCTGCAAAAGATCCGTCTCCCTGTTTCCTATCTATCTTTTCTTTTGCTCTTTAAATTATTTACACTTTAGGTTCCTCATATAAGAGAAAGCACGTGATATTTGACTTCTTTGTCTGATTTATTTCACTTAGCATTATGGTCTCAAGGTGATCCATTTTTGTACAAAAGTCTCAAATGTATCCCTCTTTATGGCTGAGTGGTACTCCATCGTGTTTATGTACCACATTTTCTTTACCTATTCATCTGCTGATGGGCACTCAGGCTGTTTCCAAGATTCAGCTATTGTGAGTGCACAATATGGCAGAAAAACTACTCTGTGTGATGCCATTCTGGTAGATACAAGTCATTGTGCATTTGCCCAAATCCACAGAACGTACACCAGCGAGAGAGAAGCCTATGTAAACGAGAGACTTCTGGTGATAAAGTCGGATGGCTTTAGCTAACAGCTGTAATACAATACCCCCAACCTGGAGGGAGATGTTGATAGCAAGGGAGGTTGCTGTGTGTGTGGGTTATGGGTGTGTGAGAAACCTCTGCTTCCCTCTCAGTTTTCTGTGGATCAAAAACTGTTCCAAAAATAGTTTAATTAAACAAGAAAACCCTCCAGCATTTGTCAGTTACCTTCCTTGCCTTGTCGGAGCTGGGCTGCCCGGCTCACCAGTCTCTGGCCACCTGCCACCTCCTCCACTGTCTGACCCGAGAAATGGTGCCATCATTCAGTCTCATCATCCCACTCCTCACTTTTCCCCACATGCTTCCAGCCCAGCAAGCCCAGCGCCCCCGGAGGACACGGCCCCTCCTCACCGCCCCATCCTCGGGGAGAAGCCATCATCTTTGCTCAGCCCACCTGCTCTTCCTGCTTCTGCCCTCGCCTCTCTGAGCTGCTCGCACAGAGGCTGACTGTCATAGTTGCTTTTCTCATAGCTGAGAAAAACATCCAACACCCAAAGTTAAAAGAGGAGAGGTTTATTTGGGTCACAGTTTGTAGAGGTTTCAGTCCATAATTGGCTGGCTCCAAGGCACAGTGGCATGGCAGAGGGGTGTCGCAGAGGAGAAACAGTCCATGGCAGGGTAGGCAAGCAGAAGCCATCAAGCAAGAGAGCTGCAAGTGACAAGCAACAATCAATAACAGCTTCTTTCTGTCCCTCTATATTCTATCTAGGGTACCTGCCCTTAGGGTGGGTAGCACTCACACCCTAATCCCAGCATCACACACTCTAGACCCAGCCGCCTTTGAAAAAGCCCTACCTCTGACCCTCTGAGGCTTTGGGGGTGGTCTAGACACAGACATAACATGCATCGAGCCCAGAAGTCTTATCATGTCACCTTCCCTGCTCAAAACCCTGCCACACTTCATCTACAGACTTAAGAGCCAAGCCACACACTCTGCTGGGCCAGGCCCAGGACAATCTGGCCTCTGCCTCTTCCTCTAACCCAGGGGTGGCGAACCTCTGGCACACATGCAGCAGTGGGCTGTTTGTATCACTGAAAGCTCTAAAAGGTTCGCCATCACTGCCCTGACCTCTTCTCATACCGCCCTCCCCTCGATCTGAAATGTCCTTCACTCTAAACTGCTGGGCCTTCTTCAAAGAAATGAAAGGGTTTTCTTCTGTTTCTCCCCTCTCACTACCCTCTACCACTTCATGGCATGGTATGGTACTAGGGCTTGAACCCAGGGCCTTCACACTGAGCTACATCCCTAGTCTTTTTTAATTTTTATTTTGAGAGTGTCTCGATAGTTGCTAAGTTGCCCAGGCTGGACTTGAATGTGTAGCCCTCCTGCCTCAGCCTCCCAGAGTGCTGGGATTGCAGGCAGGCACCACCATGTCAAGCTTGTATAAAGTTCTTTTGCCTACTGCCACTTGGACTAGGGCAGCCCTGGCAAATCATCTGAGGATGTTCATTTGGGCCTTGGGGTCCTGTTCACTCCTGGGAGCAAAGAGGAGGGTGCAGGCCTAAGGGGCTCCTGTCACTGGGGCTGCATGGGGGGGGGTGTTGAAGATGGATGCGCACATGAGTGTGGGTGCTCACAAGACAAACTGGAGCAGCTTGCCCTTCAGGAGAGAGGTGCTTCCCCACAGTTCCCTTACGTCCCAGGAGAGGGAGGCCCGGCCTCCGAGGTTCCCGGGAGTGCTGTTCCCTGCCCTACACCACCCCTGCTGGGAGAAAGGTGCTATGCAGGGCATTCCTGTCGGAAGCAGGTGGGCTGTGCCAACACCCGCCAAACATCTGTCCTCCAGATGTTGCCTCCTTCACACGTTCTTGGCTTCTGACCAAGTCCGAGCAAAGGCTGGGCAAGGCTGGAGAAGATGGACAGGGACAGAGAGGGCCCTCGTCGGGGGTCCCCCGTGTAGTTCCCTGACAACTGATCAAAGAATGTGAGACCCTATTCGCGAAACCAACAATGGACTCACCAAGGTGTTCATGGGCAGATGAACCGACGAAGAAAACATGGTCCATCCATGATGGAATATGATTCAGCCACAAAAAGAACAAAGTTCTGTCATTTGCAGCAGTGTCGATGGAAGTGGAGGAGGACATTGTGTTAAGCGAAGTCAGTCAGGCACAGAAAGACAAGTACTGCAGATCTCACTGACGTGTGGAAACTAACAAAAGCCAATCTTGTAGAAGCAGAGAGTAGTATAGTGGTTACCAGAGGCTGAGAAGAAGAGGGATTGGAGCCGGCATGGTTGACAGGCACAGGGCAGACCATAGGAATAACTTCTCAGGTCCTATGGGTAGCTATGGCCATCTAACCAATGTTCTATGGGTCATAGGTAACGACGGCTGACAACAGTCAATTGAATATTTCAAAAGAGCTAGTAGAATTCTGAATGTCCCTGACACAAAGAAAGAAAGGACAAATGTTTGAGGAAATGGATGTAGCAATGACCCTGACCTGATCATTACACATTGTGCACATGTACTGGAATATCACACTGCATCCCATAGATATGTACAATCATTATGTGCCAATTAAAACATTTTCAGAGAGAAAGAGACAGGAAGAGGCGGGGATGTGCTAGAATGCAAGTGGGGGTTGTACAACTTGTGTGTTGGAATCCACGCATATCACAGTGTATTAGTTTTCCCGTTGCTGGGACAAACTGCCTGGCACCCATAACTTAAAGAAGGAGAAGTTTATTTTGGCTCATGGTTTCAGAGAGTGCAGTCCTTGGTCAGCTGGCTCTAAGGCAGGAATATCATGGTGGAAGGATATGGAGGAGCACAGACACTTGGGTCATAGCATCCAGGAAGCAGAGGACAGGGAAGAGCGCAATGAGAGCTATGCCCCCCAGAGAACGCCCCCAGCGACCTACCTCCTAACGGCACACTCAGCTGCTGTGGGCATCTGTGGATTAATCCCCTGATGAGTATAGCGCCCCATGATCCCATCACCTCCCAGGAGTCTCTTAATCCAGCCGAGTCGACAATTAAGACCAACTGGCACACGCAGGAACCCTGAACTTGGATTTATGGTCCTGGCTATGCCACACTCCAGTTACGTGATCTTGGACAAATCTTTTATCAGTGTCCTCTCTGAATTTGGCAGACTGCGCTAGGTACCCGCAGGGTGGGCGCAGGTGCATCTTGGCGGCCACCAGCAGATGGCAGCACTGGCTCTTTGCTGTGACTGCTGCAGCCTCGCGGACCTTTCGCGATCTAGCCCCCGTCTGCAGACTTGCAGCCTCACCTCTCAGAGCCGCCGCGGCCCCACGACCCACAGGAAGCCGCCAGCATGACGTTCTCAGGAGTATCCGGGACAGGATTATTTTTAAGAGAAGGAAGATATGAATAATCCACGCAGGGGTCAGGAACAGAGAGGAAGGGAGAAGTGATGATGTGATGATCTATTGCTTTCACTGGGAACCGCCAGAGGGCGGAAGTGCTGTGCTCTGTCTCCCTTTCCAGCGTCTGGACTTGCAGCGGGTGGCCAGGACCAGTCTTTACATGAATGAATGTATCAAAGAACATCTTACTGGATCACTTCCGGTTATCTCTTACAGGCAGCCTTTGAAGGAACCTAATATTTATTAAGCGAGTAAACAATACAGACCTTCATGGAGATTTTTTTTTTTTTTGGTACCGGGGATCGAACTCGGGACCTTGCGCTTGCCAGGCGAACGCTGGAACCACTGAGCTAAATCCCTGGGCCCTTCGTGGAGATTTTTTAAAAAATGATTCACCATCAGCTGTGCCAGCCAGATTCTGCACTTGATGAGGATGAGGAGGAGCCAGCCCTTAGGGTCACAAATGTGGGCCCGGACATCACTGGGTCGGGTCCAGTTGCTCATTTTGTGCTCTTGAGCAAAACCTCTTGGTTCCCTTGTTTGTAAAACAGGGATAATAATAGCATCTTCATATGGATAGTCATAAAGTAGATGAGGGTCGGTAATAGGCAAACCACTCAGAATTCTGCCTGAGGAGCAAAGAGTGAAAATGCCAAGCGATGACAAGGCCTGACACACAACCGCGGTGGCTTTGGAAGGCTGGAGAGAGCTGGCGGGAGAGGAGGTGACAGCCAGGTGAAGGTGTCCCCAGGACAGGATACAGCATTTGGCATCTGCAAGCCAGAGAGAGACTGGGTCCTCTGACTTGGCCTGAAGGAGCCCCTGAGAAAGGGCCCCTGCCACGAGCCACCATGTGACTCTGCTGAGCTATGAGGGCTATGTTTCTGTTTCAGAAAGACCCCCATTCTTTATTTATTCCCCCGAGGTGCAGGGTTGGAAGCCAGGACTTTGTGCATGCTAAGAGCTCTCTACCACTGAGCTACCTGGCCCCACAGCCCAAATTACCACTCTATGGAGAAGGGATTGGAAACAAGCTGGACCGTGAAGACTTGGGGGCCGGGGGGGGGTTGCAGGCCTGCAATCAGGGTGGCTGTGCCAAAGCAGTGGCAGGAGGGATCGGCAGGACGGCAGTGATTAGAAAGAGGCTGGTGGGGGTGGAACGGATCGAAGTCAGAGGTGGGCTTTTCCAGGAGGCGCTGCCAGGTGAATGCAGGCCAAGTCAGCTCAGGATTGAAGATGCATAAGCATGTGCACCCCGAGTCGCAGCCTTCCAACCCCGCCTTCCCCCAGGGGCACCTCACGGCCCAGCTGTCCACTTCTGTGCATGCCACCGATCACTGCTCACCACGATGATTTTCTCTTCAGTCCCACAGCTGCTCATTAAATTCGGCTAGTGCTCTCGAACATTTTCAATATTTCTCAGCTCTCTCCTTCCATGTTTATTCCCAGGGCTGCCCCACGCCCTGCTCCTTTACGTCTGACTCAACTCTGCCATGGCCACATAATTCATTGGTCTCCCGGTTTAGGATTTCGACTTTCTACCAGGTGGTGGGGTAAACCTGTTAACATGCAATCCCCCTTCCTTAAAATCTGACTTGCTTTCAGGACAATACCCCCATCTGCTAGAGTGGAAGGTGTGGCCTGCCCCGAACCCAGAGCCCGGAGGGAGCGGGTGGCTGGTCTCTTTGTGGAATGGTTCTTTTCCCGAGAGTTTTGGGTTTCTCCCTGGCCGCTGTCTGCCTCACAGTTCTGCCTCCTCCTCCCGAAGTTCAGGGTCAGGTTGGCAAACCAGTCACGTGGCAGCACTTTACAGTGCAGCAGACTCTGCAGGCAAGAAGTGTGTTGAGTCGCTGCTATTGATCTGTAACATGCTGCTATTATCAGTCCTTTTATTAAACTTTGGAATTTGAATTGTTGGAAACTTCAGCTGTGCTGTCAAAAAGTCTCCCAGGTTACTGTGTTGAGTTGGCATTGAACAGAAATTAACAGGCATACTGGGCTGGAAATGTGAGACTTTGGTTTCCATTTGTACAGGGCCAATGCACTGAAGTAAATCTGTAAGGTCTCATGTACATGGGTTTGATTACAGAAACTAACGAAGGATTCTCTAATTAATGAAAAAAAAGTATGCTGAGTGAGTAAAGGGCAATGTGTCGCTGTCCAATCACCAGAAAGTGGTGGCTACCAGGTACCATGCCTGAGCGGATCCCACGCCCACCCACCACACCTCCCCTGCAAGGGAACAAGCGTGATTTGGGGGGGGGGGGTCCGGTGAGCATGTGAATGTAACCTGGTGCACCTGCTGAAACGTCACCAATTACTGAGTCCCCTAGGCCTGTGTCATCAGCCAAGCTTTCTGTGCCAGAGGAATTGTTCTAGACCCGATCTGAATGGCTGCCCCCGACTCCCACCCTACCAAGCTCTTAGGTGTGGTTAGAGTGAAAGCAGCTGCAGTTTAGATCTCATTTAATTTTAACTAATTTAAATTTAAATGCCCACATGTGGCCAGGAGCTACCTCCTAGGACGGTGTAGGTCCGACATAATCTGCATTAACCTTAAAATGCCAAACCGAAGCTTCAATGGAGACATTTCCAGAGCACAGAAAAATACCAGCACGGATCAGAAGGGAATTACTGTACTAACAAAAAAGAGAAAAATCTATGAGGCTATAAAGGTTAAACCTCTTATCAATATATAGTAGTCCAACACAGTGATTCTAGATGTCAAATTAGTGCTTAATGACTAACAATATTAGGGTAGATATTAGCTCAATCCACAGGTCACACCCTGGCTCAGCTGTTCCCACTCCTTGGTTTTCCTTCATATTACCTCTTTGCCTTTATGAGCAGGGATTGCTTTTTGTGATGCTATTGATAGGGAGGAGACGTGAAGGATGGCCATGGAGAAATTACCATCTAAAAGCCTAGACCAGAACTGGGTTTAGTGGCACAGACCTGTGATCCTAGCACTCTGGGAGGCTGAGGCAGGAGGATTCCAAGTTCAAGCCCAGCTTGGACAACTTAGCAAAACCCTGTCTCAAAAACCAAAAAAAGGCTAGGGATATAGCTCAATGTGGAGGCCCTGGGTTCAGTCACTCACACCACAAAAAACCCAAACCAAAATGGATGTGCACGCGCACACACACTCACTCACGGAACCTAAATCTTGAACTCTCTTAGGGCATTGTTTAGAGAGGATGTGGATGTGGAAGGAGGCCAGTTACTTCCAGCCAAGTGCTAGCTCTCCTCTTGTTTATTTCATTTCTCTCTCTTGGGGCTTTTTTCTCCCTTGCTCAAGCTCAAGAGTCAACACTAAATTATTCGCTCCCCTCCTGTCCAAAAGCTGGGTGTCCTGCCTTGCCAGAGGGGTCCTCGGCAGCTAGCCTTGCCCGTGCTGTGTGTTGGAGATCCTATTCCTTTCCCCAGAGCTCAGCTCCACTTCCTTGGGCAGAGGGCGCTGAGCAGCGGGGGCCCCTGCCAGGGTGGCAGCTCCCCGGAACCCCTTACAGGCCCCTGGGGGTTTTCTCAGCTGGGAACACCCAGGCCTGGCAGAAACAGCCCGGGGCTCCTGCTGGGCTGGCAAGGGCGAGGTCAGGGTTCTGTAGGGTCCCACATCCCTGTGGGTCTATTGTATATTCCAAGCGATTCTGACAAAATGAGCATGCAATGTATACTTCTTTCATTTGATAAAAGAAATTCCGTAATTTAAAAAACATGCCGCTGAACAGCAGACAACCAAGAATGTGGTGTAGATTCCGAACTCAGTCTCCTCAGGGCCCTTATCAGGAGGACAACACAGGCCCCATGCATGCTGGCCTTGGGCTTGTCCTGTCCCTCTTCCCCAGGGCACAGATCCTGAAGTCACCACCACACATGGCAGCCACCCAGCCGAGGACAGGGCTCAATGCAAATGTGAGGGCCTTAAACCTGCCACATTTCCCTTCCCCAGATGTGCAGACTAAAAGCAAAAACAAAACCCAAACCAGCCCTTCCTTATATTCTCTAACACTAAAGGGCAGATCCTCGAGGCCCACAAGAAAGAAACGGATGGACAATGAAACCCAAAAGCCAGCCCCAGAAAGGACAACAAAGAATTTCACATCCTGTTTGCAGGAGGAAATGGAGGCTGGAAGCAGCAACTCCCCAGGGCTCCATTGAGCCTGAGAAGCTTGTTTCCTTCCCCATAAACAGAGCCCCGGCCCCTGTCGATTCTGGAGCTCCCTCCTGCCTTCCACTCCCAGTTGTTTTTCTTATAATCCTCGACTCAGTCCAACCTGGAGCCTGGCCCTGTGGCCAGCTCCTGATGGCTTCTGGAGGGACAGGGAGGGAGGGTGTTGGGAAGCCACCACTGTCAGTGTGACATCTCCTTTCCCGGGCCATCCAGGGGGCTGGCTTCTGACCCTCCACCGCTTTTCCCTGGCTGCAGGTTATTTAATTTGTTTGTTTCTTTTATAAGGATAAATGACAATTGGAGCACTATTAGTAATAGACCATAATAAAACAACAGGAAATGACCTAAATTCCTGGACATTCAGAAACTGTTAAAATATTATGGCGCAAATACATATACATATCAGCAGACAAGAGAAAGACCTGGAGCTGTTAGTAACTAGCAGCCCAGTTCTTTACACAAGGACATGGACACTTCTCTGGCACCAGGGCACCATGATCCCCTTTTGCTTTTATAACAGAGACACAGAAGTTTACTGATGCCATGTTTGGATTTGAAGAAACCAATTTGAAGAAACCAATTTGAAGAAACCACCTGTAAGATGCTATTTTCAAAATAAAGGAAATGTGACTACAAACTAGTAAAGCCAAGGATTTGAACTGGTTTCCAAAATGTGTTTTGGGGTTTCTGTTTTTTTTGGTACTGGGGATCTAACTCAGGTCCTTGCACTTGTGCAGCAGGCAGCAAAACCACTGAGCTAAATCCCCGGCCCCCTCTGTTTATTTTTTGAGACAGGGTCTTGCTGTGTAGTTCAGACTAGCCTTGAACTCACTATGTGGCCCAAGCTGGCCTTGAATTAGTAGTGACCCTCCTGCCACCACGCCCAGTTTTAAAATGTGCTTTTAGAAATGTTTTATGTTAAGTGTGGCATGTATAGCTACGTGAGACAATGTCCATATTTTTTGAAGATGGACAATAGAGAATGCAGGGAGGAAGTGACATGGTTTTGAGGTTTGTTTTTAAATAACTTAGAAAAGAAAAAGAGAAAGGCTGGGTGAAACAATTATTGGAAATGAGTACATGGAGGCTGATTTGCCCACTGTCTTATGTTTGAAGTTCTCATACTGAAGTCCTGGACACGCAGGAAGGGTGCAGAGGGAGCCCAGCGAACAATATGCGGTCACTTCCCACCTCCTCTACAGAGCCACAGGCAGCAGGCTCAGCTCTGCAGATGTCCCTCCCCACCCTGCAGAGCAGTGGGACCAGTGGGATGGATGAAGCCAGTGGCCCCGAATGAGGACCCTCTGGGGCTTCCTCCTGATCACTGCCCTACCCGGATAGAAGTGACGAGCGTGGTCCCTGAGGAGCTGGGGCAGAACCGCTGAGCTGTGCAAGCCTTCAGGACCCCGTCACTGCTGACCTTGTGCCCCGGGGAGATCCCTGTGGTCCTGTCTCCGGGGAGGGCCGCTGTCCGCGTCGTCACTCCCAGAGATGTCCTGCCAGCTGCAACTCTTCTCTCTGCCACCCCAGAGAGCAGTTACAGAAGCCACAGTCTCAGGACGAGCATAGTATTCTATAAAGCTTATGGGTCACTGGACAACTTCCATGATTAATAACACATTATTTGTCTGCCTGAGAATTTTTTTTTTTGGTACCGGGGCTCGAACTCAGGACCTTGCGTTTGCGAGGCAGGCGGTGGAACCACTGAGCTAAATCCTCGGCCCCTAATAACACATTATTTGTGACACAGCTCTCAATAGATGAAGCCCCCATGATATCTTTCACACTGAGGTTAAGACCCCTGGGAGTAGGTATCAGTCACCTACACGGGGTCCCCACCATGTCTCAGAAGCCAGCAGGCCCACAGCCCACCTGGCTGAATGAGGAAGCAGCTCAGAAGCCCCGCCCCTCTGGGCCCGAGTGACACTCTCTCTGCGAGTTACAGACCGCAGCCAGATGCTGTCCCCCTGAAAACGGCTGCAGGATGAGCACAACTAGTGTTACTGGCTGGCAGTGCTCATAGAGGAAGGAGTGCGAGGTCCCAGGAGACACGTGCGTAGTGACTGTTTTACTATTAGGTCACCTTCTGCCACCCCATTCCACAGCCAGCTCCTTGAAATTTAACTTTGTTTTCTTATGCTCAGCACAGTGTCCAGCACAGCATAGTTCTCAAAATAGGGTACTGAATGCACAAATCCTTTCACCCATCCATCCATCCTCCCATCCACCCACCCATCCACCCACCCATCTATCCATCCACTGATCCACCCATTCATCCCTCCACCCATTCACCTACCCATCCCTCCACCCCTCCACCCATCCAATGTGTACTAAGCAGCTGCAAAGTACCTACTATTGTTCTGCACACCAGAAGCAGATCGGTGGATAAAACAGCAAGATCCTGGCTTCCTGTGCTCATGTTTTAGTTGGGAGAACAGATAAGCAAATATATAATTGGCTAGAGGGAGAAAATAGAGCAGAACCAAGAAATTCAGAAGAGCCAGGATGGGGATGAGGCTGTCCTTCATGTATCACAGAAGGTCCCTCTGTGAGAAGGTGACGTCTGGACTGAGATGAAGGAAGTTGAGAGAACAAACCACACAAATATCCGCAGGAGGTGGGTTTCAGGCCAAGCGATGGCACTGCAAAGACCCCGAGCCCAACCCATGGGTGGTGTATTTCAAGAATAAAGAGCCCAGTGTGGCATGAATGAGAAAGGCTTTTATCGCTTTTATTTCATAAAAAATGGACACATGACAACATTTAGAAATTGAAAAAGATGCATTAAAATATTCACAGAAGTACAATCGAAAAAAGAAAAAGATCAAAAAAGAATTATGAACTTGATGGTTTTCCTCGAGCAGGATGCATGTCCATGGAGAAACTAGACAGGCAAAAGTTTTAACTTCCGAGTTAGCCCTTTAGGTGTCTCTTTACAAAACTCACATGTAATTCTAAGAGGTCTTGTTCTACCAAGTCCTAAGGCATGGGAAGGACAGGCCTGCCCCTGGGATGTGACCCCACTGCAGCTGGCAGCCAGCACGGGGGCAGTGAGGGCCGGGAAAGGGCTGGGAAAGGGCCGGGACCTTGGCCAGAGACTGTGCAGGAGTCAGGAGGCCTGGGTCAGGCCGCTCTGGGGGGTGGCGGCCGACTGTCCGCACTGGGGACCGGTGAGGCCCAGGATCCTCTGCCAGAACTGGCACTGCTAGAGGGCGAGGGTCACTGGGCAGGGGCAGGAAGGAGGCAGCTCGGGGACAGGGAGGAAAGGCACAGGTGCCACTGGAAGTGCCTCCCCACCGGGGCCGGCTTCACACATGGACACGCACACCCTGGGCTCTGGGCGACTTGTATGCTTCCCACCTGAAGCAGCTGTGTGTGGAGGCCCAGCAATGGTATCGTCATGTCAGCACTGGTTTGAGGGACAGAGACAATCCCAGCACCCCTTGAAATACGTGAAAGAGGACTTCGAGGAAAAGCTTGGGGTACAAGGCAGAGGGGAGCACTTCACTTTGTGAGGTGGCCCGGGGAAGCTGCTCTGTGTTAATCCTGTGTCTCCTTGAGCTGGACCCGTGAACCCGGAGAAGCAGAGACACAGAGGACACAAACCAGGCCATGCCCAGCTTCAGCCCACATGTGTGTGGTGACAAAACCGATCCCACTCACACATACGGAACGGACAGTGGAACAAATGGTTCCTCAGAAAATCAGACCTCATGTGTGCGACAGGTGAGATTTGAAGCTCACCTTTGAGGCCCTTTTCCCGTTCTTCTACCTCGTATGCACCATCAAACCTAAATCGGGCTTCACTCTCTTGGTCTTCATCCTTCAAGCACTCCCCAAAGATGCAGAAGACAGGAAGGAAAAAGGAAGCAGCTTCCACTGGACTCAGCATGGGAGGAAAACCACCACTCCCCTCGCGCCCACTCACCCCAGCTCGCTCTGCAGCCACCTACGTGGCCTGCTTCCGTACTTGCAGCTTCCAGACAGCTTTAGTGGGAAAAGTTTCTTTTAAAACAAAGCAACCACGAAAAATGGGAGAATGACAATATAAATAACTTTAATGATCTTCACCAAGCTTATCATTCCCAGATTCAAGGCGGGGTCGAGGATAGTCATTGGGAGAAAGAGGTTTGGAAAGAAAATTCATGATCTCTTCTTTTCCTCATCTTACTGTTTATCAATTCCAAGTCATGGGGGAAAGTAGAAAAAACCCAAACCAACCCAAAACAGAGAAGAGAGTCTCAAAGCAGCAGTTCTAGCCCTACTTGATTTGTTTAAATCTTGATGTCCTTCAACCTCACAGATCTGAGGTATCGGAAGCTGTGATAAAAGCTGTGCCTGGTGGCCAGAAACAGCCTCTTCCCTGGCGTTGGACTGAAGCTCTGGGGTGACCTGGTCACCCCTCTCGCCTGCCTTCTGCTTCTTCCACATGGGGCAATTTCAAGCCGGAAGCCCTTCATTGAGGAGGGTAACAGCTACCTTTCCCCTCCAAGTGCTGCTGTGCTCAAGCAAAGGCTGGGCTTTTTACTTTAATCGCCTCTATGACATGGAGCTAACTTACCTAGGGGGAAATGACCTTTGCTATAATGAACCCACAACTTGATACACTGTACTTAAATGGTATGACATTAAAGTGACTCTACACGACATATAAAAGCTTTTTTTAAAAAAAAAATGCCCTGTAGTTTAGAAAATCATCAACAGAAACTTCTCAGACTGTCTTCAAGTGGCACAGTTAATGGACGCTAAGAGCTACAACCAAATGTGTCTGTCCCTGTGTTAAAGGCCACCCTGGCTAGAGTTGCATCACGGCATCTCAATCCTCTAACTACAATAAATGCTAAGACTGGTTGAGCCCTTGATGAAAAGGCCATGTCTGCTGGAAATACTAAAAGGTGTGCTACTGTCTCCTTTAAGGCAAACGATAGCTAAATGACGGTGATAGGAATGTTTCTGAAATTTCCCAATTGTAAATGACCCTGAAAGAACATACAAAAACAGCAAGACACTTTATACATACACGGAATCACAACAACATTTCATCATGCAACACCGGCTCCTCACATCAGGAAGATTAAATAGAACATTTATACATATCCTTTATACATGTCTTTGTCCCTCTCTGAGTACACATGTGTGTGTCCTTCCTGGGTCCCCAAGGCCACACTTGGTTATGGGCTACATTTTCTGCACAAGAGTCCAGTTTGGGTTTGCTTCTTGCTTAGGATATGTTCTGGGTCTTCTCTAATTCTTCCGGATGTCTGCGTACACCACAGACTCTGACTTGTTGATCTTGTCACTGTGATGACCGCCAGAGTGGTCTAGTTGCGCATATATGACTGGGCCCTAGAGACGAGAGGCAGAATTAGAGGTCTGGAAAAACTGGAGGCTCTCGCAGGAATAGGCATGGAAGTAATCCTTAAAATGGCAACACCATGGTTCCAAAGCAGACTTCCTGCTTCTGAACAAGAAGACCTCTGATGAACAATACATCCAGGTCTGACTTTAAAACACGATTGGCCATACACTGAAAATTGTTAAAGCTGGTACTTGGGGATTTGCTATATCATTCTCTATACTACTGAAACTTTCTGTAACAATATACTCTTTCTTCTTAGAAATGTCCTTTTTTAACATCTGGTACCTAACTCTTTAATCTTTGCATTGGAATCAGAGATCTCTGGAACCAAGGAGAGTATTTCTGTCAATGTGGAACCCACTGAAATCATGAATAATCCACATAAAACCCAGCATAGTGAGTAAAGATATAATCAATTTAAACTAGATACTTTAGGGGACAGGGATTTAGCTCAGTGGTTCCAGTGCCTGCCTCACAAGCACAAGGTCCCCAGTTCAATCCCCGGTACCTAACAAATAAAATAAACTAGATACTTTATACAGATAGGTATTTTATTTTTTATTCATTTTGTTTATTTATCAGTTTTCATTCAAGATAACAAGTTGGTTCTCCATCCCTTTCTAAAGGTGACCAATTGTCATCCTTTTCTTCCTAAATATGAACTCATAGATTTAAACATACAGGATGAATTTCAATCCATTGCAATTATTATCCTTGTTAAAGCTGAAATGGTACTACAATAAGCCAGTCGGAGCCTCATCAACATGGTTCCTGAGTATGGTGGCATGATTCTAGTTGTCTTTGAAAGCATCTTTGCCATCCTGTATCATACATATCCCCGGCTCACCTTGTGTATTTCCTGGCCCAGGCTTGGAATTAGTTATTTCTCTAAGGACCCCTGGGCTTTTTGTAGAAGGAACTGATATTTCCAAAATCAGTTTTGCCTATGGAGAATGCTCATTGCTACTGAGTCAGTCATCATTTCTAGAGCATTTCAATAGCCCAACGCTGGGGGCAATGGAGGAGGAACACACACACACTCATGAGTTCATAATGATACTTCCAATTCAAATATGGGAATACAGAATTTTCACTTAGACCCTTCTAGCTCCTTTCTTAGACACTAAGAATCTTGGTTCTGAAAGACATAGAAGGCGATAGAATATCACAAACTGAAATAATTCATTTTACCTCATATTACACATCAAATGGTCTCAGAATCACAGTAATAATAAAACTACCAATATAATTAAAGAAACATTACAAATTTTAAATGACTCCCCATCTGTCTCCCCCCCACTTTTGAGACAGTCTTGCTATGTAGTTCAGGCTGGCCTTGAACTCATTATGTAGTACAGGCCTCAGATAGGTATTTTAAAGCATTTCAAATATTCTTTTTAAAATAAATTTTATTTTATCCATTTCCCCCTCAAATATTCTTTAATATAACTATGTATAGCATAATTCTTTTAGTCTGATCCTATCATGACTAATCAAAATATGGTTTTTTGATTCTTTGGGTTTTTTTTTTTCTGTTTTCTTTTTTGGTGCTGGGGAATTGAGCCCTAGGGCTTTGTGCTTTGTCACTGAGCTACACCCCAGCCTCCTGCTAGCAGTGAGCAAGAGGCTAAAGTCCCAGAGAGCTGTCAGGGTCAATCCCTGAACTCAAGGAACAGAGCGAGGCCCTGACTCAGGGGAAGAGGTCCAGGCAGGGGCCAAGGGGTCAAACATCAGGCAGTTGGTTGCACTTCCGTGTCTGTTCAGTCCCTTCTGACTCACAGATTCTTCAATTATAAACAAAAATGACAACAGAACAACCTTGGTTTTAAAAGAGAAATTTAATATAAACCAAAGCCGACAACCTCTCTGCCAACCCAGAGATCTGTCAATGAAAAATCCAACGATGCACTTAAGCTTTCAACTGTAAAGTCATAAATGCAGTAACCAAAAGCAACACACGTATTCCCATGCCCTTCAGAGTGCGAGCTGGGAGCCTTTGGCGTGCAGACGCCCCGACTTCCCCGGGAGGGGCAGTCCCAGTGGTGAGGGCTGGGGACATTCCTCTAATGTGGAGTTACAGAGTAAGCAGGCGCATCTGAGCTTGGGCAGGGCAGTGCCCAGGTTGGAATTCAGGAGCTTTTCTTCACCAGTACAGAACAGCACCTGCCATGTGGCCTCAAGTGTATCCTGAGCCTTTAAACATCAGTTTCTTCATCTCTAGAATGGCACTGATAATAGCACCTAGACCTTTTATTGTTCTGAGACTGAAATGAGAGGACACCCATAAATAACTATAATCAGTGCTTAATACATGCTAATTAATATTACTGTCAACATATACACAAATATACTTTAAAATACCCTGAGGTAACTGAGCAAGGAAACCAAAAGTCAAACTCCAGATGTGGTGTTCAGTGTGTAGATGATTCTGCTTAACGCCCACCATGGGTAAAATCAGCAGACCCATCAATCATACTGAATCGTACAGAGACCCTCCTTATTCATCTCAGAAAGCTGCAAGGAAAACAAAAGGAAATGCGAATCCAAAAGGAAACATAAAAGCTAACAGGATAGACTTCTTAAGATTAAGATATGTAACAACCTAGATAATACAGTCCCACACCACCATCCCTAAAGGGTCCTTAGGGGCTTCAGGGTGTTCATGGCAGAAGGAGCTCACAGTGCCTTGGGGGCTGTGCAAATGAATCAGCTCTTTTTTGACTGCATTGACAGCCTTTGCAATATAACGCCATGTATCATCTTTCTATCTAGAGAAAGAATGGATTTCTCCGCTCCTTGAATCTGCGCCATCTTGGGACCTACTTTGACCAACAGAAGGAGACAGAAGTGACACTGTGCATCAGTGACCTCAACAGGCTTTGCAGATCCACTCATCTCTTACTGATCTCGGGACCCACATGGCCACCACCACCTGTGAACAAGCCGCAATAGACCCCTGGTCAATGAGAGACACCGAGCCCGGTTGTCCTCTCTCTGCCCAGCCAACTTCAGCTCTGCGTTAAGAGCACTGCTGACTGTCCAGCCCCCAGTCAACCTTCCGACCAAGGGCAAATGCAAAGTGTGTCAGCAGACATGACCCAGTGAGCCAGATGGAAGGCCTGCCCGACCACTCTGCAGAACTGGGAGCCAAAGAAATAAATGGTGGTTTCAAGCCACTCTGTTTTACACAGCAATAGAGAATGGATTCACCATTCAAGAGGAAAATGAACAAAGCAAAGAAGAAAAACAATACAGAATCCATCTGCATTAGTCAGCAAACATTACTGTACTCGTAAGTTCATTTGTGGGAGACAAGATTGTCTTCCACGGCAAGAGAACACAGCAGGCTGCTGAAAGTGGCAAGGGAAGGGCCAGTGATTTAGCTCAGTAGTTCCGCCACCTGCCTCGAGAGCGCAAGGTCCCGAGTTTGATCCCTCGTACCAAAAACAAAGTGGCAAGGGAAACAATGAAGGAATCTCTTCCACCTTATGGATGTGGTTTTCTTCCAGTTGTTTACCACTATCTAATGTGATTCCCACTCTTTTTCCCTTAGGACGTAAGACAGTCTCATGTCAGGGACCTTGTGAACTGTCAAGGGCTACGGGCCAGGTGAAGGGGCGGCTGAGAGAATGGATGCACAGGAACTGGATGGTGTGGGCTGAGGTCACAGACTGGCTGAGCCTTCTAGCTCGAGCTGGAAGAGCTCGCTGAAGCTTGGTCTCTGTGGAACATACCACAGGACCGTGACTTTGAGAGCCAATGAGTTCAGGACTGCAGGGGGACCAGAGGATACAGGGCCAGCTCAGAAACGAACCTGCCATTGCTACCACAAGCAATATATAAGAACAAAGAAAGAAAAGAGTGATGATGACAAAATCCACACTAACTGGGCTGTTTTAATTGTACATCTTTGCATTCACATTCCCTATCCTTTTTTTTTTTTTTTTTAATCCCAACAAAGAATTACAGAAATTAAGTGAAAATTCTTTTTGGGTATATTTTCCCCCAAGTATTTACTCTACAGATAGGCCTTAATTACTGAAAATATCCCAAGAAACCAATTGTCTGACCTGTTTTTTAGTTATCATTAGTGACTGATTAACTCTGAGTTCTACTTGTAACACATTTATTACCATATAAAAACTGCCAGGTGCAGGGACGTACACCTGTAATACCAGGACTTAGGTGGCTGAGGAAGAAGGATTGCAAGTTCGAAGCCAGTTTGGGCAGCTTAGTGTGACCACCTCAAAATAAAAACTAAAAAGAGGGCCGGGGATATAGCTCAGTCTAAAGCCCCTTGGTTCAACCCCCAGTACCACAAAAACAATCACACTGACGGAGGGTGGATTGTTAGATATCCCCCCAAAACTTCATGGGTGGGGCTTTTGGAAGTGACTGGATCATGGGTATGTGATGCTGGATTAGACCACTGATTGGTTTAGCATAATTCTGGGTGTGGACGACAGATTTGTTGAAGAGGGAAAATGGACCCTGGGTGTGGGTGGAATCAACCAATAGGCTTGTAGTCTGGATGGAATAAAAAGGGAAAGAAGAAAGTCATGCTGCCTCCTACCTGCAATGCCATGGACTGTTTCTCTTCTGCCATGACCCTCTGCCATGCCAGGTGACCAGAGACTGAACTCCCTACAAACTTTGAGCTTAAAATGAACCCTTCCTCCTTTAACTTGTGGGTGTTGGATATTTTTTTTTTGGTACCAGGGATCAAACTCGGGACCTTGCACTTGCAAAGCAGGTGGCAGAACCACTGAGCTAAATCCCAGGCCAGGTGTTGGATATTTTGTTCCAGCAATAGAAAAGTACCTAAGACATGGGGGAAAAAGGTCCAAAAGAGCAAAGAATCTGCCTCTAAGTATATATGAAGTGCAATAAAAAATATATAGCATGTTTAAATTAAAATAATTATTACAGTTAAAGACAGTGACATTAATTCCCCTGAAAAGTCCTGAGTGTCTTTCATTGCATCATCACTGCTGCCTCTATGTCCTGAATTAACTTACCTTTCACGGTCATTTTGACTTGAGAAAGAGTCAGACTCACATGGTGCCAGAACCAGCAAATAAGTGGATGAGGACACACCGTCATGTTTTTGTGAGCCTCCCTTTCCATTGGGTGGCTCTGGACGGCAGCATTCACTGCATTTTGATCACCCTGAACTAATTCCTCAGAAGTCACTACAGTACCTCCTGTAGTACAATTTACATAGTCTCCGAAGTCTTCTAGAATTTGATTCTGGCCCTTCAGGCATTAAAGAAATCATTTCTAACACTGCAGCACAGGATCAGTGAGGAATAGTATCTGCTTTTACCATATGCTTTTCAACTGTAGACAAAGCCCTTTTCTCAGTATTTGTGACACTTTTAAAAGCCAAATATAAATATAAAACATACCTATGTGTTATGACTTTTGGTTTTGTTTTTTTTATTCTTGGTACCGGGGATAGAACTCGGGTTCTTGAGCTTGCAAGGTAGGTGGCAGAACCACTGAGCTAAATCCCCAGCCCAGTTATGACTTTCTTTGAAATACTGCTTATTAAAACAGAGTTGGAAAGAACTGGACAAGCAGACTAGAGTATCATATGTCTTAGAACCAGGCAGATCTGGGCTAACTTCAGCTCCGCCACTAACTACTGACCCCAAGCAAGTGACTCAATTCACTAAACCTCAGTTTCTTCATGCATAAAAAGGGGGAAATAAAAGAACCTGTCTTGTAGGACACACGTGATGTCTAAACAACAAAATGCACCCAAGGTACTTCTTCAAACATTACTGTATGCACTGTGGCTGCTAAATACATAATTACTCCATTTAATCCCTCTTCTCCAAAACTACCAGCCTTTTACATGCAGAGCACTAACCATTTCCAGAAAGGCTCCAGAAAACCAATTATTCGTCAAATATTTTACAGAAATTACTTTATGTCAGTCTTGGTCAACACTAAGCTTTATAAGAAATGGCTTGCTTATCGCCCCCCATGCAGTGACACTCCAAGCTCAAGGCCGGGCCTGCTGTCACCCTCCCCAAGCAGCCACCCACTCCCTGTGCTCGCAGGACCCTCATGTGGTCCTGGTGCTCACCCTGCCTCGGCTCAGGCTAACGGCCCAGCCCAGCTCCTCCCCGCAGGTGAACCTGGACAGTGTCTAAGCCACCTGTAATGCTTGTCCCTTGGCAGGTGACTGGAAGGGGTATCAGAATGTGACCCACTCTTGGCTAACAGGGATTAGGAGAAGTTGCTGGAGGTCCATCTTGGTTACTTTTCTTGCTGCTGAGACAAAATACCCAACACGGTAAGTTAAAGGAGGAAAGGTTTATTTTGGCTCACGGTTTGTAGAGGTTTCAGTCCATGGTTGGCTGGCTCCAAGCCAGGGCGGCACAGCAGAGGGGCATCGCAGGGGAGAAACAGTCCATGAGAGAGCAGGCAGGCAGCAGCAAGCAACAACAGCAGCCAGCCTGGCTTTCCCTTTGTAGTGCGTACAGGCTATAAGCCCATCACTGATTGGTGCCGTGTATACCCAGGGCGGGGCTTCCATTATCCATACCCTTAATCCCAGTATCACACATATTCACACTCTAACTCAGCAACTTGGGAACTCCTCACCTATGAGCACAGGAGGCTTTGGGAGGACATCTAGATACAAGCCATAGCAGGGGCTTCTGGTAAAGGTTTCCCCCGAAATAAAAACTTCATATCAAGACAGGCAGGGTGGCACAGCCTGTAATCCCGGCACTCTAGGAGGCTGAGGCGGGAGGATCATAAATTGAGCCTTGCTTGGGCAACTTAGTGACTTAGTGAGACCCTGTCTCAAAATTTAAAATGGGCAACTCAGTGCAAAGGCCCAAGGTTCAATCCCTATTATTAGTAACAAAACAAACTTCAAGAGAAGGTCAACATTGGACCTAATCACTTAATTTGATTTCAATTCTTGTCCAATTCAATTTTCAACTAGAATCACAGAAAGCACTAACTTCATGAACCGAGACATCCCCGTACTAATGCTATGATTCTCAGATGACGGCTGTAGGTGCAAATAAGAAGGTTGTTTTTGTTTGGTTGTTTTGTTTTGTTTTTGTACCAGGATTGAACTCAGGATCTTGTGCTTGTGAGGCAGGCCCAGGCAATGCTGAGCTAAATCCCTGGCCCGCAAATACGAAGTTCTGCTGCTTGGAAGCAAGGCTTGATGGGCCCCTCCAAGCAATAGTTCCTACCAGCCCTCTTGTCACACATCTGACTGCCATCTATGAGGATGGCAACGCCTAAACCTGTCCATATGCAGCCCTCTACCATGGGCCGACATTTAGGGCTGGGAGGCTGAGAAGGTGTTTAGAGATCACCTTGCTCCACCCATCACTCCGAAGAGGACAGGACAGACGTCCAGGTTAAAAGCCTCCTCAGGCTAACTCCACTAGCTGTTTCCAGAATTAATCTTAGCTTGTATAACGTTACTAATCCTTAAAGCACTACCTTGGAGTTTTAGCTAAATATGAAAATTTCCTCAAGGTTGTTTGCCAGAATATTTAATTTTTTTTTCTCTCCACATCATGGAAAAGCCTAAAAGTTATCTGAACATCCTAGGAGACTCTGCAGCACCTGGGGGCTCAGGGTCCCTGTGTTCCCCATGTTTGGCCCACGCTGTATACACAATGGATTCAGCAAGAGGAGCAGAGCAGGTCAAGTTCTTCCCGAGCTGTGGAAAATCTTTTCCTTCTCTGTGAAAAACTGAAGTGCGTGTACCTGGAGGACTCGGGTGAGAACACCTTCCCTGAAACACCAGCTCTCTGACAAGGACGCCCTCAGAGCCCCTGACTGAAGGTGGCGCTGTGATGGGTACAGGATCCCTCCCCGGAGCTCCCCGGGGCTCCCCGGAGCTCAGGGCTGGGTGCAGTGTCCGAAGCCAAGTTTCTAGCTTCAGAGCACGCCCAGCGATGTAAGTGAACATAAGCACCAAACAGAAGGCAAAAGTTACGTGGCAGGTGTGCTGGAACTCATTCGGTCCACTCAAAGACATGTAGCAACTGGCAAAGAATTCACAAGATCCAGAAACAGGTAAAGCAGAAAAGAGTTGGTTTTTCTTCTTTGCTTTCTTTTTCTGACATAGGGGCTCACCATGTTGCTTCAGAAAGTGGCTTTAACAATAATTATAAGCCTATGAATGACTTGGAAAATAACTGGGACAAAGAGTGTTTCTATGCAATCTGACCATCTCTGTTTTATTCACTTGTTTATTTTTTGGTGCTAGGGATTGGACTCAAGGCTTCGCACTCTACCACTGAGCTACGCTCCCCAACCTCTCTTTTAACTGGAGTGCTCTATCTACAGACAATGCAATCACTGGCAGAGCTGAGTTTAATTCTACTACTTCGCTACAGGAATACACTCTCTCTCCTCTTTCCTTCCTTCCCTATCTCTCTCCCCTCCTTGTACTTAGCATTGAACCCAGGGCCTTTGCACGGAGCTACATCCCCAGCTCCCTTTAAAAAAAAGAAAGAAAGAAATTGAGACAGAATCTTGCAAAGTCACTAAGTTGCGCACACCCGTGAGAATGCCGGGCTCTGTTTCCATTTGCCTCCCCGCAGTGCAGGGGAGACGCCGCAGACGGTGAGCTGGGGCAACCACAGGATTCGTGCTCTTTGCTTCCTTTCCCTCAAGGATCACAGTGCTGTAGAACTCATTTCCCAGCATCTTGAAAACAAACCTTCTCTCCTTCCTCTTTTTCCTAGTTTGTTTTCAGCAGGAATAGCAATGCTGGGAGAACTTCAAGGGCAGAATTAACTTTTCTAAAGCTTCCTTAGATACTACTAAACTCTCCTGGCTTCATTTCAACCCTGTTCCCAATCACAATTCAAAGGAGCAAACTGGCGGAGGAGGTGTGTTAAGGGGAGAGACAGAGATAAAGACAGAGACAGAGAACACAAACAAGGCAGTAGCCTGAAGCTGTAGCAAAGAAGTTGCGATCTAAGAGCCTGGGATTGAGCCCCAATTCTGTCACTCACTTGTGTAGCTTTCCTTATCTACCATTAATAAAGCCCGAGTTTCCTCACTGATATGTTTCCTCACCATATGCAACAACTACGAATAAGACTGTAGGACTGATTAGCAAACTTTCACAAACACTGCCTTCCCCTAAATCCATTTCGACCACAGCTCCTCCTCAGGGCCAAGCATAACTGGTAGAATTCCTGAGAAAGCTTTCAACCCCAGAAGATCCCCACTGACTGTCAGTTAGGAAGCTTGTCTGCCGTGCCTCGGCTATAGTTAGAGCAGCATAGCCAAAGCATAGCACAACCACAATGCCAGATACCAAATAAGTTACTTTTCTTCTGTACTTTCTACAGTAAGCAGAAACCAAAATCATTCCCTGTTCATCAAGCCTAACAATAATTCAGATAAATACTTTCAATTCTAAAGGATCATTAAGATATATTTGTTTTTACTAATACGAAGAAAAGTTTCTCCTGCCAATTTCTTATCTTACAGAGTACTTCAGTAGAGAATACAGTCCATTAGCTTTTACTTCTGCGGGCAATTAAAGAAGAATTTTTTACAGCTGACAGAGTCATTTCCTAATTCTACTCAGGCCAAAGGAACCGCATTTGCTGGAAAACTGTACTGAGGTCAGATTCTTCTCCACACATCTTTTGTGGTCTTCTTAGACCACCCCTTTAACTGCCCTTCTGTCCCTCTCTCTGTCTGTCTGTCTGTCTCTCTTTCATAGCCCAGCATTCTTTCTTACACCCAGACATTGACAAGGCACCAAACTGCAGAGCCAGGGCGGAGGACAGAACTGCCGTCAGCTGTTACCTGGTGCGATCCGGAAGGCAGACTCTTTACTAGACCCTCTGTGTCGGAGGGGGACTTCTGTGGAGCCTGCTTAACCGGTGACAAACTCTCTGATGTACTGCAGCTGATGGAGTGGCAATTTGGAGAACAAATGTAAAAAAAAAAAAAAAAGAAAAGAAAAATTTAAAAATTAAAATAAATGGAAACAAAAATACAGAAATGCAAGTGATGGTAAGATGAAACAGCAGATGTATAAAAACAGAAGACAACAAAACCACGATATCACAACGATCATGTATCTAAAACTCTTTTCTATCCCTGACACTCATTCGTTCATCTAAGCCTTCTTAATGGCAATGTCTTTATGATCATCGAAGGTAAATCTCTTCTGAATGTATTTTAAAAATTAGAGACATACAGGCAGGCATATGGTCTGGCCTGTATTGTTTTCCCCATTTTCTAGCTCCCTGCATTTTGTTTCCCACAATAGCCCAACCAAACATTCCCAAAACAAAAAACGAAACAGAACTCCAAAACTAACCACCCAGGAAGTCATACACAGTGAAACTATGGAAATGAACTGCTTCAGGGCCCGAGGGAATCTCGGGCAGAAAGTGCTCTCACTGATACGTCATCGGCATCCTAAGTGCCAGGGAGTAATTCATTTAAAACTTCCTACTGAGATGTGTCATCACTGTAGCTTAAAGCCTTTAATGGCTTAAGTTTGGCAAGGGTCACACTGAAAGTGTCATTACTAAGACCAAAGCATACTAGGCATTCTGCAACTGCCTTCTGAGGTGGGAGGCCACAGGCCCTGGGCCAAAAAGGCTTCATTATTCTAACACTAGGAAGGTCGTAATCATTGATAATGAAGTTCATGTGTGAAAAAGGAAACATACGCATGCACACATACACAACGGCATTTTACATGAAGAACATGTATATTCAGATGAACCCAGTTTCACCTGGATATTCTATTCAACATGTTTCCAGGATGATGACGGGACACACCTGTGTACACACCATACTACCTACTGGGTTAGATCAGGGCTCGCTGGTTAGTTGTCAACAAGGGGAACGGCTGATACATACACATGAATATTAACAGCAACGGGCGATGTATTAGTTACCATGTGTCTACTGGGAGTGGAAGAGGAGACCCAGCCCTGTTACAGTCCCAATGTCTTCTACGTCAGCTTTTCTTAAGAAGTGGAAGGTAAGCAGGACTTGATCCCAGCAGAGCAAGGCAGAAAAGCACAGGAGGGGGGAAAAAACCAAAATAAGATGAGCAGCACTCATGATGCCATGCAGGACTCCAAGGAACATTTCCCTGCCCCTCCACTAACCCGGAAGCAAGCACTGCAGACTGGCATGTCACTGCTCTGAATTAGTGCCACATGGAAAACCAACATCTAGCTATATTTAATCCCAGGACTCTCACCATGCAGGAAGCAATGCAATCAGCAGAACAGAAGCATTCCGAGCAAGTACTATCTGAACTTGAACACTCAGACTGGTTTAACCACAGCACACCTCAGAACCCTCCTCCAGCAGGGCCCAAAGTTAGAGGTTCCCACCGTCCACAGCAGGAGACTGGGCCATGCCGTCCTCTCCACTCACAGCGCCTCCGGGACGGTCGGGGGCGGGGGGACTGCGCACCCGTCACACACCCCGTGTCACAGCCTCCAACCCTAGGCTTACCCGGGCGCTCTACAGCGCTTGTGTGGGTTAGCTTTCTGGCTGGAGTGGGGAGAAGAAGATTAATCTTTAATCAGACACACACCCTGGGCTCAAAGGTGTCCCTTCTGAGAAGCCATAAGCAAAAAGAAAGTCGACTTGTCTTTATTGCTGGTACATGGTGTTAAGTCTTACTATTCAGATTTGGGTGAATCTAGCCAACAATGATCAAAGCAATATAACTGCTTAGGTTTGGGGCAGGGGAACTTCAAAAAGGAAAAGCCCTGCACCATCTCAGTGGGCTATGTGGGAGTTTATTAGCACAGCTTCTTCGGTAGGGTTTTATGTTTACCCAACTGCAATAAAGAACTTTATTAGATTATTTCCAAGAGATTTAAAAACTTTTAAAATGGAAGTGATGTTTGTGGCTTAGGAATACTAACTGTGGGGTGGATGGTGCTGAAACAGAGAGCCCAGACTGCTGAGCAGTTTGTTTCCCCAAACCTAAGAAGCAACCCACAGACAAGGGACTCGAAGCACATTCCACCTTGAATAGCAGGCCGCTGACTTCTGCTGGTCTCTGGGGGAGACTGCCGACTCTGACGTGAAAGCCAATGGTATATCATCATTCTTCACAATCCTTTTTTCATAAAGCTGATTTCTTCCCCCTGCCCTTCCCCGACAGAAGCGTGTTGCTTACCCAGTATAATCCCGTTTAGCGTTCTTCCGTCGATAGAGCACAGCCAGGATCATGCTAATGAACAGAGTGACACCTAGGACCACAGCAGACACTATACCCACCACCACGGAAACCGGGACCACGGGCAGATTCTCTAGATAGAAAGAACAAAGCAGAAGTAAGGCACCCTGCTGCAGAGGGAAGAAATGGAATCTTACTCTGTTAGCAAGCAAGCCTTCCATCAGCAGTTACTTCATTTATCCTCTCTCACTACCTAAGCTATATATTCTAGTATCTAATTGATAACGCATGAATATTAACTGGAAAAGAATGAAACACAGAACCGAGTATTTCTATACCCACAGTTTCTCTCAGCGTTTTAAAATCAAAGTGAAACTGGAGGTGTGAATTCCTATCAGTCTGCTCTTCAACAGAGAGAGGAGACTTTGTATCAAAAGGAGACATCAGAACCTGCAGTTCCTGCTTATTCTTAACAAAAAGGGAAAAAATAACAGTATTGCGAGATATCAAAGTTTTTTTTCTCAGAGATTATCAACATACTATCAATCCCCTTCTTTCTGCTGCCCACTGCATTTAACCACAATGAATTCATTCTTAATTGTAATTAACTGTGGAAAATGAATCCTCTGAACGTCAGGTCTCAGAACCCTCTGCTGACTCAGTAGCAGCTCCCCACGCCCAGGTATGTCTGAGGGACCCACAGGTCCACAGAAACAGGGAGCACAACTTCATGGCATGGACCCTCCCTCCAAACACACCTGGGAATGTCACTCTCGTTCCCCAACTGAACCGAAGCTGAGGGGACTGCGGCTTACTGCCGAATGACTGCAGAAGTACCTTTTTCCAACACATAGAGCCTAATGTGTCCAGGCTGGACAACAATGTCAGGAGGGTTTTTGACATCACAGATGTAGGTGCCGTTGTGTATAGACTGCATATTTTCTATGTTGATTGATGCATCTTTCTTGTCAAGGTCCCCAGCCCAGCTGATTCTGTCCTTAAATGGTGGATAATTCCCAAGGTACACTTGCCCTTGGGAGTAGTGGAAAAACTGCAATCAGAAAACGAGAACATTAGAGTTATTACCAGAGGAAGAATTCCTACAGTCTGCAACAGGTCTGCTGAGAAAGTTTCTTTAAAAAACAAAACAAAACTGGGCACAGAAAGAATTGCAAATCACACAACACATCTCAGGATGTGGGATCCAGGCCAGACAGAGGTTTGGGGATCCCGAGGTTCAAACCCCAGGTTTCAGTCAAAGAAACAGACATGTATATCATCTCTAAGCCTCTCAACATCCCATTGGTATAATTATGATCATCTATATTTCTATAAGAAAGGAGAGAGATGAAAAAGCCACTGTCCCAAGGTCATAGGACATGGTGGACCCAGAGTCAAAACTAGGCCCACTTGAATCTTCCAAGTGATGACACCAGGATGAAGCCTGGGGAGCCCAGAGTCTTACGCCTGGCCACCGAGATGTACAGAGGCAGAAACAAGGCCTAAAGATCACAGATCTAGTACATGTGAGCTTCTCCCTCTTACCGATTCCCAGGAAGCACGAAATACTTTCTCTTGCCTCTGAAGGCTCAGCTTTAACCATTCTCTTCACTCTCTCCTCAGACCTGCTTTTAACAAAGAAGGTCATTTCTCAAAGTGAACCTTCAAAGCCAGCACCTGGGAAGTTAGGTAAGGCCTGACAGCACACGCAGCTGTCAGCTTCTGCGGGAGGCTTGACGCTTCTGTTCTCAGTCCCACGTAGGTGATGGCAGGGTAGAAATCAGTTTCACTGGCAATTTAAATAGGATATTTTCAGGGCGCTTCGAGGGTGCTGAAAACCCCGGTGTAGTCCATCCTTAATGGCTACAGGAGACCAGCTCGAAACTGCATTGGGCAGGCTATAAAATATTATTCATGAATTGGCTTATTTATAAATTTTTTATTTATCGAATTGTGAGTCAATCCAAGGCCTACATGTCAATCTCCAAATGAGCCTTCAACTGGCATACAGAAGTCCCTATGCCAGTGGTCACAAGTGAGATCTCAATGATCGATGAAATTGTGACGTCTCTATGACAAGAAAACACTACCACTGAGGATTTACAACTCTTGTGCAGGCATTCTCCCAGATCAAACGTTAGATAACGATAAGGCAGGTGGCTTGTTAACCATGACCTGCAAGATAACACAGGTGGCTTGTTAATGGTGACCTGTCCTTGCAAAGAATGCACATTAGTTTTTACACCCCTACTATGTTGTGTGAACAATAAATACCAACTAGTCCAGAGGTCGTGGTCTTAGCCAGGAAAAGCTAAGATCAAATCCTAGCACCCTGATAAACTATCATTCATTCTTTATTCTTCGTTCTTTGTCTATTATATTTCATCCTCCGCTGTACCCCCGATAAATGCCCACTGGTATTTTGTGAAGTCCTCAATCTTCTCCTCCATGGTCAGTGTCCCCTGAGATCTAGACTTCTCACCCGACTGCCTATTCACGGTCCTGAGTTCAATCCCCAGTACCGAAAACAAAAACAAAAACAAACTTGTGCTGAAACTTAATCCCGGCGGTGACGATGTGAGGTGGTGGGAAGTGTGAGAGGCACTGAGGCTTCGAGTGTTGAACAAAGGGAGTTGATCTCAGATCCTTGATCTCAGACCCTTGATCTCAGACTCTCTAGCCTTGTCTCTAAGAAATAGTTTCTGTTCTCAGTAAATTACCCAGCCTGTGGCATCTTGTTCGAGCAGTGCAGAATGGGCTCAGATAGCTATTTGTCTCCTAAACCATAAATCTTCGAGTACTCCTTCATCTTTCTTCCTATGAAATTCACAGCTTAATAGTGTCGGTCTACCTTACAAATACTCCACTTTCTGTCATCTCCGCTTAATTCCCACTAACAACACCCAAGGTGACTCTGTCAGCATCTTGGATGATGGTGTGCTCTCCCGAATCTGACTACAGCCTCAGAATGAAGGCGAATCCTCCCCCTAGAATACCTCAGTGATCGGTGGATAAGCACTCACAAAGTAATGATTATGACCATTTAGCGGATCTACACCCTGTATTTAATACAACCACCAGGGCCTGAGATTTTACCCTACTTGCAAACTAACCAAGATCCTTTGAAGTCTTCACTCTCTTGTAGAAGAACCAGAGACAAAGGACCTCAGTCCTTAGCACACAGCAGGGAGCACTCTGCTATAGGTTCCCTTTGCCTCCCAAGTCCCCAGGGAGGCCCAGAGGGGCTCAGGTAGGCTCCACACCGAACCACTGCCGAGACTCTAAGCTCAGGGGACCTAAATATTTGTTTGTTTATAAATTTCTCCAGCTGGACTCAAATAATTCTCCTGCTTCAACCTCCTGAGCATCTGGGGCTATAGGTGCACCCCACTGCAGCTGGCCTAGAACCCGAATCCTTTATGATGGCCAGAAGGCTTGTCTCCCTTTCCTCTGAGGACACATGGTATCTTCACTATGTGGATGGTGAGCAACACGATTTCAGTCCTCCAAAGCAGGTCACTTCTTTCGCTGCCATCCTGCAATGCCTGGTGTCCACAAAGGAGGAAAACGAGGCCTCAGTGACCTGCCCAAGGTCCTGGCCTCAGAGATGGAATCAGCACTTGGTGGGAATCGCACTTGTTGAACTGAATTGACAAATGCCTTGGTCAAACCAGTAAGAGATAGGAACCAAATGGTAAAAATTCACAAGAAAGACAGTATTTTCTTACCAACCAGTATTTGTTAAGTTCGTGTCACTAAATTAAAGCCATGAGGGATACCAAAGGTATAAGGACAGGTCCACCTTCTTTCAAAAACACTTCTATTCAGGATAAAGAAGAGGAGGAAAATGCCATATTAAGGGATCTGTATTGTAGGAGTGTTCAGATTATATAGGTAGTAAGTTATAAGGGCTGAAATGTTTTTTTGTTTGTTTTTTGGTACCAGAGATCGAACTCGGGTCCTTGCGCTTGTGCAGCAGGTGGCGAAACCACTGAGCTAAATCCCCGGCCCTGAAATGTTTTTTTAAAAAGAGGTATTATAGAGAATTCAGGAGGCAAAGACTGGGTAAAAACTAAACAGCAAGAGTTCAGAAGTAGGAATACAAAGCATAAGGCATTTTTTATTAGACTAGAAGTGATCTCATAAGAGAATAGAAATAAGGCCAACGTGACATGCTGAGCCCGCAACAAGCTTTGATGTCTAAACAAGCACCACTAACAAGGGAAACTAGGATGCAAGGCAGAACTATTTTAAGACTATATGTGTCCACCGGATGGCGTACAGGGCTGGACCGAAAAAATGAAAGAACAGAAGTAGAAGGACAAGTGTTACTGCACCAGATCCGGGCTCATAATTAACACTGCTTCCTAAAGAGCGGGGAGCAGGAAGGCTGACAAAGCCTGGGTGCCAGACACCCAGAAGGAAGAACCAGCAAATGAGCTAATTTCTCGGGTGCAGAAGGGAAGTGGTAGGAGCTAGAGGGGAAGACTCTACAGAACTGGTTCCTAAGTAGTATCACTGCTCTTAAAGAATGAGAAGGGAGGAAGAAGGGAGAAAAAAAGTGAGTTCAGTGGTAGACAACACCCGGCCCGGATTCCATGGACTGGAAGGGCCATCTATAGTATTCTGGGTTTGAATTCAATATTTTTCTTGTAAAATCAACAAAAACAGAAAGCCACCTGCTCATCTGATGGACTGTATCCTGATGTTTTAGAAATAAAAGATTCTATATCCGTAACTCCCTTCTGGAGTTAAATGTAATCAGACTAATGTGGGGGTGTAAAGTGATCAGCTAAAAACACAAGTCAGAAATGTAGCACGTTCTTAGCAGTCAGCTGGAGTTACACGAACCCTCCTCCTCAGCCCACACCACGAACCAAGTGTATCTGGAGCATGCGCTTCCCCAGGACATCTGCGAAGAGCCTGCTCTTGCTCTTCGGGCTGCAGGACCCCTTCCACACACCCCCAGAACACGGCTAAGCACTCGGTCTCACCCCAAATCCCACCCACCTGGACCCAGCAAGGAGGTTAAACACATCTGAAATCCCTGACTTTATCCTGCCATTCCGTCCTTCCCAGTCAGGACACTCACAGGTCCTGCCTTTCTATGAACTCCCGGGGACACAGGTCCACTCAGAAACATAGACATCATTACACGCTCCACCCCAGTCCAATGGTGCTGTCCCCTGGAGACTGATTTCAACATAAAGTACAAGGCTTGGATAATAGCACATATGAAAATGAAGCCATTTAGGCCAAGCAGAAAGATGTTTTTATCCCAGTTGCCAGGCATCTTGTACATACTCTAAGTGCCCTCAGAGGAGACCCCAAGTTCCTTCAGGAATGGCAGAGGGTAAATTATCATCATTTTTTTTCTTCAGACAGGGTCTCGATATGTAGGTTCAGGCTGGTCTTGAACTCACTATGTGGCTTTGAAGAGATCCTCCTGCCTCAGCCTCCCAAGTGCTGGGATTACAGGTGCACACCCCATGCTCGGCCAGAGGGCAGATTCTTCACATAAAAGCTGCTGAGTGGGAAGGTTTGAGAAAAATCTTACTCTTCATATATAAAGCACAGATAAACACTCTATCAGTAGTCCTAACATTTCATGGGACAGTGGAGAGATTAGGAAAAAAAAATCCAAAAGGTTTCCTTCTGAAATAAGGTTAAAAATGTGGAGAAGCACTGCTTTGAGCAATCCTCAAAGCCTAGAAGCAGTAAATACTCTCATCAGGGCCAGGCATGGTGGTGCACACCTGTAATCCCAGCACGTGAGAGGCTGAGACAGGAGAATCGCTACAAATTTGAGGCCAGCTTGGACTTCATCATGAGTTCAAGGCCAGCCTGAACTACTACATAGTGAGGCTCTGTTTCAAACCACCCCCCCCAAAAAGGGCTGGGGATGTAATTAAGTGAGAAGGCACTGGATTCAATCCCTGTTAGTAGGGGGGGAAAAGTCTCGTCAGACCTTTTTAAGCTAGTGCAGTCGATCTACACCTGGATTAATGGTCACATTAATATAGCACTGGAGACAGAGTAACTTCTAAAGAACAGAAGCTTACTTGGCTCATGGTTTGAAGGGCTCGGGAAGCTGGAGAGCTGACGCCAGCCTGCCTGGCATCTGCTGAGGGCCTTCGAGCCACCACACAGTGATGGGCTTGGCCTGGAGAGCTCCCCTCTCCCTCTGTGAAGCCGTCAGTGCCCCACGGGGCCACCCTGACAACCTCATCAGCTCTCACCCTCACCTCCCAGTGGCAGAGTCTCTGAAGACTATCAACATTTCAATTTGGGATTAAATTGTGGCACAGACTTCTGGGGAACGCACTCACACCACAGTACTCGTGAGCGTCCCGAGCTGGGTGCTCTCGCTCGACCACGGCAACAAGCCAGGCCCAGGAGACTGAAGCAGGAGGATCACAAGTGTGAACCAGCCTGGGCTACTTAGCAAGAACCTGTCTGAAAATAAAAAATGAAGACGTGCTGGAGATGTAGCTCAGTCAGAAGGCCCTGGGTTTGATACCTAGTCCCGCAAAAGAATAAAAAATAAATTAATAAATACATGCCGGGGATGTAGCTCGGTGCTCCCAGGGCTCAAGCTTTACAATACTACCAAACAAGAGATGGATGACAGTCTGTCCCTTTGAGCATGGGAAACTTAAAATGTGCAACACTGCTAAAGCTCCACACCACCCCGAGCACGGACCTTGCTCCTCGGGTCACTTGCCTCCTGCTCCTCTCCACACCCCACGAGGGGCCTCACTTCCTCACCTCACGGATGAGCAGCACCCGTGCATGTTTAACAAGCCCCAGCGGCATCGCAGCCCCAGCCAGCCGCAGCCTGCCCTTCTCAACCCTTCTGCCGTCTGTCTGTCATGCCCTTCATCTTGCTCCGGAGCTATCTGTGCCCTGGCTTCCTCCTCGCTCCCTGGCTGGGCTGGATTAACTAATGGTCGACTCGGGGCCCCCAGCTGGACTGAGTCAGCATGGCTCTGGCCGTGCAGGACCCACCTGAGGACTACTGGCAAAATGACATAAAAGGAGAGCGGGAGGGGAAGATTGCATTCTGCTCATTTTCCCGGAGAAGCCTGTCGCAGCTGGATTTCCTGATACGAGCTCGGCTGTTCTCGTCGGAGGGAGAGCTCGGGTCCTCGCTGTCACCGGGGTGGCTGCTGCTTTATTCCCGGGAAGCTCTGGTCTTCACCTTTGTTTTGAGCGTCGCTATCTGGCTCCAGTGCAGATCCCTCAGCCCGGTGGCCCCGACCCTTCACCCCGCCAGTGCTGAGGTCTGGCGCCTTTGATCTTGATACGGACTTGCATGAGACACTGCCGTGGGCTCCAGGCCTCTGGCTGGATTCTTCAGGTCTCTAGTGCAGACAGGTCTCTTGCAGTCCTCTGCATTTGACTTTTTGGGTGAGTATTACAAAATAATCCAATCAGTTACATGTCCTGCATTAAATCTATTCCCTTGCGAACCCTGACTACTACACTGGGTGACAGTAAAGACTGGGTTGTGGCCCTTTTTTGAAGACCTTCCATACCTAGTGCATGGTAAAAGCTTAGTAAACACTGCTAAAACAAGAAACCCATACTTAAACCAGACGAGAGCACACATGTAACAAAACCAGAAACACATAAAAGAAACAGAAATAGAAAGGGGGCAAATGAATGGTGAAAAGATACAGGATTAATCATGACTAGAACAAGCACAGTCACTGAAGGGCTATCTACCGTGTGGAAAAGATCCATTTCAAAATGGTATCTGACAGTCGGGAGGCTGAGGCAGGAGGATTGCTGTGAGTTTGAGGCCAGCCTGGGAATACAGTGAACTCAAGACCAGCCTAAACTACACAGCAAGACCTTGGCACACAAAAACAGAAACAAAAGGGGTGGGGGTTGATGAACAGAAACTGGGCGACAGTGAGAAAAAGGAAAGCAAAGTCAAGAAATGCAGCTGCATGTTAGAGATGTTGGACTTTATTTCCTTCCTCCTGGAGTGAGTGCGGCAGGAGGAGAGCCCCGAAGTCCAGGACAGGTGACAGAGGTGCTGCTTTGGTAGGGGAAGATGGAGACAGGAGCACTGGCCACAGCAGCGGGAAGGAGGCCTTCGAAGCAGGACTGCCGGGTGGCCAAGCATCCCTACCGACACGGTGGTGACCGATCCCTCAGGCTGGAAGCTCCAGGAGACGGAAGTCAGCTTGCCCGTCGTGTTGCTGGACCTGAATGTGCACGTCAGCTTCCCCTGAGTCCCGTTGGTCACGAAGATCTCTTTCGGTGTGTACACCTCCAAGGCTGACACCCCCGCTGTCACTGGGGAGGGAAGGACAAGGACGGTCAGAAAGCAGGAATCAGCATGAACGCCGTGTTCATCGTATTCATCAAGGGAGACGGCACAGACAGTTACTGGCTGCACATAGCAATCTGCTGCTACTCCACTGTACATTCCACAGCAAAGGAGCCACACACACAGTAACTGCTGACAGTCGGTTTTTAGTAAAAACATACGTTACTGCTGGGCCTGGGGGCGCACACCTGTAATCCCAGCACTCTGGAAGGCTGAGGCAGAAGAATCCCAACTCTGAACCTAGCTGCGGCAATTTAGTGACTTAGCAAGACTCTGTCTCAAAATTTTAAAATAGGCTGGGCATTGTGGCTCAATGTGAAGGCCCTGGGTTCAATCCCCAGAACTGGGGGGGAAATAAAGACATTTTTCCTACTTTAGCTATACCTAATATTTGTGTTTCTTAAATTAATAGTCATTTTAAAAAGCAGTTTCAGGTTGACAGAAATATTAAGTGGAAAGTAAGGTGTCCCACAAATTTCTTCAGAACCCTTCTCCCAGTTTTGGCTTTTCACATCTGGTGTTAGTGTGGTACATTTGTCTCAACTGAGGAACAAATATTATTCCATTAACCAGAGTCCAGAGTTTACATCAGGGCGCATGCTTCGTGTTTTCATACTATGGCTTTGACAAATGGATATAACAGCACGTTACCACATCACACAGAATAACTGCTGCCCCAGACACCCCACGCACGGCTGCCTGCCTGCCCCCCAAGCCTCTGGCTCCCCTGCCTTTTACTGTGTATTTGTCTTCTTCAGAATGCCACACATTGGAATCACACATTAGTAATCTTTTCAGGTTGGCTTCTCTCACGTTGTGATAGTCATTGAAGCTTCTGTGGCTTTCTGTGGTGAGAAATCTTATTTCCTCTGTCCATTTATTGTGCTGGGGATGGAACCCAGGGTCTTTGCACTGAGCTACACCCTGAGCCCTTTTTTATTGTGAGACAGTTTTTCACTAAGTTGCTAAATTGCTCAGGCTGGGCTCAGGCTTGAGGTTGTCCTTCCTCAGCCTCCCAGGAGTGCTGGGATGACAGGCACACACCTGGGGTCCATTTCTTTGCATTGATGAATAATATCTAATTATGTGGGTGCACCACAGTTCATTCACTCACCTACTGAAAGACTTTCTGGCTCTGGCTGCTTCCCTGATTGATGGTCTACTGATATGTGAGGCTGTATTTTCATTTCTTTACACAGTTCTCATACTGACTTGATACTCTGCAGATCCCACTGTTAAACTTTTCTCACCTGTTATATTTAAAGTAATTAAACTATTCAAATATATTCTTTCATTTTAAGGCCATGTTCATGATCTCTTCCTTTTGCTATAAAGGACTCACAGGAAAATGTACAGGACATTTGGTTTGAGGAGTGAGATGCTTCCTCCAAGGCTGCCCCGTGCTACACAGGACACGAAGGATCGTACTCAAGGATGGCGGGACCACAGCGGACAGGTCTGCATTTCATCCATTGAGTTTTCTCCAGGAGCCGAAGCCCAGGAAAGAGTAATTAAAACATCTACCTCTTGCAATATAAAAATAGCTTTTTAATTTTGGGGGGAAGATCTGCAATTAGAACCAACTGCAGAAATTCTTGTGGACTGCAGCTAAACTAAGACAGTCTTCACTCAAAAGAGTCACTTTTACAGACTCAATAAAGATCCGAAAGAAACTTATTTGGCCTAAAATTGTTAACTTGAAAACACCCATCTTCAAAATAAGATACATCTGGCGAAGTCATCTGGATACATACTGCCGTGTTCCGATTATTCTTAGAATGTAACCAAGGGGCAGAAGAAGGCAGGGCATTGTCACCAGGACTGAGGTCACTTTCAGAACTGCCTTCTGCAGGCCCTGACTGGACTCTGGGCCAGGGAGCCCCAGCAAACTCCCCCTCTCCTCCCCACCGTCCTCCAAATGTTTATTCTCTGGACACAACGGGCACTTTGGGCTATTCTTCTAAATCAACTGATAGCCACACTGCATTGAGCAGAATTTTTTCTGCTGAAAGAGGGTGGATTATTATTCTAGGGAACAATGGATTATTATTTGTGATCCAAACCTCAAAACAAGCCCTGCTTTCAGACCAGAAGCAAACAAAAGCTGTTCCTTGCCATTGTGGAAAGGCAGAGAAGCAGCCCTCAGGCGCTAGAGTTTAGAAGGAAGGACAAACCACAAGGACAGACCAGTTAACCAGCTTATTCCAGGAAGCCTGCTGGTTTTCGACCCTGAGTCAGTGTGAGCTCTTGCCTGATTTTCTCCACAGCAATGAGCACCAGGAGGAAAGGCAGTCTCTAAAGACCACAAATAAGTTTCTCAAGAGTTTTCCTAAACTAGATCCCTGTCTCAAGGCCTGGCTGCAAAGAGGTGTTGCCTTGAGTTGTTACGCAAAGACAGAGCTAAATCAGGTGTGGTGGTGCCCGCCTGTAATCCCAGCACTCTGAGAGACTGAGGCAGGAAGATCTCAAATTTGAGCCCAGTAGGGGCCACTTGCTAAGACTCTGCCTCCAACTAAAAGTTTTTAAAGGGCTGGGAATGTAACTCAGTGTGGAGGGCCTGGGTCCAATTCCCAGTATTTCAAAGGGGAAAATTTTTTTAAAAGAACTATACCAGGGCTGGGGATTTAGCTCAGTGGTTCTGCCACCTGCCTTGCAAGTGCAAGGACCCGAGCTCGATCCCCGGTACCAAAAAAAAAAAAAAAGGAACTATGCCAAGTGTCCAAGTTTACAGTGAAGAATTCTGACCAAATCCCTAAATGGGTTTTAGGCAATCTATTTAGGATGGATTTGATTTAGTTACCAAAGCTAGTTAATAAATAAATGCCTTCTATTTTTAAATATTCCATCACTCATAAGCCTACTTGAATGTGTAGCTCTTAGATTATGAATTCTAATTCAGGATTATGAACTCTAACACAAGACAATCGGTTCCAGAAAAAGAAAGTGAGTGACTCTATTCACAGCAAATTAACTTCCTCTTGTCCTTCTCCCCAGTGCCACTCCGGTTGTAAGTCCTGGGGATTCCTTTAGTCTCCGGTTTCTTGTTTATCTTCTCTTCTCCGGTACCCTGCCACTCACTGCCACGCCGCACTGCGTACATATCATGGACGGGCCCAATAACCCCACCTTCTGGGGACTGTGGGACCCGGGTGCTGCAGGGTATCTAGTGGCATCCCGGCCCTCCCGTGACAGTGGCAGCTCTGCCTCCAGGTGTGCCCACAGGGTTGTCTGCAGATGCTGCCAGCCGTCTGGCTGAGAGCCACTGCCCCAGACGCTGAGTCAGCACCCGTGGCTGCACCACAACTGGGCTGGGCGGCTCCCAGCTTCCCAGCACCCTCCAGTCCCTGATTTCACTCCTCGAACAGCACATCAGAGATGAATGCCACCATCTGCGGTCCTCTGACAGCTCATGCCACTGTGTCCCTTGCCCTACTGAGGGACCCCATGGCCCCTCCACACTCACCCCTTTGTGGCCACCAGCCCCCCTGCCTCTCCCTTTGTGCACTCACCTGGCCAAATCTTAGAGGCCCACAACTCTACTGGCTGGCTCACCTTACATTCACGGCTACGGACCTCATGGAAGCATGTGATGTGCGCGTGTGCGTGTGTCCGAGTGTGCATGTGTTGCTATGGATCAACTCCAGGGAGCCTCGGGTGTACAAAGCACTCACTTTACCACTGAGCTACACTCCAGGAGATGCTTGGTGCTTCCCAGCAGCCAGCCTCATGTCTCTGACCAGTCTCCTCTCACGTTCCTGGAGGACTGTTTTACATCTCCTCTCCACCTCAAATCTCCACCTCCTCCAGCTTCTCCTTCTTGGCTGATGACCACTTCCTGTTTCGATGAGAAATAGGAAGCAGTCTGAAGACAACTTACCCACATCCCAGACCACATCTCCCCTTCCTGCAGCATCTGTACCCAAGGCTCTACCTTCAAACTGAGGCTAGGCAGAGGAACCAAAGACAGGCAGAAAGGAGACAAGGAAAATCATAACTTTAAAGTTATATTTTTAAGGAGAAGTGCAGCTTCAGAATGCAAAGGTAGCCAAGGTCACAGTGCCTTTTCCCCTTTCAAACGACTCCAAAAAATTTCCCATGGGGCTGAAAGATACAATAAGCCTGTGACCTGAGCCTGTACTTTTGCCTGTAAGCTGAGCCCGAGCTTTTTCTTCCAGGGACCTCCATCCTCCAAGAAGCAGCAGTATTAAGTAGGCAGCAGATTTCTAAACTTCCAACGTACTCAAAGGGTTTGCATTCTAACTGGACCCCTAAATGAGCTGCCTGATGGACAGAGGGAATGCATATCCTAGACCCCCAGCCTGAGGATGACCCAGGACCACACAAAAGCCCTAGCCCCAAACCATAGCTCCACACTGTCTGGTCAACGAGCCGCCTCATCCCCTACCCTTTCCGCCTCAAACACAGTGCAGTAGCCATCCCGGTCACCTTGCTCCTCTGCTGGCTGAGGTGACGCGTGTACCTAAGAGTAGAGAATGCCATGGACAATCACTGGGGTGTCGCAGGATACCACAATGCGCCCAGAGACGAGGGAAGAGAAGTCAGCCATGAGATGCTGGTGCTCTGTGCAGAGGACCCCAGGCAGAAGCTGTGGTGGGAACCCTCACCTAAACTGCCCATGGTTCCATGCACACGCACAACTGGACTCTTCAGGACTCCTGCGCTGCTCGGCTTCTGAGCCTCCTCCTGCATGGTGAAGAGAAACCAGAGCGCGCGTCTCCTTCTCGGAGCACATTCCAGGCAGCCCAGCAAGAGATGACTTCACAGGTTTCCTAAACAATTGGGAATGGTTTGCTTTGTCTGGCACCCCCGCCACCTTTTTCAGTGACTAAGAGTACTGCATTATGGGAACACATAGTAAAATTATTGTGGATTCAGAAAGCTCAGCTTTTCAGACCCATGCAAGGGAGTTTTTAGGGGCGCCATCACATGGCTCAAAATGCAAATGTAAAGGACTCTGAAACATACAGAAAGTATTGTTCTAATCTACATTCCATGTCACTAAAGATTGGAATCCCAATCTGAATAAGATGTTAAAAGGATTTCTCTTCGGCTGAGGGTTTACCATTATGACAGAGTAGCAAAAAGGGCTGGGAAATGTTTGGCCCAAAAACTCATAGCTGGAAGAAGCAAGGTTTCTTGTTGACTTCTGCAAAAACCGACTGCCTTAGAAATAAAAATGTAGAACGAAATGCAATAAAAAGATGAAGTGATCTGCGAATGTCTCCCTACCTTGCCAACCCTGGGCTCCGAGTGAACAGACTCTTACACATAAATGTCAACACAGCAATGGGGCTGTGCCCGCTTTTCCCTGGGGAAGGTCCCACGGGGGCTGAAAGCCCTGCTGGGTTGTGCCAGAGCTGAAAGGGTGACAAAACAAACAAGGAAAACCAAAACAACCCATGCTCACTCTGGAGAACAGTTTCTAAGCGCACCGTGTTGTCCAAAGATACCACTTAGCAGAGCAATGATACCGAAGCTCAAAGCAGGAGAGGAGCTGAAATACAAGATGCCCAGCACCATCTGACAAGGAGTGGGGCCACCTGACCAAGGGTCATTTCTGCAACAGTCAAATGATACCCGGAACCTCTTGCTCTGACTCTGAATGGAGAATCAGGGCATCTGGGGGAAAAAGAAGAAAATATAGACCATGAAACAACATCCGTCACAGCAAAGAAAAAAGCAAATTCAAGACTGGTTTGCTCAAGAGGTCACTTGCTGACAGGATCTAGTTCAATGTTCTGAACGACTAAAGTAATACTAAGTCAGTGATGCATCCTGGCTACATCCCAGCATGACCTTACTCTAGGGAAATTCAAACTCTCACACCACAAAAGCATAGACGTACACTGGGATGGCATCGTCATGACCAAATAAACACTTTCACAGCCTAGCAGGGATCCTGGAACTGGTACTGGCTGAAGCAATTCCATGGCAGGTTTCTGCTGGGTCTGTTTGTAGTTCGCTGGTTTGTAAAAACCTTATCTTTCCAACAGATCCGGTTAGGGTTTACCTTGAAACTCAAAGGGGGCTTTTGTTTTCTTTGGAAGCACTTTGAAGTCAGTACATTCTCCTGCTTAAAGGAGTACAATCAAGCCATTTATTTATAAACAGCTTCCTGGCCCATTTTCTGTTCTCTGTTAGTAGATGGTGACAGCCAGATACTGTAGTGTCTCCTAAGACAAGCACAAGTACAATCTTTTAAGACATACTATAAAAGTGAAATAGAAGAGAATACTAAACACCAAATTTATAGTAATGCATATGTCTGGAACAGGGTAGATGAGGCCACATGCGAAAGGCCCAGACTAATGCCAAGGCAGGGTACTGAGTGCATGAGGGCTCACACTCCAGGAGGCTGAGGCAGGAGGATCACAAGTTAAAGTCAGCCCAGGCAATTTAGCAACTTAATCAGAACCTGTCTCAAAATAAAACATACAAGGGCCAGGGATTTAGCTCAGTGGTTTCACCACCTGCTGCGCAAGCGCAAGGACCCGAGTTCAATCCCTGGTACCAAATAAATAAATAAACCATACAAAAAGGGGCTGAGGATGTAGCTCTGAGTGAAGGCTTTGGGTTCAAGCTCCAGTACCACTGTTTTGGTTTTTTTTTGGTACCGGGGATCAAACTTGGGTCCTTGAGCTTGCACAGCAGGTGGCGAAACCACTGAGCTAAATCCCCGGCCCTTTTTTTAGTTTGGGTTTTGTTTTTTTTTTGGTACCAGGGATCAAACTTGGGACCTTGTGCTTGTGAGGCAGGCACTGGAACCACTGAGCTAGATCCCCGGCTATCCAGTACCATTAAGTAAATGAATACATACATACATACATACATAGCCAGCAGCTAGTGCTCCCCTTCCTATATTTTATTCTCCAGAATAAAATTGTTTGTTTGTTTGTTTGAGGCAGGATCTCACTATGTAGTTCAGGCTGGTCTTGAACTCACTATGCAGCCCAGGCTGGCCTCAAACTTGTGGCAATCCTCCTGCCTCAGCCTCCCAAAGGTTGGGATTACAGGTGTGCACCACAAAATGTTTTAAAGGAGAGATATCAGCATTAATACAGTGATTGAAAAACAAGACTGCTTCCACCTCTCTTTCTTTTTTTGGTGGTACTGGGGATTGAATCCGGGTCCTTCACACTCCCAGGAAGGAGCTACACTCCCAGCCTTTATTGTTTATTTTGAGACAAGTTCTCACTGTCTCACTATGTCGCCCAGGCTGAGCTCAAACTTGGAATCCTCCTTCCTCAGCTTCCCAGAGTGCTAGGATTACAGGCATGGAGAGAGGACAGAGGTGGTTCACAATATCCTAGGACTTCTGAATGGGGTCAGAATAGAAAGGTTTGGAGCCGGGTGTGGTGGCAAAGGCCTGTGATCCCAGCACTCAGGAGGCTGAGGCAGGAGGATTGCCATGAGTTGGAGGCCAGCCTGGGCTACATAGTGAGACCTTGTTTCAAAAAACAAACAAAAAAAAGCAAAACAAAACAAAGAATACAAAGGTTTTAGATCCTAGGATAGGAAAATGAGGCCAAGGGGCTATGAAGATTGCTGCAATTCAGAGGATGGGAGTTGTATGAGAAGCAAACACAACCTGTGCTCCGCATTGTTGAGGCCAAGAATTGCAGCTGCTTCTCAAAGGACCATTGATTGACTGATTGATTGTAGTAGTGGGTATTGAATTCAGGGCCTTGGCACTAGGCTGTACATCCCAGTCCTTTTAAAATTTTTAATTCTGAGACAGGGTCTCCCTAAGCTGCTCAGGCTGGGCTCAAACTTGTAATCCACCTGCCTCAGCCTCCCAGAGTGCTGGTGACACAGGAAAAATATAACTCTCGACCTGCTCGTAGATGTCAGATGTGCCAAGTTCATGTCCCTGAATATTGGAGAGTGAATTTCAAGGGACAAAGGAGGTTAAGAATAGGAAAGGTTTATGAAGAGGAAGCTCCTGAGAGATGGGAGGGCTTCTGAATGGGTGGCTGCCGAGGAGGCCCTTCGTCAGGAGTGATTTATACAGCAAAATCACAATGCAGGTACAGCATGCGTCAAACTACAATCAACCTGTAGGGTTACAAGTATGGCCACTTAGCTAATATTGATCCAATAGGGAAACTCCATATAGCAGGGGTGCATGGGAAGATCAAAGGAATTCCTGGGAAGGACGGGAAGTATGGATCCACCTCTGAGTCTGATGGCCCCTGGGCCTACCAGACCAGGTGGTGCTATTTACAGTACAATCTCAAGTCGCCCTTTACTCCAGGGAGGCTGCAGGCCTGGCCAGTGCCTCTCCACCCCGAGGCCCGGCTCTCCTCAGAGGCACTTCCAGCCACAATTCCGAGGTCTCTATTTTTTTGTGCTGACTTCCTGAGGGCCCAGTCCCTCTGTGACTGAATGTTCATTTCTATCTAATTTAGCGCTTTCTAATACTGGGATACAGGTATGCTCTACCAGGACGGCCTTTGAACATTTCCAAAGGCTCCAATCAAAGCATTCAACAGGGGCAACTTCGCCTCCCATGCTCGAGCTGGACTCAGCGGAGCCAGCTGATGGGGCGTTGGTGGGGACCGTGCATGTGCAAAGCTGCCGGCTGCTGTGGGTGGGAGAGCTACAAGTCCCTTCTTCCATCTGCCAGGGCTGCTATTCTGGACCTCCTGTGGCAGCGTGGCACAAAGGGGGGGGCTGCATAAATAGACTCCGTCTGGTGAGGCCTGAATATTAACAAATTAAACTTTTCACACCTCTGCGTTCTGTCTGAAAAGATGCCTTGGGCCTCAATCTCAAAGCGACTTCCTCCCTGCTCTGCCTCGAAGTCCCCACCCTGCGCTCGCTGACATCCTGTCTGTCCCAGGCGATCAGTGCTCTCCTCACCCTCTGCTGAAAGATGGCCATCCCGGCCCTCAGAGGCCAGGGGCCATGTCTGCCTGGCTCACCACGAGTGCCTGACAACCCGAAAAACACCAGGCTCTTTCTCAAAATGCTCGACAAATACTTGTTTGAATGTTGGGAGAACATGAATGAATGAATAGAGAAGTAGAGTGAAACAGCAAACTCAGATAAGCTCAGCCCTAGAAATAAATCATGCTTGTTTCGCACCAAAAGGCTTTGGCAAGTTTATAGGCAGACCCTACCTTGCAGGAGACACACACACAGGCTTCCTCCAAGAATTTTCTTCCTTTTTAGGTGAGAAAGTCTCAAAGGAGATCTAGCTTTTGAAGTCTCAACCATTTAAAACCCAAAACAAAAAAACCCTCCATGTACTTCTGGTGACACACAGGATTATCAAATCCCTCTCGGAGCCTGTTCTCTCCACTCGCGATCCAGGTCCAGCTGGCCACATCTCTATCCTTAACCTTTCCTGCACCAACAAAGATCTCTCTGTCTCGGGAATGAGAAACATTCGAAAGGTCCTGAATCAAGCCAGTCATTGAGCTAATCACTTGACTCTGTGAAGCCCTGGTGTTTCTCCTCTGCCCTCCCATGTATGTACTGTTCATCTCTCTCTCCCCTGAGACTGATTTCCTTTTTTCAATCAACCATTCATTCCTTTAAGCACATGCTGGGACTCAGCCTCTGCCTAATACACTAACAGCCCAGTGGAGACAACAAACACTCACAGAGGCGCGGCAGAGCCACTCCCGGCCTGGACACACAGGGTCTCCTGTCCGGATGTTGCAAGCAAGCAGGCAACACCAACACCAGGGCTGCCCGGGGCGGGAGTTGATGGTCTGCATCAAGCATCCAGGCACTTTCTCAGTGCTCAGCCAGCAGATGAAAATAAACAACTCCTGGTAAGAAATCAGATCATTTTACTTCTGCCAGATAACAGCAGACCACATTGCTTAACAGAAACACCGGGTGAAACAGGTCTGGGGGCAGATCTGATAGACAACACACGCTCGCAGTTTACATGCTCGCAGTTTAAAAGCTCGCAGTTTACACGCTCGCAGTTTACACGCCCAGGGGCTGAAATCTCACACTGATGCTCTTCTTCAGGCAAAAGACCACTGTACCTTAAATCTCACAACCCTCAAATGCTAGAGGAGGTTTATAGTACATCAGAAGGTATCAGAACCAAAATGTAACCAGAAAAGAATGACACAAAAAAATATTACTGCAGCACAAGAACCACAGATTCCAAAGGAGATGCCCAGTGGCAGTAAGGGTTTCCCTCACTTCTAAAATATGGCAAAAATTTAAGAAAGTTTAAAAATACTGGTGACTGGGCTGGGGATTTAGCTCAGTGGTTCTGCCGCCTGCTTCGCAAGTGCAAGGTCCTGAGTTTGATCCCCAGTACCAAAAAAAAAAAAAAATACTGGTGACTACTAAAACTGCTGAAAAATGCTGGAACTACTCTACATGACACTCTAAAATGGCAGATACACCATGATACGGTTGTTCAAACCCAAAAGATACACAACACTAAGTGTGAAGCCCACTGTAAACACTGAGCTTTGGGTGCTAATATGGTTCTATCAAATGCACCATCTGCGGGAACGCTGGGAACGCTGGGAACGCTGGTAATGCTGGTAAGGGCGTGGCTGCACCTGTGCGTGCCATGGGCTGGGTGGAAAATCTCCCTACCTTCCTCTCAATTTTGCTGTATACCTCCTCTAAAAACTACAGTGTGTTTTAAAAAAATACCTGGGCTGGGGCTGGGAAGTCTCAAATGGGCACTGGGTGTGGCCTCAGCCATCCTACAGCGCCCAGTGAGATGCTGGCACTTCCCTTGTGATGCTGTACAGCCCGAGGCAGAGGAGCCAGGCTTCAGGGGCATCTGCTGAAGGACAGGTAGGTAAAATTATGTTCACTGGAACAATAAATATTAAGGAAAACCTGTGCCTGATTTTTGCAACTGACCGGGGCAGTAGTCTACCTTCTTAATCAATAACACACTTACAAAGCTTAAATGCTTACAGAGAAATCACAAAAATCTGATCCACATTTCAGAAGACTGCACTGGCATTCTGATCTGGCGGGAGTGGCCTCTAGCCCCGCATTACGTATATAATGCCCTTGGGGTGCGCGTGCTGTTCTTTGCTGGGATTTTAATGCTTAGCAGTGTACTTGGGAAACAAATGAAAGGGGCACCATGCGTCTGGAAGCTCCAAAGCGAGTCTATCAGAGGAAGCTTGCCGACCCGACTCTCTCGGCTTTGAGCACTTCACAGCGACCACGGGGGTGCAAAGCCAGAGGTGCAGGTGGATAGATACACCCACATCCTAACCATCAGAGGGAAATGAACTAAATGGGAAAGAAACACTTCACTCTCAGAAAACTGTGTCTACCATGCACTTGGTGTGTGATCTTCTGGGAGGGTCTGTTTTTCAATCTGTGTATGATGCCAGTTTCTTATCTGAAACCCGGGTTCGAAGCTCCTGCATTGTGTCACAGAGTCTGTCACGCTCCGCCTGGAGCTGCCCTGCCGTTCTCACTTCCCTCAGCTTCGGCTGCAGTCACAGGGCCTGGGGTGCTTGAGGCTCCTGCCACTCGGCTGCAGTCACAGTGCCTGGGGTCCTTGGGGCTTCTGCCACTCACTTACAGGCCGCCTCTGCACCTGCCCAACAGCACCGTGGTGAGGGCTTCCCTGACAGGGCAGCCTCTCCCTCTGCCCCTCCGTTATTTCTTGCATACACGCTGGCTGCCGTCTCAGGAAGTCCCCTTCCAGTGAGAAGCAAAATCCCCTCAGCATCTGGGAGACACCCTTCCGACTCTCAACTCTGAGACGGGACTACACCTTACTGGGCCTGTGTGTGTGCAGCAAGGATACTTCTGTGTGACCAGAAAGCTCTCAAAGAACACTCAAAACGGAGCAAGCAGACAGATAAAAGCTGAATTTTTAGGATCCCCGTAACGTAAAGTTATTGTTAATAAAACATGTAGAACCCCCAGACTGAAATACGACCATCTTGCTCTTACATGGATCCTGAACCCTGGTCTAGGGCTCTCTGACTGGTAGAAAAATCTGGCAAAGGAGTCTGGATGAAGCAGCACCAATTTATAACTGCCAGAAAGAGTTCAAAGTGTAAATGCTCACACTTGGACAGGAAGTGAAACATGAGGGAGAAATGGAAACATCTGTCCCCTTTCCTGTCGTGATACAAACTCTATTAGAATAGAAAATGTCAACAAAAGAGCTCATGTGCTGAATAGCCAATAAGCACGGGGCTCTGTGGAGGATGCAGTCTTGTTCAATACCCTATTTGGGTGCATACAAAGAATGTACAAAAACGGTCTCAGCACGTGCAGGGTGGACGGTCGGGCACAGGAAAATGGCCTTTGTAACAGGCATCACAGGCCACCTGGTGTGTACGTAATTTATTGTTTACACCATCTCACATCCTCTCCTTAAAGTAGCAAACAGGCTATATGTAGTTAATTAAGGTCAAAGTTTGAAAAGTGAAGAGGTCAAGGAATGCTTTATGGAAGACCCACTTTAATTTTATTTGGATTGTTGAAAAGAATCAAGATGGACTGGAAGGGTATTTTGCAGAGATGGAAAACCATGAGACAAGCTAGGTGTGGTGGTGAATGCCTGTAATCCCAGTACTTGAGAGGCTGAGGCAGGAGGATCATTTTGAGTTCAGGGCCAGGTTAGGCTACATGGCAAGTTCAAGGCCAGCGTGGAATACATCAGGAGACCTTGTCTCAAAAAACAAAATCAAACAACAAAAAAAACCATACAAAAGCCAATATTACTGACAAATCAAATCAAATTATTTTTACACATATAAGCCAAGCTATTAATAAAAAGTAAGTATTGCATATGTCTAATTTCTTTGAAATAGTGATAAGGAATTCTACATGATACTTATAAAGTGACTGCTATATGTTCCCTAAAACTATATATATATATATATACGTGTGTATATATATATATATATATATACGTGTGTATATATATATATATACATATATATATATATATTTTTTTTTTGGTACTGGGGATCGAACTTGGGACCTTGAGCTTGCGAGGCAGGCGCCAGAACCACTGAGCTAAATCCTCGGCCCTCCTAAAGCTGTATTTTTAATGCAACAAGCATTCTGATGAGAATCTAAGACCTGTTTTCTCCTGTTTTCATAAAAAGATAAAACAATTAAGTGAAAGTTTGAGGAAAAACAATACACCTGCATGATTTAAAAGCACTGCCCATGGGGCCAGGGATTTAGCTCAGTGGTACTGGACCTGCCTGGCAAGCTCAGGGTCCTGAGTTTGATTCCTGGTACTGGGAAAAAAACACTGCCCAACAGATAGTTATTGATCATGAAGGAGAACAGTTACACACTCGAATGCAACAAGGCAGCAGTCTGAGTCACTGGTCTCTTTCTGTCTCACCCTGCACTGAGGACAGAACATCACGTCTGTGGAGTGATTGAGCAAGCCAGGCCAAGGACAGTTTAGTACATAATAGCATACATTTTTAAACATTAATGTAAAATTTTAAAGAAAAAGAGGAAGCACTAGAGACTAAAGGTGACCACAGAGCCATGACAATGAATTCTGGATTTTCTTCTGCTACAAGGGACATTAGTAGGACAATGGGAAATAGCTGAACAGTCTGCACATTAAATAATGGGACTGCTTCAGTATTCATGTCCTGATTTTGGTAATTACACTGTCCTTATAGAAGACGAAGTCCTGAGTCTTTAGGAAATGCACCTTAAAGTATTTAGGGAGAAAGCAGCAGCCTTTCTGACGCTGAGCAGGGGGGGTGGACAGCACAAGGGGAGGAAGTGCAGCAAAGTGCTAGCAAGTGAGAAATGGGGTGAAGGGTAGAGGGTATTCTTTGCATTCTTTTGCAACTTGTTTCTCTAAGTCTGAAATTACATTCAAATAAAACTGGAAAACAGAAACCGTATTTCACTTAACCTGTATTTGGTAACTTGGGACCTGCGTGGACATTAGGAACATAACATAACCCAGTGACACTATGGGGGCCACACAGGTCTGTAGGGCTATTTACCGCATTCAGGTATCCCAGCTACATGATCTTTGAACTTCAGTAACCGCTTTTAACTTTCTTAAAATCTGTTCCACTCTGATCCGGTCAGTCCACCTCCAGCGACCCCTGTGCTGTCTCCTAATTGCGGGCTCTAATCTATGGCAGGCTTGGAAACTCCTCCAGCTCATGTTCATTTTACAGATGAAAAACTCTAGCCCAGACACGGTAAGTAACTTACGGAGATATCCAAACCACAAAGAACAGAGAGAGCATGGGAACAATCCCAAAGTTGTTTTTTGCGACAGGACCCACATCCATAAAAGAAGAGTAAATAGTCTCTCAGTGAAGAACTATGTGACATACAAGGAAAAGTTAGTATTTGGAGGACTGGGCTTCGTCATATTCATCTCAGCTTCCTGTTGGCCTTTTTTGTTTACTTTCAAGTCACCAGATAAACTTCTGAAGATTAGTAAAGTGCTGGTGTATTTCAAGATTTCCTCCAAGCTTTTACTTTAACAAAGAAACCCACACGTTTCATAATCTCCAGATATTTTACAGCTTACCAAGCAGCTGGCTGTATTGCCCAAAGTTTATATTATCACTCACTCTGACTTATACACAAAAAGAGAGATGAGAACAAAGAGTAAAAGAATGCAGGCTCCAAAGGCATCTGAGCTGGGTATGGCTCAGAATGTCAAGGAAAACTTCAGAGCACCTCGCCCACCCCAAAGTATGTTTCCGGATATTTTCATATAACCAAATCTGCTTTCTGACTCGCTGTAAATGTTTAACAAAATAAAATCCCTGGCATCCCTAGGGTCATTCTCCACAGAGGACTGGATTTCAAAAGGCCTCTAGATTGTAAGAATTACCTAGAACCACCACATCTGTCAAATGGTTGAAACTGGCTTTTGGTGAAATTAACATGAAATACTTTTCAAGGAACACTGACATTTCACTATTATTTCCAAACCCAAATATTGATGTATATTTCCATCCTGGGGAGTCTTAAAGAAGCATATCCACCTAAGGGGATAGATACTACAGCAACAGAGGAGACAGTAGGGAAGTTCCTCAGTGCTGGTGTGAAATAGACTCTAAGATAGATTACTAAATGAAAAAAAGGAAATACAGACACACCATAAATAAAAATTAACTCAAATGGATCACAGACTTGAATGAACACCTAAAACTAAAACTGTTAGCAGAAAACACAGGAGAAAATCCTTCTGATCTTGTATTAGGCAATGATTTCTTAGATATGACAACAAAAACATGAGCAACAACAACAAAAATAGGCAAATTGGACAATCAATCAAAATAAAATTCAAAAATCAAAATTAAAAATTTGTGCTTCATACAAGCAAAAAGTTGAGAAGACAACCCACAGAATGGGAGAAAATATTGCCAAATAGTATCTCTGGTAAGGGACTTGTATCCAACTACATAAAGAACTCTGATAAACGCTTTAAGGCAAAGGCCAGGCATGATGGTACAAATCTGTAATCCCAACAGTCCGAGAGGCTGAGTCAGGAGGATGACAAGTTTGAGCCCACCCTGGGCAAGTTCATGACTTACTGAGACCTCATGTCAAAATAAAAAGTAAAGGGCCGGGGATTTAGCTCAGTGGTTTCGCCACCTGCTGCGCAAGCACAAGGACCCGAGTTCAATCCCCGGTACCAATAAATAAATAGTAAAAAAAGGGCTCAAGATGTAGCTCAGTACATAGCCCCTGGTTTCAATCCCCAGAACCATACTGCTTTAAAAAAAAAAAAAAAAAAGTTAACACACACAAAAAAGACAAAGGACTTGAATAGATATTTCTCCAAAGAAGACATACAAACAAACAAATGCCTAATTAGTACCCAAAAAGATAGTCAACATCATTAATTATTAGGGAAATGCATATGAAAGCCACACAGAGATATAATTTCATACCCACAAGAATGGATGTAATAAAAGTCAGACAGACAGCCCGAAGTGGTGCTCAAGCCTGTAGTCCCAGTACTCTGGGAGGCTGAGGCAGAAGGATTGTAAGTTCAAGGCCAGCCTGGGCAAGTCAGCGATTTAGCAAGCTCTTGTCTTAAAATAAAAAAAAAATTAAAAAGGGGTGGGGATGTAGCTTAGTGTGAAGGCACTGGGTTTAATTCCTAGTACTGAAAAAAAAATGTTGGAGAGGATTTAGAGAAACTAGAAGATTCCATATGACTACAGGAGGTAAAATGAGGCAGGATTTTGGAAAACCATCTGGTAGTTCCTCCAACGGCTTCACCTAGCACTGGGTCAAGTACAAAGCAAGCTCTGGCCTGAGGCCACTCCTGCCCCAGTCCGCCTCGTCTCAGGAAAGCCAGAGCAGTCTCCCTTCTGCACTTCAGGCTGCTTCTGGACCTGCAGGGGAATCTGCCAGGCTCTGAGGCCAGGCTGGGCAGGTGACTGCAGGTGACAACATTCCCACCCCTGCACCACATTTTGCTGTGGAGGAGGACAGTAGAGGACGTGTCCCTCCCCAGTGGAGAAGGCATATCATTTATTCAGGAACTGATGCTAACATATATTATTGTCTTGATTTCATTCCCAATGTCATGGAAATAAATTTAATGAAACAACTAGATAAAAATAGTCACTGTTGGAAAGGGTTCGTGGTAATAACTTTTTTTAAGCGATGGGGTCTCACTACATCCCCAAAGCTAGCCTGGAACCCCTGAGCTCAAGAAATCCTCCTGCTTTGGTCTCCTGGGGAGCTGAGACTACAGAAACCCCACCATGCCCAGCAGTAGCACCTTCTACTAAGGTCTATGTGAATTTAGAGGGAAGAAGTGGGGAAACCATTGACTGGGAGGAACCTGGACTTTATTTCAATACGCTTGCTAATGACTGTTATTTGTTTCACACAACAAAAGTAATCTCCCTAAGAAGTTAAGTTTTTAAATAAGATATCTAGAAAATGTTCCTGAAAAACTACCTGTGTGACTGTAATTTGCAACTTTGAAAATCCAGAATTACTTAAGATCACAAGGAATGATGTGTAACTGGGCAAAAACTCCTTCTTGCCTCAGTTTCTACCGTAAATTTATTCCAATACAAGTTGAGCACCCCTAATGCAAGAATCAAAAATGCTCCAAATCCAAAACTTTTTGAGCACCAACATGACAACAGAAGTGGAAAATCTCACACCTAACTTCATGTGACAGGTTGCAAACATAGGTGCACTAAAAATCCAGTATAAAATTACCTTCAAGCTGTAGCTATAAAGTGTACCTGAAACACAAATGAAGCCAAGCAAGGTCCCGCACGCCTGTTATCCCAGCACTAGGAAGGCTGAGGTGGGAGATCACTGTGAGTTCGACAACAGCATGGGTTACACAGAGTTCAAGGCCAGCCTGAACTACATAGCAAGAACTTCTCTCCAAAGAAAGAAAAAAGAAACATAAACACATAAATGAATCTTGTGTCCAGACTTGGATCCCATCCCCAAGATATCTCATTTTGCATATGCAAATATTCCAAAATCCAAAAAAAATGTGAAATGCTCTTAGTCCCAAGCATTTCAATTTTAGTATATGTGCTGCCAAAGCAAGCACGAGTCTCAAGCATTTCAGACTAGATAGCCTATCATACTTCCCTCTAGGGTTATTACAAGATTGCACGAGTTAATATTTGCAAAAAGCTTGGAAAAGTACTTGGCCCAGTGTAAACTCTAGCTACACTGAATAAATAAATAAGCAGCTGCAAGAATGTTTAGGTATATTTGTACAACACAGCGCTTCTGGACAAAGGAAACACTTTAGATAGACAATACCATCTCCTTTCTCTGAGCAATTACTGCATTAGTCATGAGTCCATAAAGCTTGGTCCCACTGCTCCACGTGTATTAGTTCTCTCTCCAAATGGACTCTAAGCAGCTGCAGGCTTGGCTGTTCTCAAAGAGCTCTGATACCCAGCTATATTCAGTCACTCAGGGACTGGGTAGGGGACCGGAGAGCAGCAGAGGACACTTCGACAAGATCTGCTGTCCTGGAAGGTGTTTGAAGGCAGTCTCAAAGTAAGAATGCTGAAGTAAGCGTGCACAGAGGTGAAGCCAAGTCCACCAGGACCATGGTGATGGAAAACAGTGTGACCTGACTCCTGGAAACAAGAGGCATCTTTACTCTTTATACTCTGCCCCCGTCCTATGAAGGAGTTGATGTGGCTGACTGTAATAAATATAATGTGTAAAATATGGAATCAGCAAAACATAAATTAAAACGAAAGATCACAGGGACACTTTACATACAGCACCCTGAGTGACGCGAAGGCGAAGGGTATGTCCCCAGAAATACCCTACAGCGGTGCAACAGTGAGTTTCATAAAGCAGGCCCTCCCAACTTCCCTCGCAAAAAATGCTGATGGGACAAACCAGCGTGATGTCAAAGAAAGCTACTGTGTAAGGAGCCAGAGCCCGAAGGTCCAAATACTACCAACAGCAAAGCAAGGAGCAGCTAAAGAAAAAAGTGGAGCACCTATCACTTAAATAATCCTTTACAAGTATCTCTTGCCTTCACCTGCTCCTGATAAAAGCTGTTTCGCAAAAAAACTTTCCAGTCGTGACCTATCTCACTACAGTCTGTGTTGATCAGCAAAGGAAGATCGACATCTTTGGCAGATCAAAGAGCAGAGCAGTCTGACCTTGCGCTGTAAAAACTGAGGTAGCAGATCAGACGTGAAAGGATCTAATCAGCTGAGACCTTCCAGCTGCCTCTCCTCCTGTACGCATCCACAGGAAGCTAACTTCACTGGAAGTAAACGCAACTTATCCACCGTGAGCTGAAAGGTTTCTGAATGCGTGCCCCTGCTGCTGTGTATGTGGCAGTGAGAACATTAATTCTCTGTGTGGCATTTGCTCTAGGTAGCATATACCAAAGGGAAAGACCGGAAGCCAAACAGCAAAAATTGAAGGCTGAAAAAGAATTGAAAGTTTTCCATGTACGCATAAGGCAATGAAACTAGAAATCAATGGCAAAAGAAATAACAGAAATTATGCAAACACATGGAAATTAAACAAAACCTTTTTGAATAATCAATGAGTCACTGAAAAAAATCAAGGAAGAAAGTAATTCCTAGAATCAAAGCATAATACCAGTGCAACACACTAGAACCTACAGGACACAAGGAAAGAGTCCTATGAGGAAAGTTTATAGCTGTGAATGCCCACATCAGAAAAAGACAGCAAGCCCAAATAAATAACCTAATGATGCACCTTAAGGTCCTAAAAAACAAGAATGATCCAAATCCAAAGACAGTACAAGAAAGGAAATTGTAAAGATCAGAGCAAAGATCAATGAAATTGAGAATTAAAAAAAAATTACAAGGAATCAATAAAACAAAGACTGATTCTTTGGAAGAATAAACAAAATAGACAAACCCCAGCTAATCTTACCCCCAAAAAGGAGAGAAAAGACTCAAATCGATGCGATTAGAAATGTAAAAAAAGTAGTATCACAACAGACTCTGCCCAAATCCAGAAGATGATTAGTAACTACTTGGAAAACCTATACTCTTAATAAAATAGAGAATTGAGAAGAAATGGATAGATTTCTAGATATATATGAACTACCAAAGCTGACCCAAGAAGATATAAAAACCCTGCATAATCCAGAATCAGGCAATGAGAATAAAGAAGTAATTACAACACCTACCATCTAAGAAAAGTCCAGTTCCCGATGGAGTCACTGCTGAATTCTACAAGAACTTTGGGGAAGGTCTAATGCCAGTACTCCTCAAACTAATGAAATGAAAAGGGAAGGCATGCAGTACTTTCAAAGTCATTCCTGGAAGCTAGCAGTACCCTGAATCCCAAACCAGACAAAGACCCAACTAAAAAAAGAGAACTACCAGCCGATCTATCTAAGGAACACTAACACAAAAACCTTCAAAAAGATACTGGCAAACAGGATACAAGAAATCATCAAAAAAAAAAATCATACATCATGACCAAGTAGGCTTCATCTCAAGGATAAAGGAATGATTCAACATACTCACATCAATAAATGTAATGCATCACATAAACAAGGTAGAAAAATCACATGATCATCTCAATAGATGCAGAAAAGGCCTCTGATAAAATCCAGTATCCATTCATGATTAAAACCCTGAAGAAAATACATATAGAAGGACTTCAGTGCAATCTGATAAAAGCCATTTATGACAAAACCAATTGCCAACACAATAGTACATGAGAAGCTGAAAGCTTTCCCTCTAAAATTAGGAATAAGAGAAAGGATGTCTGTCATCTCCATTATTGTCAATATAGTTCTCAAAACATTAGCCAGAGCAATCAGGCAAGAGAAAAAAACAACAGGAAAGGAAGAAGTCAAATTATCATTACTTGCAGCTGACATGATCCTATATACATAGAAGACCCAAAAAATTCCACCAAGAGACACCTAGAATTAATAAACAAATTTAGTAGCATACCAGGCTACAAAGTCAACACACAAAAATCAGTAGCATTCCTATATACCAATAATAAACTCACCAAGAGAAAAAATTATGGAAACAATACCTTTCACAATAGCATCAAGAAAAACTAGCTATCTAGGAATTAACCTAACCAAAAAAGTGAAAGACTTCTACAAAGAAAACTACATTATTACTCTGAAAAAGGAGGTCAAAGAGGAAGGCAGAGAATGGAAAGACATTCCCTGTTCCTAGACAGGCAAAACCAATATAATGAAAATGGTCATATTTCCAAAACTCATATACAGATTTAATGCAATTCCAATCAAAATATCAATAGCATTCCTCACAGGGCTACAGAAAACAATCTTAAAATTCATATGGAACCAGAAGAGACCTAAAATAGCAAAAGTAATCCTAGGCAAGAAGAGCAAGGCAGGGGAATCACAACTCCTGACTTCACGTTGTACTACCAAGCTATAGCGATAAAAATAGCAGGGTTTTGGCAAAAACAACAGAGACGTGGGCGAGTGGAACAGAATAGATGCAGAAACAACTCCAAGCACATTCAGCTACACGATCTTTGAAAAAGAAGCCAAAAACTTTTGCTGGAGGAAAGACAGCCTCTTTGACAAATGGTGCTGGGAAAACTGGCTTTCCACATGCTAACTCTATTATCTCTTACTGTGTACTAAGCTAAAATCAAAATGGATCAAAAATCTAAATAAAAAATAGAAATCTGCTGGAAAATAGATAACTCAGGTGTGTGGGGGCAAGGACTTTCTGAACAGAACCCCAGTTGGACAAGCGTTAACACTAAGAGTCAATAAAAGGGATCATATCAAATCAAAAAGGTTCAGCACAGCAAAGCAAAGGAAACAACCAACAGAGGGAAAAGACAAGCTACGGAATGGGAAAAACATTTTTGCCAGCTACTCCTCAGACAGAGGACTAATAATATCTAGAATATATAAAGAACTCAAAACAATAGACCTCCCCAAATAAAAGACCTGATCCAAAAATGGTTAACTGAAATGTACAGAAACTTCTCAGAAGTACAAATGGCCAATAAACACATGACAAAATGCCCAACATTGCTGGCCATTAGAGAGAGGCAAACTGAAACAACACTGAGATTCCATCTTACTCCTGAAAGAACAGCAATCCTCAAGAAACCAAATAATAACAAGTGCTGGTGGGGCTAGGGGAGGGGGAGGAACTCTTCTTCATTCCTGGTGGGAATGTAAATTAGTACAACCATTACAGAGATTGGTATGGAGTTTCAAAAACCTGAAACAAGCAGGCCAGGGATTTAGCTCAGTGGTTTCACCGCCTGCTGCTGCACAAGTGCAAGGACCTGAGTTCGATCCCCGATACCAAAAAAAAAAAACCTGAAACAAGAAATTCTATTTGACTCATCTATTCCCCTTCTCGGTATCCTTCTAGGTATCTTTGGGAAAGAGGTAAAGACAACCAACCATACATGTAAAGACAACCAACCATGTATCACTACATACATGCATGCCTATGTTTATAGCAGCAAAACTCATAATAGCTAAATCCTAGAAGCAGCCTATATGTCCCTCAACAAATGAATGGATAAAGAAAATGTGATATTTACATACAATGGAGTACTATTCTACCATAAAGAAGGATAAGCTTGAGTCATCTCTAGGAAAATGGGCACACTTTAAGATCATAATGTTAAGTAAAGTAAATGAGACACACAAGTTTAAATAGCACATGGTTTCTCTTATATTGGAAATATAAAGTATAAATAAAGAGCAAAATAAAAGATTACAGGAAAAATCTATTTCTCATTGTCTATTTTTTATCGTCATTCATACCATTCTCATAAAAAGTAAACCATGATGCATGATTAGTTTATTCTGCTACGTTTCTACAGTTCCATGAATTTTAATGTAAGAAAATTTTATCACCTCACAAAAACTAAAAAAAATAAGTGACATGCTGAGAAAATAACATAATTATTTAAAGTAAATTTTAAACTAAAAGTAAGAGTTTTCCATTGAAACGAACTGGGGGCTGAAAGAAGAAACAGTGAAAGAACTAAAGATAACTAAAGGGGGTAGCAGATCTTACACCATAAATGCCAGAATGCGTGGACCCCAGCTCAGAGAAGAAAGATTTAATTACTGGGTCATATGCCAGAAAACAAACCCCCAACTTATAACTTAAAATAATGTGAGTTTTCATGGTGTTTTGTTTTCTTTTTTTGGTACTGGGGATCGAACTCAGGATCTTGTGCTTTTGAGTCAGACGGTGGCTAAATCCTCGACCTGTTTTTTTTTTTTTTTTTTTTTTTGAGAGAGTCTCACTATATTCCCCAGGCTGGTCTCGAACTCACCTGCCTCAGCCTCCAAGTGCTGGGATTACAGGAGCATGCCACCACACCCAGTTTATATTTTATTGAAAAGCTCGGATTTTGTTGATTAAAGTAAAATACTTCTGTCAAAAATTCTACAAAATGTTCTCACAAAATCTGATTTGAGCAATAAAACCTATCAGTTGAATGACTCAAGAACCATATTCCTCCTTCATATTCGTAATTCTATGTTATATCAAATCTGTCACCGCCATGGCCACCACTACCATCACCTACAAAGAGACCGATTTAGAATTTGGCTCTAATTTCAAGATGAAAATGTTAGTACCCATTCTGACCATGGCAGACTGAGGACAGACTACAAACTATAAAACTCTTGCAGGGATCCCATAGATAATTATGTTATTTATTTTTTTGTACCGGGGATCGAACTCGGGATCTTGCGTTTGCGAGGCAGGCGGTGGAACCACTGAGCCAAATCCCCGGCCCAGAAAATATCTTTTTTATTTGAAAAGTATTATTACAGTATCTGCCTATAATATAATTAAACAATGTACATACATATTTGTAATATCAGGCCTCTGGTATTGTGGAAAACAAGGATAATTTGATAAAATTGAGGGTTTTCCTTTAAAGATTGAGAGTTCTATTTGTTTTTAGGGGTACAGGGCTTTTTTCAGGGTGTGTCCTGGGGATTGAACCTAGAGCCCTCTCACTGAGCTATGTGTCCAGCCCATTTTTATTTTTTTAGGGTGATAAAGGGACTTGCTATATTGCAAAACTTCCCAGGCTGGGCTCAAACTTGAGATACTCCTGCCTCAGCCTCCCAGAGTGCTGGGATTACAGGTGTGCACCACACCACCAAGCCTGGCTCAGAACTGCAGAGTTTTATTTCTTTTTTATTTTATGAGAAAAAAATAAAATTTCATAATCAAATTAAAAGACAATTCCAATAGTTATTACACTTTGTATTGTTTCCTCCAGAATAGTTACTTAGAGTGCAAGGCATAAACTAAAAACATTCTTACAAAAGAAACTTATTAGTCAGTTTTGAAGAGAAAGCTATACCCTGTTTTGTGTGCATGAAGATGCACAGGTGTGTCTGTGTCTGTGTGTGTGCGTGTGTGTGCATGTGCTCACACTCAGGTCTCTGACTTTCTACAAGGTCCAAAACCCTTCACTGGATTTACACTTCAATTTGACAAGAGTCAGAGGAAAAATTTCCATAAGCTCACATTGAAAATACATTTGTTTTTATTTGTAGTAAAAAGAAAGTAAGTAAAAATATGAGTGAGCAGACTGTCAAGCCATAGAGACTCCTTCAAAAAGACAAAATGACAGATATGAGAATGGGAGTTTTAAGAACCTTTAAGCCACCATCATTTCTTTCTACAATATATTCCTTTAGCCCAGAGAGGTACATTTGTCCTCCTTTGGAGGACTTTGTATCAGTGATACAAAATGTTCAATGGTCCCAGCATTATGGCTGTGTAGAAGGTTGGCTTTTCTCCATTTGGTCTGGTCTTTTATTTCCCTTGGCCCAAATAGAAAGATGTCCCCCAAAGCATGATTACATAGAACTCATTTTCTGCTGTTCCCAAATATACTATGCTCTGGAGAGATGGTCTGTTAATTATTGAAAGTGTAAACGTTGTGTACCTTCATCCACTGAAAAACCGTAAGTCCTGGAGGGACATGGCAGATGCCGCGAGAGAAGTCAGGAATGAAAAGGAATGGTCAGAATGGTCCAACAGGGTTTAGATGCCCAAGCCCTTGGGTACCTTGCTCAGATAGCGCATGGTCTTCTTTCATTAATGACACACGGGTTTTTCTACATTTGAACTGGAATCCAGGCTAATGGGCCATGGGTATGGGGTGATATCCACCAAATTTCCCTTGATTTCTGACCAATTTTCTACAAATATCCTCTCAGTGGCACCACCCTCATGCAACTCTGAAGCTTGAATCCACTCCTAGGAATTCAGATTCATATTTCTGACTGCAAGGACACAAGTCCAATGTCCCATTGCTTTCCAGAAACCCTTTTATCCTCTAATCCCATCCCCCAGTTTTACCTGTCCCTTTTCCACTCACAAAAAGCAGGGGTCTAGACTTTTTTGGATCCTCTTATAGAAAATCCTATTCCTTGGCTTCTGATTCCAAAAGTCCAGGAGAAAACTTCTGACATTTTTGCAATCATAGATACACGGAGAGGCCTCCATGCAATAGAGGAATCGGTGGTAACAATATTGGCAGGGATCTGAACCAAACACAGCCATCTTTGGCTGCCTTATGGCCTTCAGGGTTTCCACGAGCTCAGCACAAAGTTGGACAAATGTCCCTGGTTGCAGGTCGCCCGTGTCATTATAGCTTTCTAGTGGGCCAGGATACTGCTCCAGACTTAAGTGGCTCATGCTGGCAGTGTGGCCCAGCAGATCCTTCAGGGCAGACATGGAGATGTTGTTCACATAGAAACAGGTGGTGGTGAGCTTCGGGCAGTGGCTGAGGGCAGGCAGGATGGCGCTGATCTGGGAATCTGTCATGCAACATGATTCCAAGTCCAAAGTGGTCAGGGTGCCTGCAACTTTCTCCACCAAAAGCTGCGAACTGCAGAGTTTTAAACAGAAAAATGAGAAGGACTAGAGGAGAATATGAGCAGGAATAGAGAAGCCAGTTAGGAAGCTCCTGGCCAGGGCCCATGGCATGTGCTTATAGTCCTGTCACCAGCTAGTGTCACAGGTCCTTGCTTTTAGTGATCATGGAAACTAAAGCACAGATTTGGAGGGAAAAGCTCTTTTATAGAAATTAATTTATCCGTACATGTTAGATATACATAGTGGTAACATTCATAGGGAACACTGCACCTGTACAGGATGTATCTTGATTCTTCTGGAAGGGAAAAGCTTTGACTGGAAATAAGAGAAAATGATAAGGGACTTCAGCTTGATGAGCTGACAAAGATCAAGCTGGCCCTTAACAAAGGAGCACAATCAACAGGAAGGGAGCCCAGCTTGAGGGGACCAGTCTGACTGGGCGCTGTGGCGGGCTGGGGTCTCCTCGGTCGTGATCTCAGTCCTGGTTTTCCAGCTCAGCAGGAATCTCACCCCTGGAGGGGCAACAGTCCCCAGAGAGGGTTTGTTCTGTCCTGAGAGGCTCAGCTGCACCCCAGGTGACCACGACTCCAGGGCCACAGAGACGCTGGGGCACTGGCACACTCGGTCTGGAAGGTGCTGCGGCAGACTCGGTCAGCCACGGCGAACCTCTTCGAGACCAAGCGCCAAACTGCAACCCCAAACCCACTTAGGCATCGAAAAGCACCTACACTTCAATTAAACTGGAACAATGAGGTTGTGGTTTAGAAAAAACAACTCTACATTAACATCTTTTGCCTTAAAAGAGAAACACAATAACACGTGCGCCACTACCTGATGAGGTGAATCTGGGCAAACTGCTTGGGCAGCTGTAGACAGACCTCCTGAAAGGACTGACCCGGAGCTACAAGCAAGGTCAACTTTGTTTTGCTTTTAGTTACCTACTGGGCATCTGTTGGCCCGCCAGAGTCATAGTTTTTGTTTTTTTAGCAAAGCCTGCTTTTAAGTCCCTGTCTATCTCAGAAGAAAATACAAGTTACTGTATGCATTTAATGAATAGCAGGTTAAGAACCCAAGAGTTTATTTGTCCTTTATCCCTGCTATGGTCTCTGACTGTCTCACTCCCAAATTCTTGGGAGGCTGAGGCAGGAGGATCACTTAGGCCCAGGACACCAAGGCCAACATAGCGGGCAACATAGTGAGACCTTATCTCAAAGAAAAAAAATAAAATTATGAGAAGAGGACAAGGAAGAGGAGGAGGAAGAAGCTGCCGCTGTGGTAGGTCCAGAGCACTGTGGGGCAGTGGTGACCTGGACTGCAGGAGATGAGAGGACAGAGATGGACGACGGCCTTTCTAGCACACAGAATGGACATAGAAGTGAAGAGAAAGGCTGAGTCAAGAATGTCTGAGGGCCGGGGATGTAGCTCAGGGGTTTCGCTGCCTGCTGCGCAAGTGCAAGGACCCGAGTTCAATCCCAGGTACCAAAAAAAAGAAAAGAAGAACGCCTGGATTTCTGCAGCAACTGCATAAAGGTGCTCACAGAGTGTGAGATCTAACTAGAGAGAAACCTACCTGCATTTTCTGGAAATGCTGTTTGACCCATCCAGGAAACCTCAAGCCCACCAAATGGAGTCCGGGAGGCACACGGATGTGCAGGTCTGAGGGGAGGCTGCACAGCACACAGGGGGAGTCAGTGGCCCAAAGCTGCCCTTTGAAAGCCAGGAGCAGATGTCATGGACTACAGACGAAGATGGCCCCCAGCGCTGGGTGGAGGAGCCTCGGTCTCTAGCACCTGGGCAGGAGGAGGTAGGGACATGCGTGAAAGTGGCTGAACAGGGGAAGAAAGTCACCCTTTCTTCCGGTGCCCCAGAGAGGGACCAACACTGCCCAGTGACCCGACATGAGAATTTCTTTCTTTTTTTTTATATTAAATTCTTTTATTGGTACATTGTAGGTATACAACACAATCACATTTCTTACTGGGAATTGTACCTTTACATAATGCATCTTGGTTCTTATTTTTTCCCCATTCCTAGCTCTCCCTTCACCCCCTCCACCCTTCCCTATTTACAAAGACTTTATTTCCATTTTTTCCATTTCTCAGCATTTTTCCTTTCCCTTCCTTCCTTTCCCCTGCCCCTCCCACTACCCCTACCCCTTTGGACCTTTTCTTCCTATTTTGCATTATTGATTATTCATTCTAATCATTGGTCCATTTTAGGTATACAATATAATGACATTCATTGTTGGAAATTTGCACCTTTGCATAGTCTCTCTTGGTTCTTATTTTTCACCCTTGCACAGCCCTCCCTTCAACCCCTCCATTCCTCCCTATTTACAAAGATTTTGTTCCTATTTTTCCATTTTCTCATATTAATCCCATTCCCTTCTATCCTTTCCCCTAGCCCTCCCACTTCCTTCCCCTTTGCCCCTTTTCTTCCTATTTTACATTACCTAGTATATATTTAGTCCTTATTTACACTTTCAGTTTCTCACACCAGAGAAACTATTCAGTATTTATACATGTGTGTCCTATTTATTTCACTTGGGTATCACCTCAGTGTGCATCCACTTAGCTATTAATGTCTCTAATTTCTCACTTTTTATGGCTGAGTAGTACTCCATTTTATTTAAAAACCACATTTTCTTTATCCAGTCTCCAGTTGATGGGCATTTGGGCTGTTTCCAAGTTTTAGCTATTACAAACTGTGCTGCTATGAACATGGGTGCACATATATCACTGTGGTATGATTCATTTAATTCTTTGGGGAAGATCCCCAGCAGTGGAATAGCAGGGTCAAATGGGACTTCCAGTCCTAGTTCTTTGAGTTATCTCCATACTGATTTCCACAGTGGTTGCACCAGTCTACACTCCCACCAGCAGCGGAGCAGGGTTCCTCTTTCCCCACAGCCCCGCCAGCATTTGTTATTGCTGGATTTCATGACAGCAGCCATTCTTTCTGGAGTGAGCATTGTTTTCATTTGCATCTCTCAAATGACCAGTGATGTTGAACACTTTTTCATGTCTTTATTTGCTATTTCTACTTCTTTGTCTGAGAAATGTCTGTTCATTTCAGATGGCCATTTTCGGATTGGGTCTTTAAATTTGGGAGGTCTGATCTTTTTAAATTCTTTATAGATTTGAGATAGTAGACCTCTTGGCTCCTTTATCAAAGATGAGATGGCTGAGTGTGTCTGGCATTGTTTCTGCATCTTCTAATCTGTTCCACTGGTCCTCAGGTCTGTTTCTTTGCCAGTACCATGCTGCTTTTATCACAGTAGCTTTGTAGTATAGTTGCAGGTTGGGGATTGAGATATACCCGGCCATGTCTCTGTTACCTAGAATTGCTTTTGCTAGTCTGGGTCTCTTCTTGTTCCAAATGAATTTTTGGATTGTTTTCTCAAGGTCCATGAAGTATGCTGCTGGGATCTCGACTGGAATTGCATTAAATCTATATAGCAGTTTTGGAAATATGGCCATTTTCACTATAGTAAGCCTTCCTACCCAGGAGCAGGGGATGTCTGTCCATTTTCTGATATCATCTTCAATCTCTCTTTTCAGAGTGCCATAGTTTTCAGAGAAGAGGTCTTTGATTTCTTTCATTAGGTTGATTCCTAGGTATTTCAGTTTTTTGGATGCTATTGTGAAAGGAATTATTTGCCCTATTTCTCTCTCAGTGAGTCTGTCATTGGTGTAGAGGAAAGCTATTGATTTTTGTGTGTTGACCTTGTAACCAGCTACTTGACTGAATTTGGTTATTAAGTCTAGAAGACTTTTGGTGGAGTTCTTGGGGTCTTCTATATAGAGTATCATGTCATCTGCAAATAATGACAATTTGACTTCTTCATTTCCTATCTTTATTCCTTTTATTTCTTTCTCTTGTCTAATTGCTGTGGCTAATGTTTCCAGAACTATATTGAACAAGAGTGGTGATAGTGGACATCCTTGTCTTGTTCCTGATTTTAGTGTGAAGGATTTCAGATTTTGACCATTTAGTATGATATTGGCTGTTGGTTTTTCATAGATGGCTTCTATCAGTTTGAGATAGAGACCATCTATTCCAATTTTTTGTAGGGTTTTTATCATAAATGCATGTTGGATTTTGTCAAATGCTTTTTCTGCATCTATGGAGATAATCATATGGTTTTTGTCCTTGGCTGTATTGATAGAGTGTATTACATTGATTGATTTGTGTATATTGAACCATCCCTGATCCCACTTGATCAAGGTGTATGATCTTCTTGATGATCTTTTGCATTGTTTGGCATTATCTTATTAAGGATTTTTGCATCTATGTTCATTAGTGAGATTGGCCTATAGTTCTCTTTTTCAGTTGGGTCTTTCTCTGATTTGGGGATCAAGGTGATAGTTGCTTCCAGGAATGAATTTGGGAGTATTGCTTCCCTTTCAATTTCATTGAAGAGTTTAAACAGTAGTGACAACAGTTCCTCTCTAAATGTCTTGTAGAATTCAGCAGTGAAGCCATCAGGGCCCGGGCTTTTCTTAGTTGAGTTTTTAATTACATTTTCAATTTCATTGGTTGATATTGGGTTGTTCAGAATTTTCAGGTCTTCTTTGTTCAACTTTGGTAATTCATATGTATCTAGGAATCTGTCCGTTTCTTCTGTGTTGTCCATCTTATTGGTGTATAGGTTCTGGAAGTAGGTATTGATGATCCTCTGGATTTCTGCTGGGTTTGTTGTAATTTCACCCTTTTCATTCCTAATTGCATGGATTTGGGCCTTTTCTTTCCTTTTTCTGACAAGGTTGGTTAAGGGTTTGTCCATTTTGTTGATTCTTTCAAAGAACCAACTCTTGGCTTCATCAATTTTTTGTATTGTTCTCTTAGTCTCCATTGCATTGATTTCTCCTCTGATCTTTATAATTTCCTCCCTTGTATGAGCTTTGGGGTTGTCCTGTTCTTCTTTTTCTAGAAGCTCGAGGTTCAGCATCAGGTTATTTAATTGGGCTCGTTCTGTTTTCCTAATATGCATATTCACTGCTATGAATTTCCCTTGTAAGACTGCTTTCATTGTGTCCCATAGATTCCAATATGTTGTACTGTCATTGTCATTTAATTGAAGGAATTGTCTGATTTCTTCTTTAATTTCCTCTGTGACCCATTGGTTATTCAGAAGTGTGTTGTTCAATTTCCATGTGTTTATGAAATTTTTTGAGTTTCTTTTGCTATGGATCTCCAATTTCATTGCACTATGGTCTGATAATATACAGGGGATAACTTCAATTCCTTTGCACTTACTTAAACATGTTCTATGTGTGAGTATGTGGTCTATTTTGGAGAATGACCCATGTGCAGCTGAGAAGAATGTGTATTCTGATTTTGTGGGGTGGAACACTCTGTAAACATCTGTTAAGTTCATTTGTTCAAGAGTTTCATTGAGTTCTAGTATTTCATTACTTATTTTTTGTCTAGTTGATCTATCTATTTGTGACAGTGGGGTGTTGAGGTCCCCCACTACAATTGTATTAGTGCATATATGACTTTTCATGTCCATTAGTATTTGTTTTATATAGTTGGATGCACTAGTGTTTGGTGCATAGATATTTATGATTGTCATCTCTTCCTCTTGGATTCTTCCCTTTACAAGGATGTAGTGTCCTTCTTCGTCTCTCTTAATCATTGTTGGTTTGAAATCCATTTGATCTGCAAAGAGGATAGCTACTCCTGCTTTTTTGGGGGTTCCTGTCACATGGAGTATTGTTTTCCACCCTTTAACTTTCAGTCTATGAGTTTCCTTTTGAATGAAGTTTGTTTCTTGTATGCAGCATATTGTTGGATTTTGCTTCTTGAGCCATTCTGCCAGTCTATTTCTTTTGATTGGTGAGTTGAGATCATTAACATTGATGGTTATAACTGAGACGTATTGACTTGTCATTGTCATGACTTTTTCTTTTTGTTGGGTTCTCCCCCTTTACATTTAATTTCTTATCATGCCAGATGGGTTCATTCTGCTTTGCTTCCTGGGGTTGTGATCCTCAATGTCTGTTCCTAGGATATTGTGTAAAATTCTTTGGAGTGCTGGTTTGATATTCATGAAGTTCTTAAGGTGCTCTTTGTCATGAAAGTATCTTATTTCTCCATCCATTTTGAAAGCTAGTTTTGCAGGGTACATCAATCTGGGTTGGAGGCTGTTTTCTTTTAGGGCTTGGAATATGTCACTCCAAGCTCTTCTTGCCTTGATGGTTTGTGTTGAGAAGTCTGCTGTGATTCTGATGGGCTTTCCTTTGTATGTGATTTGTTTCTTTTCTCTAATTGCTTGTAGAACTTTGTTCTTCTGTTGTGTTTCTGGAATCTTAACAATTATATGCCTATGTGTAGGGTTTTTTTTGATCAAGGCTATTTGGAGTCCTATATGCCTCACTTATCTGTATGTCAAGTTCCTTTCCCCTGCTTGGGAAGTTTTCTGCCATTATTTCTGTGAAGAGATTTTTTATGTCATCTGCACTCTCTCCTGTTTCTTCATTGACTCCAATCAGTCTTATGTTATTCTTCTTTGCATCATCTAGCAGCTGCTGGATTGATTTCTCATGTTCCCTTATAATTTTGAAGCAATTTTTCTTTTCCTGGTCACTAATTGCAATCTTATCTTCTATATCTGAAATTCTGTCCTCACATTGGCTCATTCTACTGTGTAGACTTTCAATGGAGTTTTTCATGTCCTGGAAATCTATTTGCATCTGTTTAATGGATTCCATTTGTTTCCTAAGTTGAGATTCCATCATGTTCCTGAGCTCCTCTCTAGATTTATTAATCATGTCTTGCACTAGGGGCACAATTTCTCCTGTCATCTGAGAAATTATTTCTGATTTCATTTTTTCCAGATCCCCTTTTGTTGCCAGTTCAGTGGGTCCAGGTGGTTGAGTATCAGAGTGTTCCATCTCATTTCCCTTTGGGGTTGCTGTAGGTGATCTGGAAGTCTGGTTTTGAGACTTATTTATGTGTTTTATCATTTCGATGGGGGGGGGGCCTGTTAGCACCTGCATGGATTACCTCCTCTGAGCTGGGAGAGGTGGGACAGGGCCGGGAGCAGCAGTAGGGATGGTGGCCCAAAAGCCCTTTCCTGTGGGCTGGGAGCAGCAGGAGGGATGGTGACTGGGAAGCCCCTTCCTCTGGACCAGGAGCAGTGGGATGGCGGCTCAGAAGCCCCTACCTCTGGGCTGGGAGCAGTGGGACTCAGTACCTTGGTCTGGTGGTCTGGTGTCCTCTGCATCTTTGCAGTGTAGAACCAGGTGGCTGTACAGAGGAGTGGGGGTGGGGGTGGGGGTGGGGTGGGGGGGCGGTCCAGTGGATTGTTGTTGGGGCACGAGCTGATTCAGTGTGTTCCACATGACTCGGGACCTCAAAAGGGTGTGCACAGACCTGCCTGTCTGCAGCGGGGTGATTCGGTGTCTTCCGCGCAACTTGGGACCTCAGTAGGGTGTGGGCAGACCTGCCTGTCTGCAGTGGGGTGATTTGGCGTCTTCCGCATGACTCGGGACCTCGGTAGGGCGTCCCGACATGAGAATTTCAGCAGGGTGGTGGGGGAGGGGCTGGGTGCAGGGGCTGCAGGGTGGGCGCTTCCTGAGAAATTCCGGTGAGATTCAGAGCCCAGCAATGAGGCCGAAGGAGTTACAGGGCCAAAGGAGGGTTTCTTAAATTAGAAATTCTACAACATCTCTATACTGCACAAGAACAATCTAAAAAGAGACAATAACAGGTCATGCATGGTGGTGCGTGGACACTGGGAGGCTGAGGCAGGAGGTTTACAAGTTCAGCCCAGCCTGGGTAACTTAGAGCAACCCTGTCTCAAAAAAAAAAAAGTTAAAAAGAAGGGCTGGGGATGGAGTTCAGTGGAAAGGGCGTAGGTTCAATCCCCAGTACAAAGAGAGGGGTGGAGGGGCAAATCCCTAAGCAAAAAACAGCTGGAAAAGAGGTGACAGGTTTTCAGGAGTGAGGAAGGGCCAGGTGGGAACAATGAAAGGACAGAAGGCTGGGGAAGAAGAGTTTCCGAGGGAAGGAGTGGAGTCAGGCCAGAAAGAGAGGGGCAGCCAGGAGTAGGCACCACAGGTAGAGTGGGAAGGCCGGGAAGCCTCCAGAGCTCTGATGCTGCAGAGGAGACGGTACTGGGAGACCACACACTGAGGCTGGCACATTTTGACAGGGGTCAGGGCAGATGAGAGCGACAGGAGGAAGGGAAGCGCAGCAGGAACAACTCCTCAGGAGCCAGCAGTGACAGCTCCATGGGGAGAGGACGGTGCGAGTGAGTGGGCGAGGTGTAGATGAGGCACAGGGGCCCTTCCCTGGGGTCAGGCCAGCACTCACTGTGTATGGGACTATGGGACAGCAGTGCCTGCAGGGAATTTCAGAGCTCAACCTCTGCACACGTGTAAGGAAACCACCTACCCTACAATTTCAGCAAGCCTTCATTATTACTCCAGAAATGCAAACGCTCCTCCACTTAATAACTTCAAGTAACAAACATCAAGTACGGAACTGCACACTGCTGAGCACTGTGTCCCTGACACTCCTGGGCCTCCGTGGAGATGGATTTTCTAGTGGGAAAGTCATGGACGAATAAACACAAGACAAAGGGATGTGTTTCCAGCTGTGAACAGTAGAAAGAATACAAACTAGGACCGGGGATTTACCTCAGTGGTGCTGCCCCCTGCCTCACAAGCGCAGGGTCCTAAGTTTGATCCCCAGTACAAAAAAGAAAAAAGAAAATGAAAAGAGCACAAAGTAGAGCAATGTGAGCAAAGAGGGGATCAGTGTGCAAATTTTACTGTGTGACCACGCTGTTGGTAAGACGTGAGCTATTGCCTGTGATCACATTTATTTTCGAACATTCTGACTCTGAAATTCAACATTCTTTCCATATAAAACTAGTGCAATTAATACTCTGACACTAACATAGACTTGCTTAGGTAAAGAGAAAGAAAGAAAAAGAGGGAGGCAGGGAGTGGGGAAAGGGATAATCAATTTTGAAACAAGAAATCTAACATTCAGTCGCCAATACCAAGCCCAGAGAAGACGAGGGTGGCTGAACTCGCCCTCGGCATCGGGCAGTCAGGTTCCCACTGTGGAGAGAAAGGGATCTGGGCTACACAGCTTGACGACCAGAGCTTCTGGGGTCACTCAATACACATCCACCGAGCCGGCCCTTGCTCCCCTGGCGACTGTGAGGACAATCCACCTTGGGACTTGGAGACACACTGAAAACCCAACGCCCCTAAGCCCTCCAACCACCCAGGATTTATAAAGCTTGCTGTGAGTTAGTGAGCTGACATTATCGTCTTACTGGGTAGCGGGTCCTTGAGACCCTGGCTCGATACCTCCTCCCCTGGGCAACGTCACCATCAGATCCACAGCGAAACCATAAGTTGGGGACTATGACAACCTGGATCTGGAGACCCCCAGTTCTGGGAGGAACTCATCCCTGTTTGCACTCTCTGTCTGCTCTAAAGTTTTAGTTCCCACTTGGGGTGATGCCCAAGGTTCGCCTCATATGCACCACACACTGTGTTCCAGGCACCAGACGAAGCATTGGAGACCCAGTGATGAATGAAACAGTTCCTGGATTTGGAGGAGGGACCCATAAAGAGATAATTTTAGATAAAGTGACAGCGAGGAAGCTTAAGAGGCAGGTGCTTGGCCATGCTGGGGATACCTGCTCGGTGTGATCAGGTGTGGCTCTGCATGCCTGTAATCCCAATGCTTGGGGAGGCTGAGATGGGAGGCCAAATGTTCCAGCCCAGCTGAGGTAACTCAGTGCCTCAAAATAAGAAAATACAAAGGCCTGAGGATGTAGCTCAGTGCAAAAGCCCTGGGTTCAATCCTCAGTTTTAAAAACAAACAAACCAGGGGCCGGGGATTTAGCTCAGTGGTTCTGCCGCCTGCTTCACAAACACAAGGTCCTGAATGCAATCTCTGGTACCCCCCCCCAAAAAAAAACAAAGGAGAAAAAAAAACAAACCCAAACTGAGATGGAAAATGGATGTTGGGAAATGGGAAGAAAGTGTTCAAAAGGGAAGGGGAACAGGGGAGGAGGGCGGGAGAAAGGAACTTTTGTACATAGGGAGGGGAGGGGACTTGGGGGGGGATGGGATAAAATAAAATAAAATTTATTAACAACCCCCCCAAAACAGATTATACCTGAGATGGGAAAGATATGTAGGGGTCTATGTTGGTAAACAGGGAAAAAGGTAATCAGAAGCGTATAGATACACACAAAATTGAGACAGCATAAAACAGCATCTCAAGGAAGGGGATGGCAGATAAAGAAGGCAGGACGGGTCCCCCGAGGACCTGTGTCTCTCCCAGAGATCATGGCAGGGTGGAGGATCTCGGCAGAGTGGCCCAGTAAATCCACCCACAAGAGAAACTGGGAGCAAGAGTGGCATCCAGGCAATTGTTAGGAGGCTGCTGCAATAATACAGTAAAGGATGGACACTTTCTCCAGCCCAAGGGACAGTGGATTTGGCAACAGAAGGGAAACAATGGCAGGACCGATTAAATCCAGGGATGTGGGGTGAGGGAAAGGTGGGGCTCCAGGATGATGGCCTCATTTCTGGCTCAGGTGACTGAGAGAAAGGCACATGGGACAGCTAAACGCGAGAACAATATCCAGTGGAGTGGAGGTGGAGGCTCAGTGCAGAGAGAGACAGATGGAATGAAGTTCTGAGCACAGAGTCTGAGGTTCCCCTGGACATTCAAAGAGATGTGTGTTGTTTGTTTTATATCTAGATGTCCCCCAAAAGCCTGATACACTCACAGGCAGGGCTTTTTTTTTTTTTTTTTTGGTACCAGGGATTGAACTTGGGTCCTTGCACTTGCGCAGCAGGCAGTGAAACCACTGAGCTAAATCCTTGGCAACAGGCAGGGCTTTTGAAAGGCAACTGGATTATGGGGCAGGACAGCTGAATGTGCCAAGGACATGGGGCCTGGTCGGAAGAGGTGGTCACTGGCAGTGTGATTTAGAAGGATGTCTCTCCCTCCCCATCTTCCCTCCTCTCTCTGCTTTCTGGCCACCCTGATGTGAGCAGCTTTCTTCTGCCAGACCCTTCCCCCATGGCGCTTCTGCCCTGGAACCAGCAGACTATAAACTGCATCCTCTAAAAATGCCAAAATAAAGCTCTCCCTTTTTAATTTGTTGCTGTTGGGTACTGAGTCTCAACAACTTTAGTATATGTGCTGCCAAAGTGAGCACTTGAGTCTCAACAACAAAAAGAGTGACTAAGACATGTGTCCTATGCCAAGTGATAACCACTGCATAAGAGTCTGCAGGTCAGAGCCCTGTGGATGTACGTGAGAGTCATTATTTATTCAACACATCCTTACCAAATGTCTGTGTCTACCAGGCAGGCATTGTGGTAAAACAAATAAAAATGAGATTGCCAAAAAACAGATGGGATCACCAAAAAAGAGCACAGGGCAAGACAGGCAGAGGGCTGAAAACAGAACCTAAGGAAAATTGATGTTGGGGTGTGGGCAGAGAACCTGAAGAAGAGAATCAGAGTCAGGTCAAAGGCAAAGGAAACAAGATCAAAGTGGCCAACAATGGCAAGGAAAGTGGAGAGGTCCAGAAGGACAAGGCCTGAAACACATCAGTTGACTTGGCAACCTCAGATGGTCTTTAACAACGTGTCAAGTAGAACAAAGACAGAAATCAGATAGCACTGAGTTATGATGTGCTAGTTTGGATCTGGAATGTCCCCAGAGGCACCTGGGTTAACGGTATGGTCCCCAGCCCACACCACTATTGGGAGAGGGTGGAACCTTTATAAGCTGGGCACTAACGGGAGGAAGTTAGGTCATTGGGGGTGTGCCTTGGAGGGGACACGGGCACCCCAGTCTCTTCCTGTCTCTTTCTCTTTTGCTTCCTTACTGCCAGGAGGTGAGCATCTTTGTTCTAGCACATGTTCTTCCATGATGCTCTATGCTACCACTGGCCCGAAACAACCATGGCCTGAAGCTTCTGAAACCATGAGCCAAAATGAACCCTTTCCCATATGAATTCTACGGGGTATTTTTCACAGCAACAGAAAGCTAAATCACACAAGGTGTGAACAGTAAGTGCTGAAACAGAGATAGCAAAGGACAAAACTAAGATTACAAGAAACCCGACAATCTGACACCTCTAGTTATGACTTATCTTTTATTGCTCATTACTGGTATGATGTGTATGTAATTTTATATGTCAATTTGGGTACGTGACAGCAACTAGATATTTGGCTAAATATTATTCTGGATCTTCCTGTGACAGTATGTTTTGAATAAGGTTAACATTGAAACTCATAGGCTCTGTGTGAACAGATTACTCTCCATAACATGGGTTGGACTCATCCAATCAGGGGAAGTCTTAATATAACAAAGACAGACCTCCTCGAGAAAGAAGAAATTGTGCCTTGGCCTCAAACTGCAGCTGTTCCTTGAGTCTTCAGCCTGCCACCCTACCCTGCAAGCCTCTAAATTCTGTAAGTCAATATCTTAAAATCAGCCTCCCTCTCCTCCTCCCCTATCTCTCTCTCTCTCTCTCTCTCTCTCTCTCTCTCTCTCACACACACACACACACACACACACACACACACACACACACACCTACTATTTCTGTTTCCTGGGAGAATCCTACTAATACAGATTTTGGTGCTAGACAGGTTCTAGAAGAACAGAATCTTAGAGTGTTTTCTGGACTGATGCTGGAGTTTCTGGAATTGACTCTCATCAGATTAGATTTAAAGACACTAAAGAGTCTATTTCCTATTGCAGAGTCCACTGATAGTCCATGGCATGACATGGCAATAGAGACAAATGCAAAACATCACCCCTGGATATTTCCAAATCGAACACTTACAAAAGGCAAGGAGCTACGTCAGTGGTGGTAAACCTATGGCACATGTGCCACAGTGGGCTATTTATCATTGAAAGTTCTAAAAGATCTGCCAACACTGTGCTAGGTAATCGTTTGTCATGATTATCTTTGAACACTTTCCCATAAACTAATGAGTATAATGAAATTGGCTGATTGCTCCTGATGTCACTGGACAAAGAAGAGGAAGGATAAACTCAGGGATTGAAATTCCCAGCTCAAGAACTGTATTACTGCCAGGAGTGGTGGTGCACGCCTGTGATCCCAGCACTGGGGAGGCTGAGGCAGGAGGACTGCCATGAGTTTGAGGCCAGCCTGAACTGCATAGCAAGACCCTGTCTCAAAAAGAAAAGAAAAGAAAAGAATTGTATTATTGACTAGAAACCTCTGTCTCCCCTGAAAGAGATCCTTTAGTTACAGAGCTAGGATTACTAAAACTCAAACCTAGATTCTCATCCTGCAAGTGGCTGAATTACAACATAAATTCTCAATCTTGTAGGGTGCCAACTACTAAAGTAAGGGTATTTAGTGACTGGGATGGAATGGAGGACCCTGAAGAAGCTGGAGACGATGAACCCCTAAATTCTGACGAATCTTCTTTGCAGTAAAATCAGTCACTGTACTCCTTTCTGAAATGAATCCTGCTCTGCCTGAGGACAGTTTAACACACACCTCCCCACCCCTGTATGTGCCTGGAAGCCACAAAGATTCTCCTCAGAGCCTCCCCACGGCCCCCACACTCTAGACTTGTGACAGACCCCAGTCCCAAGTGTGACCCACAGGGAGTACAATCCAAAGAACTGCTAGATGTTCCAAATACGGGGAATGTGTGGGGATGGACAGCAAGGGTGTGGGAGTGTGGCGGAAGGAACATAAACATGGGTCAGGTTGAATTTATTGATATGGGCCCAATACACAGATCCTCTGCCTTTAAGGGTTCACCCTGAGGAGCTGGAAAGGGATCGGAAGTTGGAAGACAGTGAGAGTTTGGTTTGCTGTCTGAAATGTGGAGCAAAGTGGCCCACAGTAGATGAATATGAAATGCCTTGGTTTACCATGAAAGAAGGGATTCAAAGGCATCAGGAGACTGAAATGTTCGATGAATCACTAAGGTTTACTCGCCCATCCTGGGCATGTTCAGAGGACACAGCATGTGTCTGAAAAACACGTGAGAGGGTCCTTGAAGAGCCCCTCACTCACTCTTCTCTGCAGGCGAGAGCTGACAGTGGGAACCACTGCCCCTGCACTGGGCACCTACGGGGGTAAATTGAGGCTGGGGTGCAGGGGCCAGCTGGAGGCAGTCACTGCCAAAGGCCAGGTGGGCACCATTACCTAGCACCTGGCAGAATCACAGCAGCCTCTCAGGGCTGGGGTGCTGGCTGGCTGATCACAGTATTCCTACAAGTGAAAGAGGCAGGAAGTCTGCTAAACTCTCACTTGATCTTTCTAAGAAGAAAAATTCTCAGTGGTGGCGAACCTATGGCATGTGTGCTGCAGCATGGGCTCTGGTTTATCACTGAGAGCTCTGAAAGGTTCGCCATCAAGGTTCTAGCACAAAAAACGAAAGTTTAACTTGAATCATAACGTTAGTCAAGAGGCTGGGGGCACAGCTCAGTGGTGGAGCGCTTCCCTAGCAGGCCCTGGGTTTGAGCCTCAGCCTCTCCCCCCACAAACAAAACAAAGAAAAACATAAAAATTAGGGCCCTGCAAGCAATTCCCAGACCCGAGCCGGTTTATAGTCCCAAACCCCTTGAATAAGAGGAAGGCTGGGTCCAAACTAGCACAAATTAAGAAAAAAATGTGAAGAAGGACCAGAAGTGGAAAGCCCACCAGGTTTATGTATGGAAATACTTAAAGAGATAAAATATAGTTGGGTGTGGGGCCAGGCACTTGTAATTTCAGGTAGTCAGGAAGCTGGGTCAGGAGGACTTCAAGGTGGAGGCCAGCCCGGCCAATTTAGTGAAATAAATAAAAGGTTGGGGATGTAGCTCAGGGACAGAGCACTTGCCTAAGATACATCAGACCTTGGGTTCAATCCCAGTACTGCACCGGGGGATAAAAAAGAACTGAAATATACTTTGTAGTTTTTAGTATTTACAATAGTAGAAGAAAATTTCAGACATGAAATACTGTACAGGCCAACAAACAAAAAAACCCTGGAGGCAGGATGAGTTTCACAATAGAGAATTTTTCAGATTTTAGAAAACTGACACGACACCCACTTTCTGTTCAGTAACAGCCCCAGCAGGGTAGAGGCCAGCGCCCACAATCAAACGCAGTAATATTCTGGGGTGATGTGCTCGCTGCGGCAGCACATAGACTAAAACTTGAACAATACAGAAAAGATTAGCATGTCCCCTGGGCAAGGATGACATGCAAATTCATGAAGCATTACATATCTGGGACCGGGGATTCAGCTCAGTGCTTCCATCACCTGCCTCAGAAGCGAAAGGTCCCGAGTTTGGTCCCCGGTACCAAAAAAAAAAAAAAAATTCTGGGGTAAAACACTTCAGTCATGAACCAGGTAAAGTCACACTTCAGGCAGTCTCATTAGATCAGGTTGAACTTCACTGCCAAAAATTTTGTATCAAATTTAGGAAAGGGCGGGGGATTTACTCAGTGGTTCTGCCACCTGCCTCACAAGCGCAAGGTCCCAAATTCAATCCCCAGAACCAAAAAAAAAAAAAAACTTAAGAAAAACTTTTGGTTTTCAGAAATTCTGGAACTGCAGATAAGCACTGCAGACTTCTAATGTGAAATGAGAAGGAGAAATTGCCTCTCCTCAGCAGCTCTGGCTTGAAATCCTTATTATTGAACATGATTACAAGCCAGCATCACCTCTGCTCATTACAGCACTACTTGTTTCTCTAGGGTACAAAGTATAGAAAACGTTCATTCCAAGTTCATCAGAGTTTTTGTTTTGTTTTATGTTTTGATAACTGAGACAAGGTTTCACTATGCAGTCTAGGCTGGGCCAAGCTCAAGCTCAAGATCCTCCTGCCTCAGCTTCCCAAGAGCCGGGATTACAGGTGTGCACCGGCACATCTGGCTTCAAGTTGACCAAAGTTTGACTAGCTGATTGCAACCTGAATTAAGAAAGCTAAAGTTGTGGATTTCATATTATGGAGTAATTTTATCTACCATAACTGATAAGATTAGCAAAGATATACTACATCTCTAATCTCAATCAGATACCTAAAGCTTGGGTACAGTGAATCACCACTGCTAGAAAACTACTCAAGTTACATGCAAGGAAAATAATAGGTCAGAGCTGTCACAAAGTATCAGTTTCAAAAATGACTGCGTTTGTAAGAGAGAGAGAAAAAAGACTCACTTACTGAATTATGTATCAATGAAATCATCCTGGATAAAAGTCTAATGGAACCAAGGGAAAATTACAAAAGGATACAAAATTATAGCCACTTCATGCACTGGAAAAGATAATAAATACAAGAGTTTAAGGGCAAAAATATAAAGGTCCCGGGAGAAAAACTATAATTTCTCAATTCAGGCATTATGAATGGTTTCAAAATCAACTGACCTCTGCCCTCCTACTGCAGTCAAAATCCCAAGGACTTCTGGCCGGACTCCAGGGCATCATTAATGTCAAGCTCTTGGCAAAGTATAAGAGGAAAAGGAAAAAAGGAATATCACTCAAAATACATGGATGCTTCCTATCTCACCAGCCTTGGGGACCATGAATCAGAGCCATATGATACCCGAGCCCATAAGGAGATGCTTCTAGTTCTTCAAATAATCAAATTCCCTTGGTGGGGGGCAAATGACCGAACTAATGTGTAACAAATTCTATGCCAGAGCAGCCATTTTATTCTCCCTTTTGAAATGACGGCTCCCAAGGTGGAGGCACAGGTGAGTGGCATGTCTTACGTGGAGAATTCAAAGATACAACTTAAAATCCCCAGTCCCCAGTCAGCAGGCTCTTATCATCCAAGAGGTGTACTGTGGCTGCACCCACAGCCTCGGCGGAGCGGATGGAAAGAAATGCGAGAGATTCAGTAGGCAGACTAAATCTTACTTACGAGATGGGGAGGAGGTGGCAATAATTCTGCAAAGCCGTGTTTCCTTAATTAAGTCACATTTTAAAAACTCGAGAGACTCTACAATGTGTCTTTTGTACATTTTAAAAATGTTTGGTAATGGAAATAAGCATTCTCCATATTTTAAAAAATTGCAGCACATTTTCACGGCAGGTGAATCATATTTTCTCTAAAGAAGTGACTCGGGGACGTGATCTGCCCCGTGGTAGGCACTGTTTGTTTGAGTACATGCATCCTGTCTAGCACTTCCCACTAGAATCTAGGCTCCCTGCAGTGCCGGCCCATAAAAGTGTCTGGTGCCCAGTAAGTGTTCATTGAATTGAATACATACGTAATGAGCTTATGAAAATACATTTGCATGTATATACATTTTATATAGCTGTGTTTCACTTAGACTTATCTCTATCTCTTCTTTTTTGGCGGGGGTCTAGTGAATATTCCGGAGTTGGGGTAAAAACAAGTGGTAGAAATACAATTATATGTATAGGTGTGTGTGTATATATGTATAATATGCTAATATACATTTTAAAGACTTAAGTTGTCTTTGGTTTTTGCAGTGCTGGAGATTGAAGCTCGGTCCTTCACATGCCGAGCAAGAAGTCTACCAGTGAGCTACGTTCCCCCGTCCCTCAAAGTTTTTAGTTTACAGTTCCAACCAGTAAATAGGTACCGGTAGTGGGATGCACCATCATACTGGCTTTTCTCGGTTTCTTTTTAAAATTTCATTGCATTAGTACATGTGTGTAGTACATAATGTTTCCACTCCTGGTGGGAAGTTGGCACATGTACCTAACACAACCCAATTCCTTTTCCCTCTCCCCGCATCGCTTCATCAATCCCCTTCCCCTTTGAGAAAGATCTATCTCCCTAACTTCCATCACCTTTTCTTTTGCTCTATCTTTACGTGGGGTTTCTCACATAGTGAACCATGTTCTATTTAAGCTTGTGTGTCTGATTTATTTCATTTACCATTATGGTCTCAAGGTGCATCCATTTTCCTACAAATGACTCAAGTTTATCTTTATGGCAGAGCAGCACTCTGCAGCAGGCTCTCCAGGTTTTTCTCCTACTCACAGAGCCTCTTTCTCAGGTTCCATTTACAGCCCATCCCCGCTTTTCCCTCATACACTGTCCCTCGATGACCTCAACCAAGGAATCCAAGCTTTAAGTCCTGGTCATGTAAAACCTCTGAAAGCTGAGGAAAATAGTAACAAGATTTGGGATTTCAACCACAAGTCTACAGTCTCAAATCTAAGCCGGGTATAGTGGTGCACGCCTGTAATCACAGCCCTCAAGAGGTTGAGGTAGGAGGATCGTTAATTCTAGGGCAGCCTGGGCTACAGTGAGTTCAAGGCCAGCCTGCACTACAAAGTGAGACCCTGTCTCCAAAAAATCAACCAAATAAATAAATAAATAAATGTATGTCTCAAATCTAAATTTAGTCAACAAGCATGAAAAAACAGAAAAATTCTATTTATAAAACACTTAGGTGCAAAAATATGATAAAATAATTTAAATATTTAGTAACTAGTAATTTCAAAATCATGGTGTGTAAAGTAGCCTATGAATGTAAATTCATGAGCCAGATGTGGCGGCACATGTCTATAATCATCGCAGCACTCGGGCAGGCTGGGGCGGAAGGATTACAAATTTCAGCCCAGCCTGGGCAACTTAGCAAGATCATGTCTCAAAATAAAAATTACAAAGGGCAAAAAAAGAGAAGAAATTTCTGTGAAGAAATACGAAATGATAATTAAAGAGTGAAAATAATCAGATAGTGCATGAAATCACACTTGGAAAAAATATCTTTCAGTGGACACTTACTGAGTACTCACAGTGTGCCACTCTAAATCCTGACTGTATATTGCAAACTACTAACAAACTGCTGCCAAGACTGGCCTGTGTCTCACTGCTGTTCAGCAATATTCACTAGCACCTGTCGTCATGTCCACTGTGCTAAGCACAAGGGGCACTTCCATAAACGAGACACGTGCCCAGACTCTGGTGGAGAGAAAAACAGAAAGAGAAGAAAAACCCAATAGCTGAGAATTACAATAAGGAAGTAAACAAAGGGCCAGTAAATAGTAACTTCTGGAGTCGGGGTGGTCCGGAAGCAACACATGCTGAGACCTCAGTGACGAAATGGAGTCAGCACCAAGAAGTTCTAGGAAAGAGCATTCCAAGCAGCAGGAAGGGGAAGTGCAAAGGTTCTGAGTTGAGAATGGGTGTCAGACAGCAGACATGGCAGGCTTGAATACAGTGAGCAAGGCAACAAAAGACACCAACTGAAGTCACAGCAGTAGACAGAAGCCAGACTGTGTAGTTTTTTGTAAGGCCATGGGGAGAAGTCTGGATTTCATTCCAAGTACAATGGGAAGCCGGTAAGTATTTTAAACAAGAAAGCAACGTGATCTGTTTTGCATCTTAACAAAGTCATTCTTGTAGTTGAATAAAAATGTGTTGAGGGCCAGGGATTTAGCTCAGTGGTTCTGCTGCCTGCCTTGCAAGCGCAAGGTCCTGAGTTTGATCCCCGGTACCAAAAAAAAAAAAGAAAACAGATTGAAAAGAACCAAGAGGAGGAAATGGGCAGACAAGGTAGGAGGTAATCACAGTAAAATAGGCAAGAAATGATGGCAACGTCGATTAAAATGCCAGAAGTGCAGACATGGGGGAAACCAATATCAGGTGTGTTTTATTTGTGTGTTGTTGTGGGTGGATTGAACCCAGGAACTTCACACTGAGCCCCGTCCCAAGCTGTGATGGTGGAGCGATTGTGTCTACTTGGGAAGTTTCGTTAAGAGAAGCTTAGCCAAGTCTGCTCTGCAATTCCATGCCGGGCGGCTCCACCACCTGGATGGTGTACAGGGGAATTGAGGAGGGGGCCGCTGCTTCTGTCCCTCCGGAGGAGCTCCAGTCTTCCCTAGGGCGTCATCTCCTGGCTTCCAGGGAGCCTGCGGGTGTAGACTCTTCAGCCTCCACCGCAGCAGACCCATCGCACTGCAGTGAGCTCCAGACCTCCAAGTTCTTCGTCTCTGGTGTGCAGACGGACCCTCTGCACTCTTCCTCATCTGACTCTGGGTGGCCACTGTGAGCCAGTCTTGTAAATTCATATATATTTATATATCTTCTGTTATACATGTTTTTCTAGTAAATTCTGACTGATGTACCAGCCCTTTTTTTATTTTGAAGACAGGGTCTTGCTACATCACCAAGCTGCTCAGGCTGGGGTTGAACTTGTGACCCTTCTGCCTCAGCCTCCCAGAGTGCTTGGATTACAGGTGTGCATGCACTACCATACCCAGTCAGATGTATTTTAGAGATAGGGGAGCTGACTGGATGTGGGGTGATAAAGGACAGAAGAGAATCGTAGGTGGATCCTAGGTTTCTGGGTTGAGCAATTAGATTGTTAGGCAAGCCATTTACTAAAATGGGCAATGAAAATTACTGAATTTATTCTTAATTTATACTTCCTTCCAACCTAGCGGACACCAAAGACTTTTCAACGGTCAAGTTCAGTGAAAAGCACATTTCATCTCTCTCCATAGCTAAACTTCCTCTTAAAACTTCACTCTCTCTTGGTTTCTTCTCCTTTTTCTTTTGTGGTCCTGGGAATTGAACCCAGAGCCCTTGCATTGAGTTACATTCCCATCCCATCCCCTTTTGTAAAATTTTTAGACAGGATCTTGCTAAGTCACTTAATTACCCAGGCTGGGCTAAAACATGTGATCTTCCTGCCTCAGCCTTCCAGAGTGCTAGGATTATAGGTGTCACAACTAGTTTTCTTAAAATATCAAACTTTCTAGGATTTTCTCTTACTCACAGAGCTTCTTTCTCAGGATCCATTCACCACAAGGCTCTATCTCTCTGCTAATTCCTTCACACATCACCCCTGATGGCCTCGACCAAGGAATCCAAGCTTTAAGTCCTGGTCACATAAACCCTCTGAAATCTGTATTTCCCACCGTAGCTTTCCCCTCCCTTCCAGAGCCGGCTACTCAGCTGTCTTCCAAATCTCTATCTGGATGTCTCAGTAGCATCTCAGACTCCACAGATACAAATGTGCTCTCATCTTCCGCTGACACTCCTATTCCTCCATCTCACATCTTTCATCTCCAGAGGCCCCACCCTCTCAAAGTAAGCCCATCTTCCCAAGGCCCGACCCCGTGGATCAGCTTATCCACCCTCTATTTCAAGCCCACATGTGTCAGTTTCCAAGCCCTATCAAATGTGCTTTCTCACTAGCTCCCGAATCTGAACTCTTCACACCCCATAGCCTTCAGTTAGGTCCCCCTCTGCCTTCTCCTCCCCTTCCTCTTCCTCCTCCTTTTTCCGATCATTACACCACTCCGTGATTTCTCTGACCTCAGCCTCACACCATTCTAATCATCCTTCAGTGAGTTTCAGAGGTACAGACCCAGCTCCCAGTGATTTGGTCTGGGGCCTTATACACTCTGACCTCCATCCCACTGAACTACCTGCAGGCTCATTCCTAACTCCTGCGTCTGCTGTGTGTATTCCTAACTGCACATCTCCAAGGCCTACTCCTTCCAAACAGCCCTTCCTCGGGCCCCTGAACTTCAGAGGAGTTGATGCCCCTACACACCTGTATCGGAAGACTTCTTACAGTACTTATCACAGCGTTTCTCCCCTGAACTCCGAGCACTTCTGGCCAGACTGGGGAGGCTGAGGCAAAAGGACTGCTTGAGCTCAGGAGGTCAAGGCCAGTCTTCAAGTGGAAAAACCGTTCCCTGGTTCTGCTCCGTTTAGCACCCTGAGTTTATGATCACCCTGACTGTTTTGTCCTCCCCTCAATGTCTGACTTCACACATAATTCTGCCCGGCATAAAAAGGATTTCTTTCTTTCTTTCTTTTGTACCAGGGATAGAACTTGGGACCTTGCACTTTCAAGGGAGAGGGCAAAACCACTGAGCGAAATCCCCAGCCCAAAGAATTTCTCATAAACCTTAGTTTTAGGCTGTTTTCTACTTGTTTTCTCAAACACAGATACAAGCAACAACTGAAAAACACACTTTTGACCTCTTCTTTTTGCTTATGAGACATTAATACAGAGGATCGTGTCTTCTATGTACAAGGTGTATCTTCCTCTGCCAGCTCTGAAGGCTGCAGGGACTTTACTGGCTCCACTACACAACCCCAGGAGTCGCTGGTTAAATTATGGCACGGGGTTAATCCAACTAAACTTCCCCTGTTTTCCCTGGTCCCAAAGACTTGCCTCGAAAGGACTTTTCCATAAAAGAAATGCTTGCGAAGTTTTGCAAAACAAAAGGGAAGGAAAAAAAAATTCTGGTTTCTTAGCAGGCGGCCCTCTGTATAACCATTACTTAACCAAATACTGAGACAGCAACAAGTACCTTTGAACAACACAGAAAAAGTCCCGCGGCAAGACACCACCTCTGATGTCGTACAATAACTCCTCTGATTCTTGTAAATCGAGCCAAAGGTCTTCCCTGAACTCGAGTCAGGATATTTGGTTCAAGTAAAATCGTGCTTTTAAAATGCTCTGTATCTTGTCTAACTAGATATGGAATTAGACATACAATCACGGATTTGACCTAATTCTTTTAAGCCAGGTCCTCTCACTGGTATCCCTGGCTCTTTGCATTCTTGCCCAGAAGTCATGCAAATTTCTTCTGGGTGCCTTACAGACCCCGGAGATGAGACAAATGAGAGATTCCAGGGCTCTTCCATTCCGAAGAAGGGATCCGAGCACATTCCTCGCAGACCTCTCAAGGTAGAACAAAACGCTGGCTTGCAACAAGGAAACAAACCAACAAAGGCCCCGCAGTTGGAAAACCTGCAGCCTTCCGCCACCTCCCGAAGGTGGGGAACGCCTGATCCCGGGTCCCGGCCGGCGTCCCGGGGGCCTGGGCCACCCGCTGGGACCCCACGACCGAGGCAGGCAGGGGAACCCCGGGGAGCCCCGGGAGGCGCTGGGTGGCGGCGCCGCCTCCCCGCACTGTGGGTCCCGGGAGAAGAAAGCGGCCGCGCGCCCCGCCTGCCCAGGAGCTCGGGCCCCGCGGAGGCCGCGCTCCCCGCCCGCGGCCCCGGCGCCCCCGCGACCCCCGGCCCGGTTTCACTCACAGAGCCCGAGCGCTGTCGCCAGCACCGACCACAGCCAACGTCTGCTGTCGGAGGCTGCAACCACCGCCCCGGCTCCGGCGGGCACGGCCATCGTCCCCACTCCGCCAGCTCCCTCTGCGGCTCAGCCCTGCACGACGAGCCCTCTCGCCGCCCCGCGGACCCACCGCCCCTCCCCGCCCCACCACCCGCCCCTCCCCGCCCCTCCCCGCCCCTCCCCGCCCCACCACCCGCTCATTGTCCGGACCGGCGCCCTCTGCAGCACACGATTGGGCGAGCCGGCTGTCCGTCAGCCCCTCCCTTAGGCGGGGCCCGCACTGCAGGCCTGGGGTTGCCGCAGAGCCCTGGACTGCCTGCGTGGCCTAGAACGCGGAGCTCAGCCGCTCCTAGCCCCAGAGGGCAACGGCGCTTCCTCCGCCTCGGTCTCCTCGCTCCCTGCCTCAGCCCAAGAAAAGAAGTGATTCATTTAGCTAAAAAGAACAGTTAAGAGTGGGTGGACAGACTTCTCATTCAGTGGTCCAGCTCCAACATGCCCCCTCTTCCCTGTCCCCGAGGTCTGTCTTTTACCTGGGCTCGAGCATCTACGTGTTGCAACTTGAAAAATCTGCCGGTTTATTTATATTTTTAGTAGTGTGTGTTTGCAACACATAATAATTACATTCATCTTGGGGAACTGATACATAGACATTTCATTTGATTCTTTTTACTTCCTTTTGGGAAATTCTGCCAGTTACTTTTTGTGTTTTTTATTATTAAAAATACGTGTATGTAGTTGAGATACACAACAAGAGGAATTACATTCATCTTGAGGGATTTTTAAAATTTTTAAATTTATTAGTACATGTTTGCAATACATAATGATTACATTCACGGGTTGGGGGGGGGTCGGTACCTGTACAGAACGTATCTTAATTCCTTTTCCCTCCTCATTTTGGGGAATTGGTACATAGACATGTCACATCTTGATCATTTTACTCCCCCTTGAGAAGTCTGCCAGCTAATTTTTTCTTTTTTATTAGTAGTATATATTTGTGATGCATGATATTTACATTTGTCTTGGGGAAATGGTACATAAGACATATAGCATTCGATCGTTTTTATTTCCTCTTGAAAAATATACTAGTGTAAAAAGAACTCTCCAAGCTGCCTTAACTTTCTGGGTGGAGTCCCTTCTTTTTTGTTGTTGTTGTTTGTTTTGTTCTGTTTTTGTTTGGTTTGGTTTTCTTGAGATAGGATTTCACTACAGTATGTAGTTCAGGCTGGTTTTCAACTCATTATATAGTCCAGACTGGCCTTGAGCTTACATGGATCACCCTGCCTCAGCCTCTGGAGTGTGAGGATTATAGGTGCCAGCAAGCCCCGTCTTTGTGGCTTGGAACTGCCAGAACAAGGGTGGGGGTGGAGCTCTTCCTACTGCACAGATCACAAGTGAATGTGTTGTCCGTTGTGGCTTTGCCCGCCAATGTCTCTCTCTAGGTGTCAGTGAAAACCGGTGAGGAACTTTCCTGCCCCTGGCTCTGGGCCGCCTTTGCTGAGCCTGCTCAACTTGCTTAGTTCAGCCCTGAACTGCCTCGACCTACTGACTGGTTGCCCAACAAATACCGTATTGCTGTGTTGGGAAAGATTGTGAGGCAGAGAGCCTACGAAAGGGAAAAATGGACAGATGCGGGGGACAAGAAAGATGTGAGATGAAGAAAGGAGAGAATCAAGTGGGAGGCAGATGGAGAAAGGGAGGAGAATAAGTTTTAGATAATTAGGACAGGTGTGAGGAAGGAACCCTAGGCACAATCTCTCACGCTAAGGTTTTGTCTCAAGTCAGTCTTCTCAGCACTTTCCCAACGTCTTGCTGGTTTAGCCTTTTCCTATGGCAACCTCAGAGCAGCCTTACTGTTAGCGAGAGGAAACTTTGAAAGCCTGTAGAACCACATTGTTCTGTTTCTCTCTGCAGAGCCCTTTGGAAGTGTGGCCGGAATCCCACTGGTATGAACTGAATGTAGATGCGGAACACACAAACTTGGCTCTCGAGAAGCACAGAGCCGTTCAGGATACACAACTCATACTCAGGTTTTCTTAAAGTGCTTGAAGAAAAGGGCAAATAAAGGAGAAACCCAAGCCAACAGGGACAGCGGCTCTGAAAGACACATGTAGTGTTAAAGCTTCTCCAGTACTTAGGATGGCGCTCAACATATGGAGGATCCCTGCCTCTCCTGAGAACCACTGGTATCTGGAGAAGATTCACAGGAAGTGTCATATTTGAGATGATTTTTTTTCTTTCTGAGATAGGGTCCTGCTATGTATTCCAGGCTGGTCTTGAAGTCACTATGTAGCCCAGGCTGGCCTCTAACTCAGGGTGATCCTCCTGTCTCAGCCTCACTAGTGGTGGGATTACAGGCGTGTGCCACCACACCCAGCTGTTGGACTTCTTCTTTTTTTTTTTTTTTTTGGTACCGAGGATCGAACTTGGGACCTTATGCTTTCGAGGCAGGCACTGGAACAACTGGGCTAAATCCCTGGCCCAAATAGTGTGCGTAATTTTTTTTTTGAATTTTTATTTTATTTATTTATTTATTTATGTTGGTACCGGGGATTGAACTTGGGACCTTGCACTTGAGAGGCAGGCAGTGGAACCACTGAGCTAAATCCCCAGCCCAAAAAATTCCTCTGTACTTGTCTTGGTACCGGGGATTGAACTTGGGTCCTTGCACTTTCGAGGCAGGTGGTGGAACCACTGAGCTAAATCCCCGGCCCCTGAACTTCTAAGGATGAAAAAAATTCACAAGAAGCTTAGCATGAAGCTGGATGTGGTGGCACATGCCTATAATCCCAGCAAGACCCTGTTGCAGCTGGGGGGGCGGGTAGGGCTCCCCCATAATGACCCTCTCCCTGTCTTCATGTTCTTGCCCCCACTCCAGTGAAGAATGGAGAAGTGGGTCTCTTAGATTAAAAACAAACAAAAACAGGAATAGCAAATTCAGAGAAAGAGGAAGGTGTATATCGGGTGTGTGAAACAGTAGGCAAATCATGTGTAGTTTGCAATTTTCCTAGAGGGAGAGAGATGGGAAGGAGCGAGTGATAGTTTCTTTTCTAGGCCATGGTCATACTGGGAAGAACTTGGAGTTGTCCTTGTCTGTAGCGGTGGAGTGTGATTAGAGGGGATGACCTTGTAAAAGGTAACACTTGACAGAACAGGGTAAGAGTGAGGGTTAAGGTATTGGCAGTGGGGGAGTGGAGAGGAAACAGAATTTGAGAGACATTTCAGAAAAAAGAAACCTGGACAACCTGCAGGGAAGTACAGTATAATCATCAAAATTAATTAACTCTGAAAGGAAAGAAGGGAAAGGAATTAACATGAGAAAATGAAAAAATGGAAACAAAGTCTTTGTAAATAGGGAGGGATGGAGGGGTTAAAGGGAGGGCGGGGGAAGAGGGAAAAATAAGAACCAAGAGAGATTATGTAAAGGTATAAATTTCCAATGATGAATGTCATTATATTGTATACCTAAATATACCAATAAAATAAAAATTTAAAAAATTTAATTAATTCTGGATGGTCCTTGTCTTTAAGATTGGTTGCCACAAGAAAATCTGTGGATGGTGACAGCAACACGTTCCAGGTGACAGTCAAAGATAAAAGCCAGGCCACCTGAGATAGACTTGCCGGAAGCCAAATTGGCTTTGTTTTTTTTTTTTTTGGTACCGGGGATCAAACTCAAGACCTTGCACTTTCGAGGCAGGCGCCGGAACCACTGAGCTAAATCCCCAGCCCTAAATTGGCTTTGTTAACAATCTCAGAGAAAAAAGTGTCTTAATCCTGGACAGGTATCTCTGATAGAAAATTTTGAGAATCTGAAAAATAGGATTTTAGTGTCTCCTAGATACAAATACATTCAATTAGGGGACACAGAGTACTGAGTCCATAGGGAGGTGTTAATTATTACAGAAAGATTTGTTACCAGGCTTCTTCATTGAACGTAGCTAGGATAAAACACCCCTTGAGATTCTGTCTCCCTGCAACAATTTAACTACTTCTACCTGCTTCACAGGGACTTAGTTCTAGGGAAGGATGTGCCGTGACAAGGGCCACAGGCATTCCTCCTACCAAGATAAGGTATTTCCTACCATAAAATAGGCAACTGGAATTCCGAATTTTGTTACTGTCAGCTTCCTGTATCATTGTGATAGATGCTGTGGTATCTAGTTGGCAGAGTAAAAGCCAAACCCCTTTTCAATCACTAAGGAGAAGTAGAAGAGAGGGGAGGGGAGCTAAATTGATAATAACTGTAGTAAATCCAGGAGAGGTCGGAGGACATAGAGACCCTCTCAGATTTTGGGAGCTGGAGGCTTCAAGTGGTTACATTGTTTCCCTGTAGAAACAATGTTTGGTGAATACAGTTATCCTGGCATCTAGAACTCATTAACATTAAGAGCATTCTTATCCTTCTTGCCTGGAACCCTAAGAATTGAAGGTTCAAGTTAGAGTGGTTTCAAATAAAACAAAGAAGGGCAGACGTTGAATGTTAGAACCCAAAGCTCTAACTTTCTGGTGTCAAACCGTAGGAAGGAAGTTGGCAGTTCAGTGTCCAGCACAATTTTCGCCAAATGTTTGTTGGGCAAAAGAACAATGAACACATGAAAAAATAAATACATGAACAGGTTTACTTAGCAGAGTCATCCTATCTGCATGTTGTTTCCTAGTGACAATTCACAATTACTATGTGTCAAAGGACAAAAATTTGTATTAAGGAATTTGGGACAAACTGTGCTCATTCAGAATTATTGAGTACCAACTTGCTATCTCTTGTAAGTGTCAATGTGAAGGATTTAAGGATTAAAAATATAATTAAGAAATCATTCCTTCTTCACCTACCTAAAGGTATCAGGCCAATGGGGCAACAATTACACAGTTGCCAGTTACACAGAATTCAGTGCTGGCTTTGGGTGTCTTGTCCTCCAAGAAATTGGAGCCCAGGAGCTGCAACTGAAGTATATACCATATCCAATTGCACTTGATACGTTAGAGGATTTTCTCCCTGGGGAAGGTTAGAACCTTCTGGGATTTACCCAAAATCAGATGGATTTTCCCAGTTGAAGAGAAGAGGTTGGAGTAAAAACACAGGGGTGGGGATTCAGAAGACTTGAAAGGGGGAGCTTTGAACACTAGCCTAAGAAAGTGTTGGCAAGAACCGGACAACTCTACCATCATTGGAAAATGCGAAAAAGAATGAGTGTAACAGGCAGGAGTCACCAAGGGAGAGACAGTCTGGATGCACTACCGGGACATTGCCACAGGCTCGTTGTAATTTATTAACCAAGAACATAAAACAAACTACGGTTTACGAAACAAGCGGTCCATATAACATTAGTGAGGCCATTGTTTTCATCTGTCACTTGTTTTCAAACAGCAAAAAGGGGATAGAAAACGTAATACCTTAAAATACAAAACAGCCACAAGAAGCATGTAAACTAACCACACAACCACTTGGGGGCGCGGGACTGTTTCTCCGCGTACCTTTAGGGTGGTGGAAAAGCAGCATGTACGGCGGCTCGTTGGTCTAGGGGTATGATTCTCGCTTAGGGTGCGAGAGGTCCCGGGTTCAAATCCCGGACGAGCCCTCCTTTTGCAAGAACCTCAAAGTGAATTTTTCGGGGACTGATCAATAAATGTTATAAATATACGTAAGAGGGAACCAAAGCATCGACAGTTTTTGAGCTTGGATCGTAGTGTAGACGTTGCTGTCACTGCGCCCGTGCTGGTGAGCGCGCAGGACGCCGCGCGCCCAGCTGGGAGACGGCGCTCCGCGGGAGGCCGCCGGTCCCCTGCGTCCTCCGCTCGGGTGTGCAGGCTGCGGCGTGTGACTTAGGGAATCCCGTGCTCTCTGTTGTACTGAAACCACCGATTGTGTGAATTGAGCTCCCCTGAACCCCAGATTCCCAAAACGAAAGAGATTGGCATGCTTGGCTCGCGGGACCAGTGAGGCTCCATTTCAGTTTAGAATGGGCTGTCCGAGAAAAATTAGATAGTTATCGTTTTCAGATGGAGAAAGGAAAAAGAAAAAAATAAAACAAAACAAATCTCGGGCTCGTCCGGGATTTGAACCCGGGACCTCTCGCACCCGAAGCGAGAATCATACCCCTAGACCAACGAGCCGCCCTCGGCCGCTCCACTGCCGGCGCCTCCCTTCAGCCTCACACCGCCTCTCTCGCGCTTCCCCGCTGCCCCTGCAGTGACCCTCGTGCCTCGGCGTCCTTCTCCGGCTGCCCAGGCTCAGGATCCAGAGCCGTTTTGCGCACCGCGGGTTTGGATCGCGGAGGGCCGAGGAGTTCACGGACGAGGAGTTCACGGACGAGGTGAGGACTAGCCGGGGTTCAGCTCGGAAAAGGGGATCGGGAGGGGAAGCGGTCCCTGCCCGCCGCTCAGCCTGCGGGCACGCAGTCTGCAGGCCCCTGGCTTGCACTGCAGCCGCTTTGAAACAGTCAATCCCCGAGGCCCTCCTGCTATCCCATTTCGCAGAGAAGGAAACTGAAGCCCAGAGGTGGAGGGGAGGGCATGCAAGGGCTGGCAACAGGGTGCAATTATAGGGTCGAAACACATTATACACAGTGGACCCCGAAATGTGACACTGGGGGCAGGTGGAGGGAGGAAATGATTCAAGTAGGCCATGTGCGGTACAAATCTGCCAGAATGAAGCCCCCTCATCTGTACAACCGATATGCACGAAAATAAAAATGTGAAAAAAAAATAAATGGAGAAAGAAAGGTTTTTTTAAAAACGGGCCACGTGGCTAGAAGGTGGTGGCGCTAGAGCAGCAACGCGGATCCTGTCGGGGGAGCCTGGGGCTCAGGCTGGGGATGGAAGGGGGGCCAGGGCCCCCGAGCCGGGCTGGGTCTTCGCCCTTCCTTCCTTCCTTCCTTCCTTCCTTCCTTCCTTCCTTCCTTCCTTCCTTCCTTCCTTCCTTCCTTCTCTCCTTCTCTCCTTCTCTCCTTCTCCCTCTCCCTCTCCCTCTCCCTCTCTCTCTCTCACAGGGTGCCGCTATGTAGCCCAGGCTGGTCTGGAACTCGGGGCGATCCTCCTGCCTCAGCCTCCCTAGTGCTGGGATCACAGGTGTGAGCCACCACACACAGCTTTATGCCCCCCCCCCCTTTTTCGTACCGGGGATCGAACTCCGGTCCTTGCGCTTGCGCAGCAGGCGGCGAAACCACCGAGCGAAGTCCCCGGCCCTCCCCCTTTTTATTAATGTATGTCTGCGATACGTAATGAAGGCATTGACCGTGGGGAATCGAGCCTCTTGCTTTCCCCTCCCCCTCCTTCCATCCCCCGCTCGCCCCTTCCCATAGTCCACCTGTCTCCTATCGTCTTTCTTTCAGTTTGCTCTTTAACTCATTTATACTTTGGGATCCTCATATAAGAAAAAACGTGCGCTATTTAACCTTTTTGTCTGATTTATATCATTCGGCATTGTGGTCTCAAGGCGCATCCACAAGGCCCCCATGTCCAAAGCCGTCCTGTATTCTTACAATTCGGGATGTGTGGGGTGCATTGCTGCGTTTTCAGCAGAAAACTTCTGGCTTCGCCAGCTCCTCTGGTCTCCCCGGTCTTCCCTTCGTCCTCTCTTTCTCCCACTTAACGCTGGCGCGCTGTTGAGGGCCATTCAGCGAGGGGGTTCAGGACCAGAGCTCTAGCCCTCAGGGAGCGTCCACGGGCAAAGACACCTGGAGAGTCCTGCAAACAAAGCCCAAAAGTCTCAGGTCTTTCCGGGATCTCCTGCGACCTGGCGTCCACGTGTCCGCGTGCGTGCGGGCGCCTGTGGGAGGTGGGCAGCTGTAAACCTTGCCTTTGCCCTGAGAGCTGGCAAAACTGTGATACCGGCTTCCTAGGACCTCAGGTTTGTGAGCTGGGTGTTGCCTTTAACCCTCTCTTTGGTGGTTTGGATTCAGGGGTCGGGAAGGAGTTCTCAGGAGGCAAATTCTGAGCGATCTAAATTTTGCCTTTCCCGGGGCGCCTCTACCTGCCTGAGCCTACCCCACTCCTAGGGGCCCCATCCATTCCTTCCATCACTCACCGTGGCTCTCAAGATGGAAAAGCAGCAGGCCTTTTGCTGTCTCTGCTAAGAATACACCCTCAAGTTTTTGTTGTTCGTCCTTGTTTTAATTCCCCAAGCCTGCCTTTCCATACCCTAGAGTTGTCTGTGATAGCGTCCTGCTCTCTTTTTGGGGGTACTGGGGATAGAACTCGGGACCTTGCACTTGCAAGGCAGGCAGCAGAACCACTGAGCTAAACCCCGGCCCTTAAGTAAGTGCTGTCCAACAGGTCATGGAGATAAATATTGTTTGAGTAACCCATTTGTGTATATACTTTTCTCATATTTTGGATTATATCCTTAGTACCTAGTCAAAGGAAATGAGCATTTGTGTGCATGGATCCTGTTTATGGCTCTTGATGCTTGGTTTGCTGATAGCAGGATGCAAACCGGAGCAGAGGACCTTGGCTGGTGGAGAACTTTGAAATCCATGACAGTCTTCTAATTCCACTTAAGAGTTTTGGTGACATCAAAGCTTTTGAGAATGGTGAGAATGTTAATTTTGATTTAGATCAGATCCATGAGAGGGAGCAGATGAAATTAGGGAAAAAGTAGGTCCCTTCGGAGATGGTTAGAATAACCGAGGTGATGTTGTTGAAACTGTGAATGGGGGTTTTAATCGTTTGTAGTGGTGAATTCATGACTATTTTTACAACCTAGTGATGAATTGTGCTGCTTACCCCTATGTTCTGACCCAGTTTAGGCTTCAGTGTTGCAGACGTGGCCTAGATTTGGAGTGCTCAGCCCTTGGAAGTGAAAATACAGCTCATCCCGTGGGCTCTCCTTTCCTAGGTGCCTTGCTCCTGACTGGATGCACGCTGCCTCGGCAGGCAGGCTTGTTTCCCTGTTACAAGTCTTGCCCTGACTGAAACAGAAACTCGGGTCTGGTGTTAAATTTATGTCCTTTAGTAATCTCTGGTCCAATATTCTGCAGTAGCTTCAACTGTTTCTTTTTTTTTTTTTTTGGTACCAGGGATTGAACTCAGGTCCTTGTGCTTGCGAGGCAAGCGGCAGAACCACTGAGCTAAATCCCCAGCCCGTTCAACTATTTTTTTTATGAAACACATTTCTCTCTGGTTTTCCCTCAGTGCTACTTTTTCTGAAGTTCATCCCATGCCTCCCTCTGAGCTTTGCAATCCCTCCAGTGAGTCGCCATTCATTTATTGGAGCGGCTTATCTCCATTTTTCGTTCAAAAGCTTCCCCATGATGTAGGTTTTGGGACTTCATGAGGTCATAGAAGGGATACGCACGTAAGATCTGAATTATAAAAGAACTCTCCACTAGGGACCAGTCTCTTCTAGCAGGGAATCTTATTACCTCTCCGTCTTAGGCAGCAGACCTTGTCCATATATTATTGGGCTGACAGGACATAAGTGTGTAGTGTTCAAGCCAGGCATGGTGGTGCACACCTGCAACCCCAGCATTGTTGAGGCTGAGGCAGGAGGATTACTGTGAGTTTGAGGCCACCATGGACCACATGGAAAGACCCTGTCTCAACAAACAAATGAACAAATGTACCAACAAACAAAGTACATAGTTTTCATGATCAAACTTGTGATTGTTTATGAAGACATGCTTTTGAGAATATGTTAACCCAAAAAGATACAAAACTAGATATAGTAAAATCATATTTTGTAACAACCAAGGATGAAAACAAAACCTGTATGATACACTAAAAAACCAGAAGGAAATCTATAAAATGTTAACGCTAGTCAGTCATCTCTGGGTAATAAAATTATGAATGATTTTTTAATTTTCTTAAAAACTTTTTACCCCTCTACAAGTTTTCTAAAATAAAGATACACTGATTGTGTAATGAGGAAAAAATAAGGATAATTCATATTCTTAAACCACAAGGAAAACAGGACCCTTAAAAGTGTGCTTCCTTGTGCTTGGTAGAATGAACAGGAATGTGGAACTAGAGGCACTGCAGAATAGGTCTGTTGTGCTTTCCCAGCCCATGTGATTCCAGAGCTCACCAGCAGAGCCATTTGTGTCCCTTCTGAGAGGCCAGGTGGGGCCCTGATGGGAACTGCCTGACACCATCCAGCAGCCTGGCTTTCCTTAAGCATCGGTGATGACCAGGCTGGGGGCTTTGTCTGAAGAAGCTGTTATATTCTTGGAAGAGAATGAATATGGACCTCGTGGTGAAAGCCATCTCTTGAGTACTAACCATACAATGGCTCCAGGATCTTGTTTCCGAATGCTGGGTAAAATACAATTCACTCCATTCATCCTTGAAAAAAAGAAGCCATTGGTAAGTAGGTGTATTAGTCATTTTCCTATAGCTGGGACAAAATACCCTACACTCAAAACATAAAGGAGGGGTTTATGTAGAGTCATGGCTTTCAGTGGGTTCAGTCCATGGTCTCTGGCTCCAATTCTTAAAAGGCATAGTGAAAGGCATGGCCCAGGAAAGAAGCTGCCCACCTTCATGGAAGCCAGGAAGCAGGAAGAAAGGAGGAGCTGGGAGGTGAGATGCACACTTTCAGGTCACACCCCAGTGACACGCTGCCAACAGGGCCACCTTCTCAAAGCACATCCCGCCTCACACTCACCCATGGATGAATCTACTGAGAAGTAGAAGTGCCTCTGCGATCCAGTCACCTTCCAAACACATGAGATGGGGGGTACTGATCTAAATCATAACAGTGTAGTAACTGATTTTACAAATTTGTCCGTTTTCAAGGCATTTTCTCAAATTTCTATGTAGAACTAGATCATGAAGGGTCAGAGTCATTACTTCCTGAGTGTCCAGGAAGCCTGTCTCTGGGAGCCTGTGTCTCCCTCTTCCCCTCGTATCCATCCCCTCATAGCATCTCCCCGGCTGGGCCAGGACCAAGGTGGGGAAGCCCAGCTGTTCAGGATTAGGAGGAAGAGTCAGAAATCTTTTTGCTCTTGTAGGTGGTTTTACTCTTCTGGCCCCTTTCACTGTGAGACACACAATACATTTATCATCATCTCCTCCTCCTTTGCAGAGTGTCAAAGAACTGCAGTTTCCTGCTGTGTTTAACCACAGCGGGGCCACTCTCCTGGGATTTAAGGGCAAAACAATCACTGGTCTCCCTGTGAGCCTAGGTCACCCCAAGCAAGACTGACAGAAAGTAGGTTCCTGCCCCAAGACCTCTCTGCACTTTGCTCTTCTTTTTAACCCTCTGTGGGACAGATCTCAAAAGCCAACTCACAGCAGGCAGGTGGCACACACTGGTAATCCCAACTACTAGGGAGGCTGAAGCAGGGAAATTCAATGTCAGCCTGATCAACTTAGTGACACCCTATCTCAAAATAAAAAATAAAAAGTGCCGAGGATGTAGTTCAGTGGTAAAGTATCCTGGGTTCAATTCCCAATGCTGCAAAAACCAAACCAAACCAAACCAAACCAAAACCCAACTCAGAACAAGATGTGAATGATATTGGATACTGATCTCTCTCGGGAGTGTTTGCACTCCTGAGAAGTACGACTGATGTCAAAGGAATTAGCCGCAAATTTTGACATTTCAGGCATCAGATAAGGGGGATGTTGGGTGGCCTGTGATGTTGAAAACAATCCCCTCAAACCAGTTCAATCATTTGCTATTTAACAAATATTCATTAAGCACCTATCATGTAAGATGCACTGAGAACAGTAAAGAATAATACAGATGCTGACCCTCAGAGAGCTACAGCTTAGTTCTAGATAGAGCAGTATGTAATTATGTAAATCAGTAGGACAGATATTCTTGGGTGGCTTGTGAATCATTTTATTTGGCTGACACTGAATTTTTCTCAGAGCCATTGACATCTTTGCCACCTGCTCCTACCTCACGTGAAGCATTCTGTTCATTCTGTTTTGACCTGGTGCATAGAACACAAAGTTAACTAGAATGAAGCAAAATTTAATTTTGAAACAAACCATGGAAGAGTATTTTGGTGTTTCAGGTATTACCCTTTTAGGAACAACTATTGTTTTTTGCCTCCCTAGCATGGCTTCTTTAGGTAACAGTAATATAGGTAATATGTATAGCAATATATGTAGTAATATAATAATATATAGCTCCCGACCTGTGAGATGTCAAATGTGCCGAGTCTGTGGCCCCACAACACTGAGGAATGAAGTTTCGAACCAAAAGAAGAAGTTAGGAGAGTTTTATTGGAAATAAGGAGAGAAAAATCGCTTCTGGATTTCCAGGAGGGGTCCCCAGAGGGGTGGCAGCCCCTCTGTCAGGGATAATTTAGACAGCAAAGTTGCAACATGGCTACAACATGGTCCGAACTGCAATCAGCCCTATATGGTCACAAGTACAGCTGCTTAGCTAATATTGATCCAATAGGGAAGCAAGTCACATAGCAAGGGTGTGCATGGAAAGAACGAAGGCATTTTGGGGAAGGGATGGGTCCCGATGCTCTGGTCACCTACCTGGGTGACTGATGCCTATCTGGAATTCCTGGTGCTAATTACAGTATAATTTTAAGTTACTGTTTATCTCTCTTTTTTTTTTTTGTACTGGGGAATCGAACTCAGGACCACGCTTGCCAGGCAGGCACTGGTCACTGTTTCTTCTTCTTCTTCTTTTTTTTTTTTGGTACCGGGGATTGAACTCGGGTCCTTGGACTTGTGAGGCAGGCGACAGAACCACTGAGCTAAATCCCCGGCCCTGGTCACTGTTTATCCTTTAGAGAAGCATGTAGGCCTGGCCTTGTGTCTTTTTTTTTTTTAAGACAGGGTCTTGCTGTATAGCTCAGGCTGGCCTTCAACTCACTATCCAGCCCAGGATGGCCTTCAACTCAAGGCAATCTTCCTGCCTCAGCCTCCCAAGGGCTGGGATTGTAGATCTTGCCTATACAGTATAGGTATTGTACCGCCACTCCCGCTGTGTCTTAATCTCGAGGCTTGGCCTTCTTTAGATGCACCTCCAGCCACAGTTTTGATGTCTTTATTTTTGTGCTGCCTTCTTTAGGAGCCCAGACCCTCCTCTCTGACTGTTAATTTTTACACAGCTTGGCTGCATGTGACAACAGCACCCTCAACGCAGGCTGTGGAATCGCCTTGTGGGTTGAGCAGGACTGTCTCACCCGGCGCCAGCTCCGGGAGAGGGTGGGGAGTGATCCTGGCCTCTCCTGGGTGCCCGAGGTGGGCTCAGGAATGGGCACTTCTTCCCGAGGCTGCAGGGAGGAGCCTGCGTGTGCTGTGGCCAACCTGGAGCAAAGTGGAGGTTAATATCGAGAGCCCCTGTCTTGGCTGGCTGGCGGCTGCATTGTTACCCTTGGATTTCCTGCGCGTGGTTCAGGACATCCACCGGGAGGAGACACAGCCGAGCGCAGGCCGCTTGTCCCTGGGTCCCTGGCGTTAGCAGCTGCGTCCTTCCTCGTTCAGTGGTATTACACGCCTAAGCGGAAGATGGGCCATTCATTTATTCCCTTGACGTATATTATGAGGTAGGATGGAAGAAATAAAGATGGGTAAAAAAGAGACAAGGAAAATCAGAATTTTGGAATCGTGGTTTTGTGTTTTGTTTTTTTTTTAAACTGCAGCTTGGGGGGACAAACATGATCACAAGGTGCCTCTCTCTCTCTCTCTCTCTCGCTCTACTTTTTTTTTTTTTGGTACCAGGGATCAAACTCAGGACCTTGCACTGCCGGGCAGGCATGGCACCACTGAGCTAAATCCCTGGGCCTTCTTTTCAAGCCTTTAAGGAAGCCTAAAAGTCTTCCCAGCCTGATTGACTTTGTGCCTCCTAAGAAATAGACGGGCTGCTGTTTCTTTGTGTGTGTGTGTGCTAGGTGTGTGTGTGTGTGTGTGTGCCCTTTTCCTCTAAACTACCCAAGCTAGGCTTAAACTTGTGATCTGCCTGCCTCAGCTTCCCAGAGTGTTGGGATTACAGGCATCTGCCACCACACAGCTAGCTGAGAAAAGAATGTTATTTTCACATCCATAGTCCACGCTTTGTGTCCCCTGCCTTTCTGAGGGAAAAGAGTGTGACCCTTTTCATCACATGGTCACAGCCACCTCCCGCGCACAAGGCACCTGCCCACATCTCCACACAGCCACACGTAAGGCAAACCTTCTGTCGTTTAGACAGACATTTCTGTTGACAGACAGACAGACAGACAGTATGCCAGTCTCAAAAAATAACTGACGCACGTATCCCAAATTCTGCTAAAATCCAAAGTTTATGATAGTCGCAACAGTATCAATCTCAACCAGGTTACAAGTCTGTTACAAGTTACAAACTATTGAAAAATAGCTTTGAAAAAATATGCATACCCTAAATATTAACACTATCCTGAAATTAAAAAAACTGTCAATCGGATGAGGAACTGAGGTCCACTGGTGACAAAGGCAAGAACTTTTTGTGTGGCAGACAGTCCTGGGAGGCAGGCCGGGTGTGCTCTACGGGACTGCCAGAGAACAATCGCTCCACATGACCCAGCCGGCCAGGGGAGACTCGGAAATGCTCAAAGCAGGATAAAAACGAGCTGAAGACTAAACACTTCACTGGGTTGGCATCTTTCAGGGGGGTAAGTGAGGAGGGCAGGGGTCAGCCGCTTCTCCTTTGCTAGTCCAGGCAGACCGTTAGGCCAGAGCTTCCTAGGAGAGGAGAAGGGGTCCCTGCTCATTCCTCCTGAGCCAGATGAAAACCTGCTTTAGGTTTGGGAAAAACTTCCCCAGAAGCAAGGGAGGGAGGATGTTTTCTAAGGCAGCCTGCACACCTGCACACCCAGGACTCAGGCGCCTCCCTGGAGGTGTGAATCCAGCTAGCAGGGCTCTGTGAGTGCAGAGTTCATCTTTGTAGGATAAATCTCAGTGTCTGTCCTGTGGGTGCCACTGCTCTGCCTGAGGGGTGCAGGACCCTCTGACATCCTGCCTCTCCCAGGAGTCTCACTGTGCCCTCAAGGTGGCAGAAGGCTGGGAACTAGAAAACTATGGGAACAGAAAAGCTCCTGTTGGAACTGACACACCTCATAGTACTGGGGATTGAACCCAGGGCCTTTGCACTGAGCTATGTTCCCAGGCTTTTTTTATTATTTAAGTTGAGACAGAGTCTCATTAATTTCCTAAATTGCCTGGGCTGAGCTTGAGCTTGCAAACCTCCTGGCTCAGCCTCCCAGAGTTCTGGGATTACAGGCATGTGCCGCCACACCTGGCTATTTTTTTTTTTTTAAAGCTCAATTATCCCTTCTAGCCCAGTGTTTTCAAAATCAATTGTGCAATTCATATTTGGAGCAATCTGACAGGCTGTCTCTAGGGTCTTGACACAATTGAAGGTCTTCTATTTGTATTTTTCAACAAGACTACTGTCTTCCGTTTCTGTTCATTTAAAATTAATTCCTTTATTTTGGTACTGGGGATTGAACTCGGGTTCTTGCGCTTGCACAGCAGGCAGCAAAACCACTGAGCTAAATCCCCGGTCCTTAAAATTAATTCTTACTGCTATTTGAGAACCATAAACATTTCAGAATAGTAAAAAGGCTGTAACTTTACATAGGCAACATACGATAAGCTTTCCAGGAGCTGGGTGAAGAAGCCTAGGGGCTGGCCGTATCCCGGGGAGGTGTTACCACTCTTCACTGTTTTAAATGTTTGTTTTTTAAACAAAGTCCATTTAGTGACACAAACTCAAGCTGATAGACAGCTGCTGCTCTCGGATGCAGCCTCTGCCCTGCAGGACATTCACCAGGAAACCCCAGTCCCAGGGGACTCCAGACTCGCCCATACTCTGCTTCCACTCCTCCAGCAGCTTCGTCATGGGGCACCACCACAAGCTCTTCTTCACATCTTAGTATCCTGGACAGGGGCCTCCTCCTGGGAACAGGGGAGCAAAGAAGGAGTTAGGAAGGGCTGGAGAGATCCTGCCACTCGGCTGAAGTCCTCTAAGAATAGCAGGAGTGACAGTGATGATAATGCTATGTGCCTGACGTGAAGTCTTACATACATCAGCTCATTCAAGCCTCACGAGAGCGGTGTGAAAAGGGCACTGCTCCTAACTCCGTGTTACAGGTGAGACACGGAAGGCACAGGGAGGGGAAGTGACTTCCTTAGGTCACACAGCCAGTAAGTGCGGGAGTCAGGATTCAAACTCAGGGACCTGAGCTCCGGTCCTCAACTACTAGGCCATTACTGCTCCTCCCTTGATGCCTGGCTTACTCTGTCCCCACTGCCCTGCCCTCTTAACTACTCTCATTCCTGCTCAACTCTGTCTTCCTGCTCAGGATTCTTTGGCATGGGCCAGGATTTAGCTCACTGGTGCCGCTGGCTGCCTTGCAAGCTGAAGGTCCTGAGTTCAATCCCCAGTACAGCAAAAAAAAAAAAAGATTCTTGGGCAATATAAATGTGGAGCAAGAACAGGTAGAGTTAGGCGGGTGTGTGGCTCAGTGGTGGAGCACCTGCCTGCCATGCACACAGCCCTGGATTTGATCTCTGGCCTACAAAAAATAAAGACTGGCACTTGAGCAAAGTGGCTATTTATTCGCCATCTCAGAGGTGTCTCGCTTAGGTCTCCTTCCCAGCGGAGGGTGCTGAAGCACAGGGCCTGTCTCCATCAGTACCGAGCTGAGAGACGCTCAGAGACACTCAGGGATGTGCCCACGGTGTGAGCGCAAACAGGTGTGCCTTGCACGTCTGTCCTGGGGAGAGGCAGGAAAGGCCTGGGAGAGCGCAGAGATGCGGTGGCAGAGAGGGCTGAGCCCAGGTGGGGCTGGAGCCATAGCAGGTGGCCCGGCGGGTGCACTGCCCACGTGCGATGGTGGGCGGAGCCCTGGGCCCCGCTGTGGGGACAGGAAACATCAGGGACCCTGGCAGAGCCTAGCAGGTAGAGAGCAAAGGGTTTAGGGTAGAAGAGTAGACAGCCCAGATGGGTTCTTTTATGTTTGTTTCTGAGACAGGGACTCGCTACTTCACCCAGGCCAGGCCTGAACTTGCGGTGTAGCCCAAGCTGACCTCAAACTCGAGGGGGGATCCTTCTGCCTCAGCCTCCCTAGTGCTAGGATAAGAAGCCTGCACTGAAGTGCCGGGCTGGCCAGAGGTAGTTATTTTAGGAAGATGGATTTGGTGCTGATGGGTGGGATGGGGGCAAAGACAAAGAATTCTGGTGGGAGTGAGTTGTGATTGTAAAGAACAGAAAGAAAGGCCAGTGCTGGCATCATGGAGGCACTGGGAGGGGAGAGGAGGGGACCTTGGGACAGAGAGTGAATGGCTGGGGGGACAGGTGTGGGTGCAGGGGCAGTGTGCCCTGGGAGAGGAGACCCGAGAAGGGATGAGGGCCCCCAACAATGGAGCCTGGGAGGGAAGAAAGGAAAAGGCCAAGCAAACACTGGGAGGTGGGCAGAGGGCGAAAGGAATTTCAAACCAAACATTGCAAAAGGCAAGAGAGGGAATTGGAAAAGCCCTTGAAGCAGGCAGTTGGGAAATCTGGCACTTCCTGTTGGGACATCAAAGTCCCGGAGGAGACGACATCACAGCATCGGGGCCGTCTGCGTGTGGGTGTTTTCGAGCTGCAGAGCCCCTGCCCCCCAGGGCTGGACGCGCAATGGGTGTGTGAAAAGCACAGTTACGTTCACTTTAAGCAGCAGGGCTGCGTCTGGCTCAGTGCCTCCTTCCCAGCTGTCCTCGTCCTCATCCACAGTGCTGGCCCTGGTGCTCTGCAATCCCCCGGGCTGGGGACCGAACCCAGGGTCCTAACACTGAACCCATCCCCAGCCTTTCTCCCTTCCCTTCCCTTCCCTTTCTGGTACCGGGGATCGAACTCAGGTCCTTGCACTTGTGCAGCAGGTGGTGAAACCACTGAGCTAAATTCCCGGCCCTCCCAGCCATTTTTTAGTTTTTCAATTGAGACCTGGTCTCCCTAAATTGCTACGTTGCCTATGCTGGACTTGAACTTGGGATCCTCCTGCGTCAGCCTCGAAGAGTACTGGGATTACAGGTGTGCACACACATGCCCAGGAGAAACGGACCCTTTTGAGCGCTCTCTTCCACCTGGTGCCTTTGGCATAATTAGGAAATGTTCCCCTGCTTTCTCTGAAGAATGCATTGCTTCCCCCTTTGTGCTCACATCGCACCATTAGGAGGAGAATCCCATGGACTCTGACTGGCTCTGATTTTACTGGTTTCTGCCTTTTTTCCTCTTTGACCATAGTGAAAGGGAAAACGGCGGCTTGTTAAATGCTGACTGCATGAGGATGACCATAATTTGCTTATCTGATCCACTTAGCTCTACCAATCGGGGCACAAGGTTGGGAGGAGGTTGTGTGGTGAGAAGTCTGGCCGCTGCCACATCTGGAAAGGCCTAGCCCTCACTGGCGAGTCCTCGGCACTCCTGCCTGGGCAGTTCGAGTCTAACTTTGCCCAGCTTTGACAGGAAGAAAAGGAGACTGAAGGCCACATGCCCTGCAGATGAGCTGGGTCACGCCTGGCAGAGGAGCTTGGGAAGTTTCCTCCCTGACTGATGGGCACCATCCATCAACTCTGTCTGGGCTCGGGACCCTGGACAACTCCAGGGCTCTCTTGAGGGCTTGCTTTCATCCTGTCTAGAACCAGAGGACTGGGGGGCTAGGGATTTAGCTCAGTGGTTCTGCTGCCTGCCTGGCAAGCGAAAGGTCCTGAGTTCGATCCCCAGTACCAAAAAAATGAAAGAACCAGAGGTGAGCTACATGGTATCAACCCGAGGACGGCACAGAGGGAACAGTAGGCCAGTGGCCGAGTGGAGGGGACGTTCCTTTGACCCACACTCAGGACAGGCTTAGGGGAGCAGAGCCATGGGCCGGAAGTGGCTGTGTCAGGATCGGGCATTCTGGGTCGGGGGGATGGCACAAAGGGACCTCAGAGGTGGGAACGAGCCTGGTGCATTTGAAAAATAAAAGCATCAGCCAGGCCGGAGCACAGGGAGGCAGGAGTCAGGGAGAGACAGGTGTGTAATTCCATCCCTGCTCCCCGGGCCTGCCACCGTGTTCGGAACGGGGCACTGTGGATATAACTGTTCTTTAAGACCCTCCTGGGTTGGGCTGGGACCTGGCTTAAATCAAGGATTTATCTTTCTCAAATTCTCTTTTCAAAATTCCTTACATGATTAAAGCTCCTGAGGAAAAACTGCCCATCCTAAAGGGACAGGAAGCCGGGTGTGGTGGCTCACAGCTATGATCCCAGCACTTGGGAGGCTGAGGCAGGAAGATCACCATGAGTGTGAGGCCAGCCTGGGCTACACAGTGAGCTCAAGGCCAGCCTGAACTACATCGAAAGACCCTGTCTCAAAAAACAAACAAAGGACCAGGAAGGTATTTTGCAATTCCAAAGTAACTTCCAAGTAAAATGTTGATAAGCATTATAATTATCCTAGTTCCCGGACCCCAAGAGTAGCTTTGGGGTGCACAGAAATATATCAAACTCGTGCCACAGCTTATGAGAGAAGAGAGGGGAGCCCAGAGACAGACACAGGAAGGGCCACAGGAAGACAGGCTGGCAGGGGCAAGGCAGGCTCCAGGGCGGCAGGCAGCAACCTCGGGGGTGGACAGGGTCCTCCCTCAGACCCCACGGCGGGCGACCTGTCAACATCTCCACCTCCAGACCTGGGGGAAGGTATATTTTCTGTGGTTTTAAGCCTCCACGTTTGTGGCATTCAGTAAGGCAAGTCTAATAAGAGCGTTGGGTGATTTCAACAAAGAGTAAATCATCCAGCCCTGTGGTGGCGCACCCCTGTGGTCCAGCCCTCTGGGAAGCTGATGCAGGAGGATCACAAGCTAGAGCCCAGCGTGGGCTATTTATTGACTTAGCAAGACCATGTCACAAAATTAAAAAAATTTTTCTAAGGGCTGGGGATGTGTAGCTCAGTGCAAAGGCTCTGGGTTTAATTCCCAGTACCACAAACAACAACAAAAATACAAAAGAAAAAGATGATCCGAAGTAACCCACTAGCCACCTGGGGGGCCAGGTCAGAGGCTGCTGTCCCAGGGGCCAACAGTGGACAACTGGATGAATGACCCAATTGCAGAAAGGGGAAGAAAACCGCTTGAGGGTGAGCAGGCTGATGAGGCCGTCAGGCTGGGGGTACGAGGGGGACCCTGAGTTTTTCTTTTTCCTTTTGCAGTACCAGGGATCAAACCTAGGGCCTTGCCCTCGCTAGGCAAGTGCTCTGCTGCGGAGCCACACCCAGCCCAGTGCTGAGCTTCTCTTGGGACCTCCGGGTCCTCAGGGATGGTTCTCACCCACAGCACAGACAGGTGGGCACAGCCAGGAGGACAGAGACGGGTTCCTGGCCTCTTCCCGGGCAGCAGGTAAGTGACCGGAAGTCACGTTAGGCTCCTTCCTAAAGAACAACCCCAGGGCCACCTTCGTCCCGAAGCGGCCCCAGCTTCTTGACCGTGGTGGCTGCTGGGACCAGTGACCGGGCTGTGCCAGCCTCGCTCCCTCCACGGACACCCAGAGCCCGCCAGAGACCCCTATCAGCGAGCAGCTGGGCACGGCACGAACACACCGCCCTCTCTCTGCCTCTGTCCCTGGCCACCGGGCACAGCCTGTCCCCACACACGGCAGGGCACGCAGCAGGAGCCTGGTACCTTTGTTTCCACACACTGAACTGATTCACTTGGACAGAGAGGAGCAGAGCATGCGGCAGGGCTCCAGGTGGCCTGGCACAGCCGTCCCCATGTGAACAAGCCCGGCCACCTACCATGGGGAGCGCTGGCCCCCTCTGGGTGTCACTTCTGGGCTCCGGTGTGGCCTGCTGCGTCCTCGGGCTGCAGCCTGGAGCTGCTCCTTGCTCTCGATTTTCCTTGCCTTCCTCCTGCGTTGGGACACTGCCGCCTTCCTTTCCTCTGGGAGGAATCTGGGGGGTCTCCTCTCCCCGGGCCCCCTCCTCCGGCTTTGCATCTTGGCTCTTCTGGCCGGGGCTGTCCTCTCTGTGTCCCCGCTTTGCCTCTGCAGACTTCCCCAGCTCTGCTTGCCTTCCGGCAGCCTTTGCCTCTGCGGGGCGCACACTCGCACCCTTGGCCTCTGGGCTGGGGTTCTGGGGTGGCTCAGGGCTCCCCGCCCGTGCTGGGCCCCCGCTGGCCTCTTCTGAGCTCCACCTGGCCTTGTCCTCCTGCTTCTCCGTGCTGCTCGATGTCCTCCTCAGAGGGGGCTTGCCCGCCAGCACCCTGCTCTCCCCCGAGGCCCCGTGGGATGTCGGGGACCCGGGGGCCTGGCTCTTGGGTGGGAACACTTCGTCCCCATTCTCCTCCCTGGCACCGTTCTCCTGAGATGACTCGGTGGCCGTGAAATCTCCAAGGTCCCCACAGTCCGACTGAGACCTTCGGAACCTCCTGGAGGGAGGGCGTCTTTTGATGGAGCCCCTGGTCCGAACCTGGAAGAAGCCACGAGGGACAGTTAGCCACGGCAGGACCTTACGTTGCTCAGGGTCGGGCTCAGCCTCCCAAGTGAGCGATCACTTCACTTCCTAGGAGGGTGTGCCCTTGTTGGCCCTGGGGTATACGTTAGGGCCTGTGGGGTTGTGAAGTCCCATGCAGGTGTTTGTCTCCTGAAGATACAAATGCTTCCCCTCAAGAAAAAGTGATCTTCTAAAACATGAACTGGTTTGGTGTCTAGCTTAGCAATTTTTTTTTTTCATACTAGGGATTGAGCTCCCTGAGTTACACACCCAGTGTTTTTTAAGTTTTTAAATTTTGAGACAGTTCTGCTCAGTAGCTAAGTGGCCCAGGCTGGGTTGGAACTTGGGATGCTCCTGCCTCAGCCTCCCATGGTGCTGGCATTACACGTGTATACCATCTCGTCCCCCAGTTTAGCTTAGCAATTTTATTGGAATTTAGTTGTAAATAACTAGTTCTTCAAATGTTCTTTGAGGGAACTTTACATCTTAGGTGTCCTCATAAGTTGACATGTTGAATAAAACCTAACCCCATTTTGTAAGACTCATGTTTTAACATTTTGAAAATGATACCAGACAAAGGTGAACCCACCAGGGAAGAGGATTAGGGGCTTGGCAATGCCTGGCCCTGGCACAGGGGCCTCATGATGCCCGGCCCTGTTACAGGGGCCTCATGCATGTTGAGCTGGATAGCTGGTGGCCAGCTTTCTCCCCACACAGCCGGGTGCTGTGCGGACAGCAGACTCTAAAGCCGGACCTCGGGAGCCCCCAGCAAAGTCTGAGAAGCGTGTAGTCTCAGACTTCTCAAAAAAGCCTCAGAGGCCGGGGATTTAGCTCAGTGGTTTTGCTGCCTGCTGCGCAAGCGCAAGGACCTGAGTTCGGTCCCTGGCCCCCGTGGCCAGCCCAGGCCTGCTGCTGGAAGACTGAAGCCCCGCCTGGCTTCCCCTGCTCCCTCCCAATGCCCCAAGGGGAAGACCAGCTCTCCATTGGCTGGGATGAACAGAGGGCTTCCACCGTGTCCAGTCGGCAGGCTCAAGCCTGCCCCGCCACCTGCTGGCCACCAGTCACTTCCATGCCCCGCTTTTTTTTTTTGGTACCTGGGATCGAACCCAGGACCTTGCGCTTTTGAGGCAGACGGCTGAACACTGAGCTAAATCCCAGGCCCTTCCCTACTTGTTTTGACACCTGTGACTTCTTGCTAGATGTATTTCCTAGGCTGGCCTGCAAGATCTCACTTCTCCACCCTTAGTTCCAAAGCCACATGTAGTTTGCATTCCCTGGCAAGAGATGCCCTTCTGTGCGGCTCTTGCCTAGTTCTGTCCCATGTCACTGGCCACCCGCTTAGACAGCCCTGGACTGTACCTCTGGCCCCTACCTCCCCTGCTGGGGCCGGGGATCTGAAGAGAGGACTGGAAAAAGATCAGGGCAGCTCCTACACACGAGCCCTGCTGGATGCCTTCTGAAAGGGGAATAATTTGGTGTCCTCTAACTATGTAGGAATGGCTGGACCCACGCTGAGTCACTCTGCACCATTCGTATCAGGCCAGAACCGGGTGTCCCAGAGTCCTACTGACCCTGGCCACCTCCTCTGGGAATCACAGAGCAGGCCTTTATTTTTGGGGGGTTTTTGGTACTGGGGATCAAACTTGGGTCCTTCTGCTTGCAAGGCAGGCGACGGCACCACTGAGCTAAATCCCCAGCCCTAGCAGGCCTTTACTTTTGTTCTCAGCTTCTGACCTTACCCATCTGTGCAGCTGGGATTGGCCTCCACCCTCCTCTTCACGAAGGAGGGAGTACTCCATCCCCTCAGCCTGCCTCGGGTGCAGACACAGTTATGGGGGCTGTACACCCCCTGCACTTCTGCAGCACACCGCTGTGCTCCTGGCAGCTGTACCTTGTTGTAGCAGGGCAGGTGAATTCCTTCTGGGGGCTGATCAAAGCTGACGGGTACCTCCTCCGCCTCGCTGGGCTGAGACCGCACGCCCGGGCTGCTGGGGGTGGGCGGAGGGCTGTGGAACGCGGACACCATGGCCTTGAGGCCAGGACTCTTGGGCGAGGCCCCAGGCAGCAGGGCCGCTGGGTCAAAGGTCAGATTGGCCTGTCATGGAGAGGAGAGGAGTTTCATACAGGGCTGGAGAGAAGGAACAAGCTGCCACCCTGGCCTGTTGGTTACCTGGCCCCAGAACTGCTTGAGAGTAGTCAAGGTGAGGCTCTTCTGTGTCATCTCCCACCCAATTATCCAGCCACATCACGCCCTGCTCCTGAAGGCACTGCCTGCTCCATCCACCCCCTGCTACTTGGCTTGCCACAGGCTGCCTTTCAGAATGCTCTGTGCATCCTACCAAGATGCCCGGAGCTGGGTGTGGTGGTGCACACCTGTAATTCCAGCAGTCTGGGAGGCCGAGGCAGGAGGATCCCAAGTTTGGGCCCAGCCTGGGCAACTTTGCAATTTAGCAAGACTGTCTCAAAATGAAAAATTTTAAAAGGCCTGGGGATATAGCTCAGTGCAAGGCCTTGGGTTCATACCTCAGCACTGCACTCAGTTTTGTTCTGGTTGCACAAATGAGGGCAGTGACTGAGGAATCCGCCTGCGATCCGTGCCAGGTCTGTTCCCTTCAGCCTGCAGGGAGCAGATGTCTCTTGGGAGACAGCAGAAGGGCGACATCACACTCTCCAGGAGTGATGTGCAGGCAGACCACGGTGTGGGCCACCCCCGGCACAGCCCGGCGAGATCAATGAGATCACTCTCCTTTGCGTCTTTTGTTGTGTCAGGTATGAAAATCTTGTCTCCTCAACAAGCTTGTGAGTTCAGGGTCAGAGCTATCTGTGTCGCCACCACTCCCAGGGAGCCAGCCCAGCCGTGGGGCACTGGGCACACAGGGCGACGGGGTGGAGAGACAGGGTGGAATGCTCTCCAAACCAGGAATTTGGCCATAGCAGCGCAACGTGTAGCGTGCATAATACTGAAATGATTCTGTGGTTCATTCCGACCTTCGAGGCTGGCTATTCCTGGAGTGCTTCTTTCAATCACAAGGCACTTTCCCCATGAGATAGTTGAGGCGTCCCATCATGCACCCCTGAGGCGCTGACTACACTCGATCTTGACTGACATGGCCCTTAGGTTAGAGCTCTCCTGGGAGAACACTGTTGAGATTCTAACCCTCCGGGCAATCCGCTCACTAGCTGGTGAGCAGGGGCCAATCTGCAGGTGACCTGCGCTGCTACCACTGGGAGCTCCACGGGTCCCTCCAAAGCCCTGCACACTGTGCATAAGAGGTGGGGCTGGGTGAAAGGGAGCCAAGCGAGGGCAGTGCGTCTTGTACTCACCTGCAGCTTCTCAATCAGGGGCGAGCTCTTCACCTTGACTTTAGGAGGGTGGCTGGCATGGGGAGACGCTTTCTACAGAGCAAAGTGATCAAAATAACCAAATGAGTGAGCCGAAAGGAGGTGGGCTCGGCTGGAGGCCAGAAGCCATCGTGAAAAGGAGGCATCAGTCCCCGCTCGGTTTCCTGGCCTACTTACCTCCGGGGCCCGGGTGAGGCCGTCTCCCTTTGTGTCCCTCCCTCACCTCGCTACTAGCAAGACCACTTGAATCTACGAGCTGAGAAGTCGAGGCAGGCACCCAAGATACAGGAGGGCCCCAGCCCAGGGAGAACTACATCTGTGGGAGCAGTCTTCACCTCGTTACCTTCAGCAAGGTGAATCAGCCATTGGAGGGAACGCCCAAAATACAGGCAAAGCAATCACCCTTTGTTTGTCACACACAAAGCGAGAGCCTGGCATGGTAGCTCACGCCTGTAATCCCAGCACTTGGAGGCTGAGGCAGGAGGATCACCAGGAGTTTGAGGCCTGGGCTCAATAGTGAGTTCAAGGCCAGCCTGAACTACATAGTGAGACCCTGTCTCAAAAACAAAACAACAAAAAAACAAAAACAAAACCCCCGCACTGAGCATTCATTTTAATTAACCAGACATGTGAATTACACATCTACCACATCTGCATTGTGCTGGCTACATGAAGATGAAGACTCTCTAGTCTGCTCTCTAGGAGTGGTCAAAGAGTGGATCCTTGTTTTACATCAGATGTCCACAGCTATGTGAGAACGAAGTCAATGATAGAAGGATCTGAAGGTGAGGACAGGGAAAAGGGCGATGACTTCCATGTGGGTCGGAAGCCGAGGCACAGAAGGGGTTCCTCCTACAGTCTGGGGGGCCAGCATGCATTATCTCCCTCCACTCTATGGACTAATTTACCTGAGCAGAAGAATCTCGCTGATCTCTGGGGATATTCCGAGTACTAATGAAGGTGATGGTATTTCAGTGGTGGAGCAAGGGAGAGCGACTCCACTGATCTTGTGACCTGGTTAAAGCCCAGTGTCCAGGGAGAGCTGGGACAGACACTGGCTGGGAGTCAGGAGACCCAGCCCTTCTGCGTGTAGCTTAGACAGGAGCTAGGTGGCTGCCCCTGGCCTCAGACTCCTGCGCTGAGACCAGGTGTGAGGAATGAGTGATGATAAGGACCCTCCTCGTGATAAGGCGCCTCCGCCTCCTCTGACATCTCTTCCTGCAGCGGCCTTTTTAGGAGCTTTCTGTCAATGGTGACTGCAGAGAGCTTCCAGCCCCACCTAGTGGTTCTCAGTTGTTATGACTTATGGAAGAATTTCACATGGACGGGTGTTTTTGAAGGTTCTGTTCCAGAAACCGCAGCAACAATTTTGCTGACAAAACTCATTTTATGTAATACTCTGAACTCTCTCCCAACTGACCACTTTATTCTGAGGGCAGGAGAAATTCACAGGGCAGTACTGGGGACCCAGCCGAGGTGTCACACAACCCTTGGTGATATGAACTACAAGCGGAATCCTACATAACTGCAAATGCAGTTCCTGAGATCGACAGCAGGTGGCAGCGTTTCCTTTACAGTTTAACCAAAGGCTTCAGGCAGGAGCCGGGGCTAACAGAATCCTGGAGGGAAAATCAGCTTTACAGCTCTTTGCGTGTATGTGGAGACAAGTTTTTGTGACATCCCCCTATGTCTTATAATGTCTAGAGGCTGTGGGCCTGATTTTTCATATGGGAGCGTTTTTCAGCCTTTTCAACTGCTTTAAACGCCCCTCTGGCAGGCCTCCTAGCAAGGGCTGACTGCAGGTTACCTGGCCTACCAGTCAGCACAGGCATGGCAGGGGGGCGGGAACCCCACTGTCAGGCCCAAAAAGGGCTGTGCTGGAGGAGCTTGGAGCAAGTGTGGCCACAGCTTCCACCCAGCCTGCCAGGCACCAGGCCACCACTTTACTTCTGTGTGGATCTCAAGGCAACAAAAAGTCACCCATCCCTGCAGGTAGTGTCTTTCTTGTATCCAAGCAGCCTGTCCCTCCGGGCAGGAAGTTGTTGGTCTTCGGGGTATGATCGAAAAATAGGATGTGTATTTAAATTTTTTTAAATTACAGTAAAAGACACATTGTCATGGATTCTCCTCACAATACTCCCCTTGCTTCGAAAACACTTATCCCATGGGTCTTGCAGTTCTGGAAGTCTTCTTTCGTGAGTGTCTTTAGTTCCACTGTCATGGCTGAATCGATTCAAAATGTTTACCTTTCACAGTCATTTTGACTTTGGGGAAGAGCCAGAAGTCGCACGCTCCCAGCTCTGGTGAATGAGGTAGATGAGGACACAGCGTAACGTTTTTATGAGCCTGCCTTTCAGTTGGCTGGCACTCGGCAGCACTGATTGTATTTTTGGTCACTCCTCATAAAGACAGTTCTGAAAGAGGACTTCCAGAAGGCCTTCGGAGAGTGGGAAGAAGGAGGCGTAAACATATTGGAAGCAAGGGGGAGTCTTTGGAGGGGGATGCGTGGGAATGTGTCTTACTGTAATGAGGTTTTCTTGGGGTGTACCGTGGATCGAACTCGGGTCCTTGCACTTGCTTAGCAGGCAGCGAAACCACTGGGCTAAATCCCCGGCCCTGTAATAAGGTTTTAAATATGAAGCATTCACTGTATTTTTTTATCTCCCTTGAAAACTCTCCCCTTCTCTTCACCCAGCCCTTGGACCCGGACACCTTTACTTTCCGGACGAGGTGCTGAGGGAGGAAAGCTCCATTCATCCCCACACAGCCATCACCCCAAGTCCCTGCCAGGCCGAGCCTTCACATTGTTTCAGTGAGTCCCACCCCATCCAGCCGCCCTGGCCTATCTGGGTCCTGTCCTCGTCCTACAAACACGGAACCAGAGTCAGTGTGGTGCAGTGACTTCCCCAAGCTCTGCTGGGTCATCAGGGGACACCCTCGGGTGGCCACAGCTGCAGGGCCATGGAGTCTGAGGGGAAAGTCACAAGACGCTGAGCCTCTGGACTGAGAAGTTGCTGGTGCATGTTTGGGTGCAGCACTGCCTGGTAACCCTATGAAGCCACGCGTCATGGTGCTACCGCTGGAAGAGACCCTGAAAAGCCTCAGCATGTTGTCAACGCCCCCCACTGGGGTCCCCACCACCCTTTGACCAGGTCCCACTCTAGTTTTGGCTTTTTCTGATCGGCTTTGGCTTTTGGGGTTGACAAAAAGACCAGAAAGCCACGTGTACTTCAACTGTTTCGCTTTCTAGATGAGAAAATGTCAGGGCCAGGGGCTTGCCCAAGTTCATGCAGGCGTTCTCAGTGTCTATGGTCAGGATGCTGGTCCCCAAAAAGAAGGGGAGAAAAAGCCTGGCTGAAGGGGGACTCAGGAGCCCAGCTCTCTGTGGCTCTCGAGCCGCGTTTGGGGTTGGCCTCCCGCAAGGCACATGGGGCCTGCACACCCATGCCACATCCATGCACGGCCCGGCCATGACCACAGGGAGGGGTCTGGGACAGGGCGTGCAGAGGGACTGCTGCAGCTGCAATTAGGTAAGTGGGGTGGGTGCCTGTGCAGGCTGGGATCTATTACTGGCTATGATCTGTGCTGCCAGAGCCTTTATTCTGTTGGCAGTGCTGGCTATTTATAGCTGAGGGCAACAAGGCCTCCTGTGCGCTCTGGTTTTCTTCCAAGGGTCTAACACAATAGTCAGGCTTTTCCAGGACTGGAGGAGGAGGAGGAGGAGGAGGAGGAGGAGGAGGAGGAGGAGGAGGAGGAGGAGCAGCAGCAGCAACAGCAGCACCAGCAGCCGTGGGATTCTCCTGCCTTACAGTTCCACCACATGGCAGCACAGCCTCTATCCAGGGTCCTTCTGTACACATTATTCTGAGCTCATCCCCGGGAGACCTGGGAAAATAACACAACTTTCCCAATGCTTGAATCGGGCGTGGTAATAATTTTCTTTTTGCTTCAGTTCTCAGGCTTAAAAAATGTTGTTTCTGTCTTTAATCAGATCATAGAGGAGGCTCAGCAGGAAGGATTAGAGAGAAACCTAGATTCCAAAGTAAATCATGCAGGAAGCATTAGGGAGAGAGATTCAAACAGAGTGGGTGTGGTGGCACATGCCTGTCACCCCAGCACTCTGGGAGGCTGAGGCAGGAGGATCACAAGTTCAAACCTAGCCTGGGGCACTTAGCAGCTTAGCAAAACTCTGTCTCAAAATAAAAAAATAAAAGAGGGCTGCAGATGCAGCTCAGTGCAAAGGCCCTGGGTTCAATCCCCAGTACTCATCCTGGAATATAAAGTGGAGAAATGCCCTGCATAAATTTCAAAGCCTAAAGGTCTGATTTTTGTGCCTCTTTCTAGAAGAAGAAGAAAACTCACGAGCGGCCCGGCAGCAGAGTACTTACCTCCTCACCATTCTGGCCCAGCTCTACCTTGTGAGGGAACAGGGGGAGAGAGCAGGGTGGTTTCCTTCGGGTTGGTTTACTGGCCGGTGTCTAGAGGGAGGGTGACAGACGACAGACAGACAGACAGACAGAGACAGCTAGTCAGGCAACAGGGAGGAGGAGGCAGGAAGTGGGGTCAGTGAGGTACGGGTAGGGGTGGCTAGAGAAGGCAGAATGGTGGTGGGCGGCCCTCCTCTGAGCAGGTGCGGGTGACCCGGTGCAGGGTGACCGCCGCGCCTGGCGTTCAGCCCCTCCTGTCCTGTCCCCTCCTCTCTTCCCTGGGATTCACCAGCCTGCGGCAGCAGTCACATTGGCAGCCAGCTTCCAGATCAATGCCACCGCCTTTGTCCTGCAGGACATGTCTAGCAATGAGGGATCTGATTTCTCAGCTGGGAAGACAGAAGTGCCAAATGGTGCACCTGACAGGGTCAGGTGGGCCCATGTGCCCCTGTCCCACCCAGGGGCCACCAGAAGCCCCCTTTCACCTCAGGCCTGCTTCTGTCATCTCATTATAGGGAGCGCCTCACCCTGCAGAACAGAAATGCAGTCCAGATCTCTCCCAAGTTAACCCTTCCATACTTCTTTTGCCTCCCCCCGCCCCCTCTCTGTAAGGGATTGAACCCAGGTCCTTTGCACTGAGCTACATCCCCAGCCTTTTTAAAATTTTTTATTTGGGGACAGGATCTTGCTAAGTCACTGAGTTGCCCAGGCTGGGCTTGAACCTGTGACCCTCCTGCCTCAGCCTCCTAGAGTACTGGGGTGACAGACATGCGCTACCATGTCTGGCTCCACACTGTCTTCTTCCGCAGGATTCTTGCAGCAGCCCTTCTGAGCCCTGGTTTCCCACTGGATGTGCTTCCCTCCAAATCCTCTCTCCATTCTCCATTCTCAATTCGGAGTCTGCCCAGCCTCCCCTGCTCCTGACTCCCAGGCTGCCCGCCAGGGGCCAGGTGTGGGGACTTTGGGGGACTTCTTTCCCCTGACTCGTCCGGGCTCTCAGCGCGGAGGATCAAGATGAAAGCGAATCCACAGTCACGTCCCTGTCCTGGCCTCCGGGGGGAAGGGTTCAAGGCTCAGCTCTGGCACGTTCCACAGGGACCCTGCGGCTTTTCGTCCTAATTTGGTCGTCCTCCCGCTCCCTGGGCCAGACCTGCCCTGCTGCTTCCACCTCCAGCCTCACCTCTTTGGCCGCAGCCGCCTGCTCCCGAAACTGCCCGGCCAGCTGGGCCACCGACGGGGACGCCGAGCTGTCCACGCGGGTGCTGGGCTCTGCGGGTCTGTCCTGCAAGGCAAGGCCACGAGGGGGTTACTCCGCGCATGCGCGCACGTACCCTCCCACCCCCGGCGGCGGGGGGGGGGGGGGCGAGAAAGGTGCTGGTTTTTGTGGCCAGAGCAGGAGCGCCCCAGCAAAGAAGGGCCATAGGGGGCCTTTTCCCCTGTCCTGGAACTCGAACCCAACTCCGGCAGATCTGTCTGGAGGAGGGAAGGCAATGCTGGCCCCCACTTCCCGGGAGTGCTGGGAATGGCTGGGGGCCGGGCAGGAACATGTCGGTTGCTGCTGTCCTTCACGTCCGACCCACTGTGGCCGAAGCGCCAGGCTGGGTTCTCGGGATGTACGGGGTCACCTCTGCTCAAGGCGCCAGACTTCCCCGCAGCGCCCCGCAGATCGGTGTCCCTCCACAGGCTCACCGGGCCGCACCTGCCCGACCTGAACACCTGCCGGGACTCCCATCGCCCTCCCCACCCTGCGCAGGCGTCAGAGCGCATGTGGTGAGTGGCCCCACTGCTGGCAGAGGCCCCGGGCCACGGTTTGTCCATCTGTCCGGCCTGATGCCAGATCGGCCTCTGTCCCTGGCTATTCATTGCTTGGGTCTTGCTGACAATGCTCCACCTCAGCATCCCCAGGGCCCATCCCTGCTGCAGTGAGACATTCCAGTTAAAAATAGAGCCCAGGGCCTGGCAAGGTGGTGCACGCCTGTGAGCCCAGCACTGGGGAGGCTGAGGCAGGAGGATCACTGTAAGTTCAAGGCCAGCCTGAGCTACATAGCGAGACTCTGTCTCAAAACAAACAACAACAACAAAATTGAGCATGGGATGATAGAAAACTACTCTCCAACTTCTCTGTCTCCAAACTAGGCTTGGCCTGGGGCTCAGCAGCCTGAGAACCATGAGGCTTCTGGAAGCTCAGGGTTTACAAGCTGTGTGGACGGAATGAAGATGCTACCGCTGAGTTCATCTTCCTGGAGCCCAGGGAACAGGTTTTCTTAGTCTGTCCAAGGACACCAGGGCTCGTTTCCCCTAGCCAGACCCTTCTGTTCCAGGCTGCAGGAAACTGACTGATCCTGTCTGCAGCCTTCTGGGCACACCGGAGCCCAGAGAGGGCAAGTGACTCCCCTGGCATCACACAGGTGAAGCCAGACAGGATGGACTGGGATGAACCTGACCAGCACCCAGTGACCCAGAAACGCCTCTGTTGATATGGAAAAGTTTTAGATAACTTAATAGATTAAGGTAGTTGTAGAAACAAAATAAGTAATGTGTTCTTTTAAGATTTGCTTTTCCCATAACTCCTCGTTTAAGGTGACGGTTATCTGACTCTAACCCGTAACTTCATTAACCTAACAAAGTTACCATGCCAGGGTGAATTTACAATGTATATGGGCTATCTTGTGTCTGTGACTTGTAACTAGGAACTGGAATTGTATTTACACGTCAAAGACCCCTAGGGATGATAATGGCTAAAAAGGATATAAAAAGGGAAGTGCTGAACAAAGGGGGCATGGATAGTAACCAGACCTGTTTTGGGCATTCCCGCCAGCTCTCGAGAAGAAATTTTATTATTTTACCTGAATTCTGTGTCTTTATGTGTTTCTTTCCGAGATTTCTGCAACATTTGGTGTGTTGGCTGGGAATCGGGAATGAAATAGCCCTTTTGGGCATGGGCCCGAATCCCACTGGAGGGAGTGGCTCTCTGTCTCCTTGAGAGGAAAGGCTCACCCCTGGGACTAATTTCCTAGGTGCCCCAACAGGACACAGAGATCCACTCACTGGGCAGAGGATTGCGCGAACCGGAGGAGACTACAGAAGGAGGACTGCTGCTCTTGGTGTCTCGTCTGTCTCTTTCCTTTGCTGGGTGAGAAACCCCAGGAAACCCCCTAGTCATTAACTTTCAGTTTCGCCTTGTGAATTTGTGTTTTGTAACTTTGGGCAAACATAGTGCAGGGACCTGATCACCTCTTGTGCTTTGCCATTTGGAAAGATAGCTCCTCCCATTTGTTTTGGTTACAGTTAGGGGCTCACTGGGAGAGAATGTGGTAACTTCTGAATAAATGTGTGAGTGAAAGAGTTCTGGATAGGAGAGTGTGTGGAATGAGCTGTGGAACAAGACAGAGGGAGGAAGCGCTTGAGCTTAAAGAGTCCTCCCTGCATCATAGAATTTGTGTGTGGTCACGTTTAACAAAGACACAATGGTGAGCTTAGGCAACAACTCACCTTAGCCTGAACAGACCTTAAAATGGTTGAGAAGCCCGCAGCCAGGCAGGCGAGCAAGTGATCCCCACCTTTGTTTGTCTTGCGTCTCTGTACAAGGGTACGCATACACACCAACACTCTGATGGCCGATCGTGGGGACAGAAACATCTCGTCCTACTGTTTTGGAATGCATGCTTAAGAATTTTAAGAAAGGGGCCCTACCGAGGTCCTGAGTCGCACAGAACATGCCAAATCACCCCACTGCAGACAGGCAGCCACCTGGTTCCACACTACAAAGATGCAGAGGACACCAGACCAACAGACCAAGGTACTGAGTCACGCTGCTCCCGGCCCAGAGGTAGGGGCTTCTGAGCTGCCATCCCACTGCTCCTGGTCCAGAGGAAGGGGCTTCCCAGTCACCATCCCTCCCGCTGCTCCCAGCCCAGAGGAAAGGGCTTTTGGACCACCTTCTGTCCCACTGCTCCTGGCCCAGAGGAAGGGGCTTCTGGGCCACCATCCCTCCCACAGCTCCCGGCCCAGAGGGAGGGGCTTCTGAGCTGCCATCCCACTGCTCCTGGTCCAGAGGAAGGGGCTTCCCGGCCACCATCCCTCCCACTGCTCCCAGCCCACAGGAAAGGACTTTTGGGTCACCATCCCTACTGCTGCTCGCAGCCCCTGGCCCACCTCACCCAGCTCAGAGGAGGTAATCCGTGCAGGCACTAACAGCCCCCTGGCCCAGTCGAAATGAGAAAACATGTAAATAAGTCTCAAAACCAGACTTCCAGATCACCTACAGCAACCCCAAAGGGAAATGAGATGGAACACTCTGATACTCAACCACCTGGACCCACTGAACTGGCAACGAAAGGGGATCTGGAAAAAATGAAATCAGAAATAATTTCTCAGATAACAGGAGAAATTGTGCCCTTAGTGCAAGACATGATTAATAAATCTAGAGAGGAGCTCAGGAACATGATGGAATCCCAACTTAGGAAACAAATGGAATCCATAAAACAGATGCAGATAGATTTCCAGGACATGAAAAACTCCATTGAAAGTCTACACAGTAGAATGAGCCAATGTGAGGACAGAATTTCAGATATAGAAGATAAGATTGCAATTAGTGACCAGGAAAAGAAAAATTGCTTCAAAATTATAAGGGAACATGAGAAATCAATCCAGCAGCTGCTAGATGATGCAAAGAAGAATAACATAAGACTGATTGGGCTCAATGAAGAAACAGGAGAGAGTGGAGATGACATAAAAAAATCTCTTCACAGAAATAATGGCAGAAAAAATAATGGCAGAAAGGAGCTTGACATACAGATAAGTGAGGCATATAGGACTCCAAATAGCCTTGATCAAAAAAAACCCTACACATAGGCATATAATTGTTAAGATTCCAGAAACACAACAGAAGAACAAAGTTCTACAAGCAGTCAGAGAAAAGAAACAAATCACATACAAAAGAAAGCCCATCAGAATCACAGCAGACTTCTCAACACAAACCATCAAGGCAAGAAGAGCTTGGAGTGACATATTCCAAGCCCTAAAAGAAAACAGCCTCCAACCCAGATTGATGTACCCTGCAAAACTAGCTTTCAAAATGGATGGAGAAATAAGATACTTTCATGACAAAGAGCACCTTAAGAACTTCATGAATATCAAACCAGCACTCCAAAGAATTTTACACAATATCCTAGGAACAGACATTGAGGATCACAACCCCAGGAAGCAAAGCAGAATGAACCCATCTGGCATGATAAGAAATTAAATGTAAAGGGGGAGAACCCAACAAAAAGAAAAAGTCATGGCAATGACAAGTCAATACGTTTCAGTTATAACCGTCAATGTTAATGATCTCAACTCACCAATCAAAAGAAACAGACTGGCAGAATGGGTCAAGAAGCAAAATCCAACAATATTCTGCATACAAGAAACAAACTTCATTCAAAAGGAAACTCATAGACTGAAAGTTAAAGGGTGGAAAACAATACTCCATGTGACAGGAACCCCCAAAAAAGCAGGAGTAGCTATCCTCTTTGCAGATCAAATAGATTTCAAACCAACAATGATTAAGAGAGACGAAGAAGGACACTACATCCTTGTAAAGGGAAGAATCCAAGAGGAAGAGATGACAATCATAAATATCTATGCACCAAACACTAGTGCATCCAACTATATAAAACAAATACTAATGGACATGAAAAGTCATATATGCACTAATACAATTGTAGTGGGGGACCTCAACACCCCACTGTCACAAATAGATAGATCAACTAGACAAAAAATAAGTAATGAAATACTAGAACTCAATGAAACTCTTGAACAAATGAACTTAACAGATGTTTACAGAGTGTTCCACCCCACAAAATCAGAATACACATTCTTCTCAGCTGCACATGGGTCATTCTCCAAAATAGACCACATACTCACACATAGAACATGTTTAAGTAAGTGCAAAGGAATTGAAGTTATCCCCTGTATATTATCAGACCATAGTGCAATGAAATTGGAGATCCATAGCAAAAGAAACTCAAAAAATTTCATAAACACATGGAAATTGAACAACACACTTCTGAATAACCAATGGGTCACAGAGGAAATTAAAGAAGAAATCAGACAATTCCTTCAATTAAATGACAATGACAATACAACATATTGGAATCTATGGGACACAATGAAAGCAGTCTTACAAGGGAAATTCATAGCAGTGAATATGCATATTAGGAAAACAGAACGAGCCCAATTAAATAACCTGATGCTGAACCTCGAGCTTCTAGAAAAAGAAGAACAGGACAACCCCAAAGCTCATACAAGGGAGGAAATTATAAAGATCAGAGGAGAAATCAATGCAATGGAGACTAAGAGAACAATACAAAAAATCAATGAAGCCAAGAGTTGGTTCTTTGAAAGAATCAACAAAATGGACAAACCCTTAACCAACCTTGTCAGAAAAAGGAAAGAAAAGGCCCAAATCCATGCAGTTAGGAATGAAAAGGGTGAAATTACAACAGACCCAGCAGAAATCCAGAGGATCATCAATACCTACTTCCAGAACCTATACGCCAATAAGATGGACAACACAGAAGAAATGGACAGATTCCTAGATACATATGAATTACCAAAGTTGAATGAAGAAGACCTAAAAATTCTGAACAACCCAATATCAACCAATGAAATTGAAAATGTAATTAAAAACTTATCAACTAAGAAAAGCCCAGGCCCTGATGGCGTCACTGCTGAATTCTACAAGACATTTAGAGAGGAACTACTGCCACTACTGTTTAAACTCTTCAATGAAATTGAAAGGGAAGCAATACTCCCAAATTCATTCCTGGAAACAAGCATCACCTTGATCCCCAAAGCAGAGAAAGACCCAATCGAAAAAGGGAACTATAGGCCAATCTCACTAATGAATATAGATGCAAAAATCCTTAATAAGATAAAGGCAAACAGAATGCAGAAGATGATCAAGAAGATCATACACCCTGATCAAGTGAGATTCATCCCAGGGATGCAGGGATGGTTCAATATACACAAATCAATCAATGTAATACACTATATCAATAGAGCCAAGGACAAAAACCATATGATTATCTCCATAGACGCAGAAAAAGCATTGGACAAAATCCAACATGCATTTATGATAAAAATCCTACAAAAAATTGGAATAGATGGTCTCTACCTCAAACTGATAGAAGCCATCTATGAAAAACCAACAGCCAATATCATACTAAATGGTCAAAAACTGAAATCCTTCACACTAAAATCAGGAACAAGACAAGGATGTCCACTATCACCACTCTTGTCCAATATAGTTCTGGAAACATTAGCCACGGCAATTAGACAAGAGAAAGAAATAAAAGGAATAAAGATAGGAAATGAAGAAGTCAAATTGTCATTATTTGCAGATGACATGATCCTCTATATAGAAGACCCCAAGAACTCCACCAAAAGTCTTCTAGACTTAATAACCAAATTCAGTCAAGTAGCTGGTTACAAAGTCAACACACAAAAATCAATAGCTTTCCTCTACACCAATGACAGACTCACTGAGAGAGAAATAGGGCAAATAATTCCTTTCACAATAGCATCCAAAAAACTGAAATACCTAGGAATCATCCTATTGAAAGAAATCAAAGACCTTTTCTCTGAAAACTATGGCACTCTGAAAAGAGAGATTGAAGATGATATCAGAAAATGGACAGATATCCCCTGCTCCTGGGTAGGAAGGATTAATATAGTGAAAATGGCCATACTTCCAAAACTGCTATATAGATTTAATGCAATTCCAATTGAGATCCCAGCAGCATACTTCATAGACCTTGAGAAAACAATCCAAAAATTCATTTGGAACAAGAAGAGACCCAGAATAGCAAAAGCAATTCTAGGTAACAGAGACATGGCAGGGGGTATCACAATCCCCAACCTGCAACTCTACTACAAAGCTACTGTGATAAAAACAGCATGGTACTGGCAAAGAAACAGACTGGAGGACCAGTGGAACAGATTAGAAGATGCAGAAACAACAGCAGACACACTCAGCCACCTCATCTTTGATAAAGAAGCCAAACACCCTCACTGTAGGAAAGATAGCCTCTTTAATAAATGGTGCTGGAAAAATTAGTCTTCAACTTGCCAAAGATTAAAACTAGACCTGTATCTCTCACCATGCACTAAACTAAAATCAAAATGGATTAAAGATCTAAATATTAAAATAGAAACTCTGAAGCAGTTGGAACAGAGGTTAGGTAGAACCCTTGAAGACATTGGTGTAGGAAAAGATTTTATGAACAAAACCTCAGTTGCCTGTGAACTAGCACAAACAATCAACAAGTGGGATCTCTTCTTATTAAAAGGCTTCTGCACAGCAAGAGAAACCACCAGCAGTGTGAAGAGACAACCCACAATGTGGGAAAAAATCTTCACCTGCTCTTCCTCAGACAAAGGTCTACTATCTCGAATCTATAAAGAACTTGAAAAGATCAGACCTCCCAAATTTAAAGACCCAATCCAAAAATGGGCATCTGAAATGAACAGACATTTCTCAGACAAAGAAGTAGAAATAGCAAATAAATACATGAAAAAATGTTCAACATCACTGTTCATTCAAGAGATGCAAATGAAAACAATGCTGAGATTCCACTTCACTCCAGAAAGAATGGCTGCTATCATGAAATCAACCAATACCAAATGCCGGTGGGGCTGTGGGGAAAGAGGAACCCTGCTCCACTGCTGGTGGGAGTGTAGACTGGTGCAACTGCTGTGGAAATCAGTATGGAGATACCTCAGAGAACTAGGACTGGAAGTCCCATTTGACCCCGCTATTCTGCTGGGGATCTTCCCTAAAGAATTAAAAGAATCATACCACAGTGATATATGTGAACCCATGTTCATAGCAGCACAGTTTGTAATAGCTAAAACTTGGTAACAGCCCAAATGCCCATCAACTGGAGACTGGATAAAGAAAATGTGGGGTTTTTTAATAAAATGGAGTACTACTCAGCCATAAAAAATGAGAAATTAGAGACATTTATAGCTAAGTAGGTGCACATTGAGGCAATACTCTTAAGTGAAATAAATAGGACACACATGTATAAATACTGAATAGTTTCTCTGGTGTGAGAAACCGAAAGTGTAAATAAGGACTAAATGTATAACAGGTCATGTGAAATAGGAAGAAAAGGGGCAAAGGGGAAGGAAGTGGGAGGGCTAGAGGAAAGGATAGAAGGGAATGGGATTAATATGAGAAAATGGAAAAATAGGAACAAAATCTTTGTAAATAGGGAGGAATGGAGGGGTTGAAGGGAGGGCTGAGCAAGGGTGAAAAATAAGAACCAAGAGAGACTATGTAAAGGTGCAAATTTCCAATGATGAATGTCATCATATTGTATACCTAAAATGGACCAATGATTAGAATGAATAATCAAAAATGTAAAATAGGAAGAAAAGGTCCAAAGGGGTAGGGGTAGTGGGAGGGGCAGGGGAAAGGAAAGAAGGGAAAGGAAAAATGATGAGAAATGGAAAAAATGGAAATAAAGTCTTTGTAAATAGGGAAGGGTGGAGGGCGTGAAGGGAGGGCTAGGAATGGGGAAAAAATAAGAACCAAGATCCATTATGTAAAGGTACAATTCCCAATGAGAAATGTAATTGTGTTGTATACCTACAATGTACCAATAAAGGAATTTAATTTAAAAAAAAAAAAGAAAGAAAAGGGAATTTTAAGAAAAGTTTTACTGGAAATTATGGTATTAAGATGAAACCCCAAAACTTAGAGCCTTTTGTGAGTTAGAATGCCCCAAGCTTTGCCTAGCTTGGCCAACTGAGAGAACCCTTAGGTGAGGGCCTCGTCTGGTCTGTCTGGCTAACAGTCACCACCCTTGGATGGGAACATCCAGATCAATTTCCCTATATTGATTTATGGCTCAAATTGCACCACAGAATGCCTCCTTGGCTTCATATGTGCACCCCGGAAGCAAAAAGCAACATCCTGGTCCTCTGTCAGAAAGGGGACGATGCTGAAAAGTAACCGGTCCTTTCAGATCCAGACAGAGAGAATTTAGACTTTCCCTCTCCTTTTGAGTTGCTAAATTCACAGGTTTGGAGGAGGTAGGGACAAAAGCATGAAAACTGCTTGGCTTCAGAGCACCATGCTGTGGTCAGACTCAGCAAGGATCGAATAGGACTTACAGTCAAATTTTAAAAATTAGAAGAAAAAAATAAGTAATGGATTAAAAGCAGCTAAAAAAGCTCTGAAGGACATAAAACAAAGCCAGAGAAAGTAAGAAATTTTACAAGGGTTACAAATTTTAGCTAATTGATAAATGTATCTGTGTTTCAGTTTGAAAAGTTACAAATTTTAGTTAATTGATAAATGTATGTGTTTCAGTTTAAAAAGTTACAAATTTTAGCTAATTGATAAATGTATCTGTGTTTCGGTTTGAAAAGTTACAAATTTTAGTTAATTGATAAATTTATCTGTTTCAGTTTGAGTTGATGTTTAATTGGTGTGCTCAAAGTATTTCTTGTACATTGCAAATTCTTCAATTGTAATAAGGTTAACTTGCTCTTTTCTGTACTTTGTTGATTTAAAAAAACCCAAAAACCTCAAGGTTACTACCGTTCTATTGGCAGCCAACCAAATTTAAAGTGTAACAATCTGAGAAGGAAAAAGGGACACTTTAAAATTTTAACAGCTAAAGACAAGTTTGTGATAAAAGGTCTATAGTGAGATAAAAATATATATATTTAAAACCTATAAGTAGAAGAAATACAATTTTGATATAAAAAATTTTGTATGTTTGTCTTGTTAAAAAGATAAAAAAAATACAAGACCAGAAGGCCTAAGTATGTCAAAAGATGCGTGAAAGTGATTTATCAAAAATTATGTATGTTTGTTTGTTAGTTTCAAGTTTGTTATAAAAAGTTTAAATATGTTTACATTAGTTGTCATCAAAGGGTTAAATTCTAAATATATTACTATAATATGGGTACACTGGTCATCTTCAAAGGGTTTAAGAGCCAACAGGTTACAATATGACCTCCTCCTTTATAGTGAGTTAAAAAAAAAACTGTTGGAAAAAGGTACAAATATGTCAGACCAAGGTGCGGTATTTGAGATTTGACTTAAAAAAGGACAAAAGGAGGTTAGGTCCAGAGAAAAAAGTCATTTATTCTCTACCAAGACCCCTCCAAAATGCTTCAATTATTTGATTCCATCTTTGCTACCCATTGTCCTAATTGGGAGGACTGTAAAAAACTTTGTTAACCTCTAAAAATGCAGAGAGTTTTAGGAGAAATTAAAAAAATTAATGCCACTAGAATGCCAGGTGATACACAGAATCCAGACGCTTGGCATGAAGAGCAATTCCCAGTAAATGTGCGGCCCGATTGGGATCCCAACACCCAAGCAGGACAGGAAAACTTGAGAAATTATTGGACAGCCCTTTTAGCAGGAATGCGAGCTGCAAGTAAAAGGCCTACTAATATGATTAAAGTGTCAGAGACCCAGCAGGAGCTGAATGAGAGCCCTGAGAATTTTTATGAGCAGCTTTGTGAGGTCTACAGAATGTACACACCATTTGACCCAGCAGTTCCAGAAAACCATTAGCTAATTAATACAACTTTTGTAACCCAGTCAGCACCAGACAATAGACGGAAAATCCAAAGGCAGGAGACTTGGGAAGGCATGAATATAACGCATTTGTTGCAATTAGCTGGGAAAGTGTATGTGAATAGAGAGACAGTGAAAGAGAAAGACAGCCAGGAAGAAAGAGAGCAGTAGCTATGGGAGCCGAGGAAGAGAAGGAAAAAGAAAGATAAGGCTCAAGGAAAAAGCAGGACTTGAAGGAAAGGAAGGACACTGGCACGTTGTTGCCTGTGATGGAGGACAGTGACGGACACAGACCGGGTTCAATGCAGCTGGGCCCCCATTGATATATAGATGGGGCCAAAATATGTTCTCAACGGTGGACAGTGGCGCAGAGCATTCAGTGGTAACAGCTCCAGTTGCCCCTCTGAGCGGAGAGTGCATCCAAGTGATTGGTGCCACTGGAATTTCAGAAAAGTGCCAGTTTGGCTATGAAAGGACCTGTGAAATTGGAGGACATGAAGTGAGACATGAGTTCTTGTATATGCCAGAATGTCCTAGCCCCTTACTAGGAAGAGATTTATTATCTAAATTGGGAGCTACACTAACTTTCACCCAATGAGGAAATGCATCTCTGCATTTAGACCCAGGAAGAGATCTCATCATGATGCTACCAACTGAAAGAGAGGATGAATGGCAGTGTTACAATGTGGATGATGTTTGCCAGGCAAGAACTAAGAGCTATGTTCCCTGGAGTATGGGCAGAGGAATTGCCCCAGGCTTAGTTAAGAATCATTCACCCACAGTTATAAAATTAAAAGACATTTCGGCCCCACTGGTGTAAAACAATACCGGATGTCCAGGCAAGCCCGAATTGGAATTAAACCCCATATCATGAGATTAAAGGAATTCGGACTTATTAGAGAACGTACATCGCCTTGGAACACCCCTTTGCTGCCTGTTCGGAAACCCGATGGGGACTATAGGCCAGTGCAAGATCCATGGGCTGTAAATGGCAGAACAGTAACGCTGCACCCAGTGGTCCCTAACCCCGATGCTTTGTTGGGTCTGATACCCGCAGAAGCAGCATGGTTTCCTTGTTTGGATTTAAAAGATGCCTTCTTTTGCCTTTGCATTGCTCCCCTCAGTCAACCCATCTTTGCATTTGAATGGGAAGACCCAAGTGATGGGAAAAAGACTCAGTTTACTTGCACTAGATTGCCACAGGGATTTAAAACTCCCCCATGCTTTTTGGGAAGGCCCTAGCCAAGGACTTGCTTGCCTTCCCTGCAGAACAATATAGCTATGTCCTACTGCAGTATGTGGCTGACTTACTGTTATGCAGCTCAACCCAAGAACGGTGCTGGGAAGGCACCAAAAAGTTGTTGCTATACTTACCGGAAAACTGGATATAAGGTATCATGGGAATAAGCCCAGATTTGTGTACAGCGTGTTAAATATTTAGGATTTCAAATAACACAGGCCACGCATTGCCCAGGAAATGAAGGGTTATTAGTGCCATCCCTGAACCCCAAACAAAGAAGCAGCTGAGAGAGGTTCTTGGGGCAGCAGGCTTCTGTAGAATTTGGATTCTGGGTTTTGCAGAAATCTCTAAACTCCTTTATGAAGCCCTAAAGGGAAGAATCATCTGCATTGGACTGTAGAACAGGAGGAAGCTTTTTTTTTTTTTTTTAATTGACTTTGGCAGCTGCCCCAGCCCTGGGCATACCAGATATAAAGTGGCCTTTTACTCTGTATGTGACTGAAAAAAACCCAGGTGGCCCTTGGAATGTTGACCCAAGAAGTAGGCCCATGGAATCAACTGGTGGCATATTTGTCTAAGAATTTAGATTCAGTAACAAAAGGATGGCCTCATTGTTTTGGGGACTTAGCAACTTCAGTTCTGTTGATTCAAAAAAAGACAAGCTGCCTTTAGGTCAGGAACTGACTGTGCAGGTTCCACACCCGGTCCTAGAACTGCTGAACACAAGGGAGCATCATTGGCTCTCAAATAATCGGGTTACTCAGTATCAAGCCCTTCTCTGTGAGAAGCCCTGCTTGTGGTTTATTTCTATAAAAACTTTAAATCCTGCTACCTTCTTGCCCACGGAGACAGGCCCGCCCGATCATGACTGTTTAAGTGTCACCCATGAGCTCTTTTCCAGCCGCCCTGACCTACAAATGACACCCTTGTCCGATGCTGACCTCATTCTGCTCACGGATGGGAGCAGCTTCATGGAAGATGGGGTTCGTCATGCTGGATATGCGGTAACCATGAAGGATGAGGTCATCCTAGCCAGGGCCCCCTCTTTAGTCGGCTCAGTGTGCTTAACTCTGAGCACTCAGACAGGCACTCTGATGGGCAAAGGGTAAAGAGGTAAATATATATGTGGACTTTTGCTATGCATTTGCTCCATTACACATCATTGGCATGATTTACTGAGAGCGAAGTCGTCTCGTGGCAGAAGGGAAGCTAATTAAAAATAAACAGGAAATTATACAGTTGCTACAGGCAGTGTGGGAACCTAGCAAAGTCACAGTAATATATTGTTCAGGACATCAGAAAGGCAAAGACTTCATTGTACAAGGTAACAGTAAAGCTGATGCTGAGAGCTGAGAAAGGCAATGTACTCAAAGCCCTGCCCTCACCACTCTGGAGGCTGGTGAGTCAATGCATGGCTGAAGGATGGGAGCCCCAACAAGGCCGACATGGGTTATTGTGCTGTGTCAGATCATCACTGCCTTAAGTTTCTTTGTTTTCGAACTGTGGGTGTTTAGGCCTAGTAATGAAAAGTTTGATGAACAATACGTGACTTTTAAAACCGTAAAATGGGAACCGGAAGACTATCCATTTATAATATTCTTTGATAAAAATATTATGGGGGACCTGGGGTAACTTCTGACTGTGGGGGCTATTCTAATGAAAAATTATATTACAAAGAGAAAACACAAGTTTGGATCAACGGCTCCCTTATTGGATGAGCCACTGGTAACTGTAACAATTGTAAACAAGGTCAATGTAATCCTATATCTATGTATATGCCAGCCCCATGGGATCTTATTTGGCTACAAGGAGTAATATATTTCATTAGGTCAAGAAATTTAAAAAGATCTTGAGGAAATTCGAGACACACTTCAGGCTTTAGAAACCCAACTAGATTCACTGGCCAATGTCATTACAGAATAGGCATGCTCTTGATTTGCTCACAGCCCAGAAAGGAGGGACTTGCTTATTTCTTGGTGAAGAGAGTTGTTAATATGCTAATAAGTCTGGTGTAGTATAAGAATCACTAAACAAACTGAAAGATCAGATCAAGGCTCTTGATGAGAAATTTTGTATAGGAGAGCTGTCCTATGGGTGTCAGGTAAAAGGCCGAAAACCAAGACCAGACCAGGCCACAACAAGCCTTTATTAGGGGAATAGATCTGTCAGGCTGTCTCTGAGCAAAGGAGAGACAAAAGCAATATGGCCAGGACAGCAAGTGCCTTTTATAGGGGCTTGTAGGAGCTGAGGTGGGGTTGAGTGAGGTAGTGGCTAGGGACTGGAGGAGCCTGTGATGTCACTAGTTGCCAGGAGGAGAGCAAGCATCAGATTACTCTTTTGGTGGGAGTAGGGGCATGCTGGAAAGAAGGTAGCTATTATATACAGGAGCCACCCTAAATTGGAGGGAAATCTATCAATGGGATTAATTTTACTTGGGCAAGATGAAAAAAACTTGGATAGGACCTCTTCTGAGTCCCCTTCTTGTTATAATATTAATATTAATGTTTAGTCCTTGTGTCATCCAATGGATTTCAAAATTTATACAGTTGCACAGTGCTGCAGCTCAAGACTGCCAAATGCTAGTGTTAAGAAATGTAGATAAACTGGATAGAACTTGTAATGGGTAGAAGAATTATCCCAAAGTAAACAGAGAGAGGAATGATACGGAAAAGTTTTAGATAACTTAACAGATTAAGGTAGTTGTAGAAACAAAATAAGTATTGTGTTCTTTTAAGATTTGCTTTTCCCATAACTACTTGTTTAAGGTGACGGTTATCGGACTCTAACCTATAACTTCATTAACCTAACAAAGTTACCATGCCAGGGTGAATTTACAATGTATATGGCCTGTCTTGTGTCTGTGACATGTAACTAGGAACTGGAATTGTATTTACACGTCAAAGACCCCTAGGGATGATAATGGCTAAAAAGGATATAAAAAGGGAAACCCTGAACAAAGGGGGTGAGGATACTGACCAGACCAGTTTCTGGCATTCCCGCCCGGTCTCGAGAAGAAATTTTATTATTTTATCCGAATTCTGTGTCTCCGTGTATTTCTTCCCGAGATTTCCGTAACACCGTTAAACGGCTGGACTTGTGCAAGTGCTTTGGAAACTGTACACATGGAAATCAGCGTTAGCCACTGGGTCACACGGTGCGAAGGGAGAACCTGGTCTTGGGGGGAGAGGGCTGGGGGCCCAGGTCATGGCTCTCTCCGCCAGAGGTGCTGTTGGAAGAGGAGACGCTCACCTGTCCCCCCTCCAGGCTTTGCTGAGGGCCCTCGGCCTCCCCAGCACTGCGTGTTCTTTGTCTCATGACGAACTTAGCACAGGGTCTGAGCTGCAGAATGTACGCAGCTAAGGCTGGCTCCCTCCTCTGGTCCCACCCTGTCTGCCAGGGGGCAGCTGCTCCTGTGACCACGGTCCCTGTGCTCAGCCCCCGTGGGCCCTGCCCGCCACCCCCTCCACTCCTCGGGCCTCTGCTCATCCTTCCCTCCCGGCAGCCTCTGCATCTTCAATCCTCTGTGGCTGTGAACTGACCTCCCACATCCTCCTTTAGTCCTCCCTGTTCTCACAGATCGCTGGCCTCTGTCCACCCTTGGGACCCAGCGCTTTCTTCCCCCACCTTCCGGCAACCAGGCCAGCTCAGGAGCCTGGACCACAGCCCCAGGGGGCATCGGACTCAGAGGCCAGGAGAAAGTGACCTCTTCCCACTTCTCTGGAACTTTCTTCCGAGAACCTGGGAGCCCTGTGCCTGCAGGCTCAGAACTGTCCTGCGGTGCCCTGCTGGGTAAATACAACTTGGGAGGCCTCGGGGCATCTGAATAGAGGAACCTTTGTGGGGGGCCCTGCCAGGCTCTCGTCCTGCCCTGCGCCCCCACCCTCCTCCTCAGCCAAGGTCTAGGTGACTGCAGCACAGGAAACAGCACCAGCGGGCCTGATGGTCCATAGCAGTGACAGCGTTCTGTCTGGGGCTGAGCCACCCTTGCTCTGGGCCAAAGGCAGGCTCCATGCTCTCCAGAAAAAGGCCAGAGGACCCAGAGCCTCAGAGGGACGAGGGATGCTTGCTTCTCCCATCCTCTGCAACTGGAAAGGATCTTAGTCACTCAAGCACAAAAGCACTGACCATCACTTCCAAAGGATGGATACAGCCATGCTTCCCCTGCCCCATGTGGGCAGACGTGGCAAACAGCTTGTGTTTTCTTCTGAGCGAAGGGACACCACTTGAGGTCTTCAAGAGGGATATGCCTTGCCTTACCAAAGTGGTGGCCCAGCTGAGAGGGGACCATGGAGTGGACCGGGCTTGTCATGTCACAGGGAGGGTGACCAAGGAGGATTTGGAGGTGGAAGTGCTGGGAATTACAGATGGCCTGGAGGTTGGGACAGAGAGGATGGAAGACCCCTCCGGAAGTCTGGAAGGGCATTTTCTCCTGGGCTGGGGTGGGGGGCAGGTAGGGCAAGAACAGCTCTTTCTTGGTCCTGAAAGTTGAAATGTGTCTTAGACACCGGAGAGGAGACTCGGCAGCGGAAGCTGAACACACACCCGAGTCTGAGTCACGGGACTGGACCTAACCAAAGGAGTACGAAGAAGAGAAGGCTCCTGGGCTGAGCCCAGCATGGCCCCCTGTTCTTTGCACCAAGGTGAAGGGTACCCCTGTTATCCCAGGGGAGGCCTGACGGCAGACGGGCTGGGCTGGGGCCAGGGGACTTCTCTGGTGAAAGTCAGGGAGGGTAGGAAATCCTGAATTTCGTATATGAATGCTATGTCCCCCACCCCTGCTGTTGGGCCATTTATTCATCCTTTCTCGAGCATCTGTAGACACCAATGAATGCATCATGGTAACAAGGATGACCCTTTGGCGGGGAGGTGGAGGGGAAGAACTATAAAAAGTAGATATGGCGAATGAATAGAAATTCGTATAGGTGAACAAACACTTTACCCAAGATCAAGAGTCCCGAGTATCTCCTACCTACCCACCTGTGGGGTTTAAAGGTGTGAAAATGGCAGATGTGTGGTGTCTACAACCCCCTCCCAGAGAAAACCCACCCAAGGCACCCATCAACCAAAGGGCCCATGGGTGCTGGCTGGATGTCCCTGTCACCCCGGGACTTGATGCTGCTGCCCAGCAGCCCTCCGATGGGACAGCCCTCTCCACCTCCGAGGTTTTAACATCAGTGCAGCTCACAGCCTCCGGGGCATGGAGAGTCAGTCCCCTGGTGTGAGAGGCTGGGTTTAGGGGTGAGGGTGAAGGCAGGATTAGTGCCCAGTTAAATTCTCGGGTATCCATAGTAGATAACAGACAGACGGGAGGGAAATGTTCATTCCCAGTGTCTTCATAGTGGTAGGACCTGTGTCGATGTGATTGCAGGGAGGATGTGCCTGACATTTCTTCAGGAAACCTGGGAACTGCTGTCCCAACACAAGGAAAGAAATCATGTGGAGTGTGGTGGGTGGGGTGTACAGAGGCTAGAGTCAGATCTGGGTCACAGCCTTGCCTCTGATGCCCGCTGGGTGAGAACCCCTGGGAGACTTTGGCCTCAAATGTTCCCCAAGACTCACCGGTTGAAGGCTTGGACTCCAGCCTGTGGTGCTACTGGGAGGGGGTGGAACCTGCAAGGGACTGAAAGGGATTCTGGGAACTGTGGCTCTGCCTTTCTCTGCATCCAGGCTGCCATCAGGTGAACTGGCAGCCCCTCCATGTGCTTCTACCATGACACACTGTGCCGCCACCAGCCCAAATCTGCAGGCCAGTGGAGCACGGAGGGAAATCTCTGAGACTGTGCACCAAAATCAGCCTTTCCTCCTTCGCAGCTGATTATCTCACGTGTTTGTTACATCGACAGAAAGCTAACATGACCTTGCTGAGCCTGTTTCCTCGTTTGTGAGCAAGGTTATTAATCTCCGTCAGCCTTTGCACCAATCCACTAGGCAAACGTGTCCTGGCTTTTGGAGACTGTACAGCAGGAAGTAGGCTAGTAGGGGTCCCAGCAAGATTCAGAACGAGTCCTATCTCTGTGCTGGCACTGGTTAGGTGTGGGAATATAAATACGAAGGTTCACAGTCCTCGCACCCAAGGAGCTTCTCGTTGAGCTGAGAGGCAGACTTAGAAATAATCATGGTGCTTAGAAACATCGTTCCTGAGCATGGCAGGCATATAACACTGCAATGGAAGTGTGGATGAAGAATGCTTAATCTGCCCAGGCCGGGCACATTAAGCTATCTGATTTTTGACAAAGGGGCCAAAACATACAATAGAGCCTCTTTAATAAATGGTACTGGAGAAACTGGCTATCTACATGCAGAAGATTGAATCTAGACCCATGTCTCTCACCATATATTAAACTAAAATCAAAATGGATCAAAGATTTAAATGTTGAAACAAAGGCTTAAATTGCTGGGAGATAAAATAGGTAAAACTATTGTCAAGGACTTTCTGATCAGAACCCCAGTGGCACAAGAAATAACACCAAGAATCAACAAAGGAGATCACATCAAATTAAAAAGCATCTGCACATCAAGGAAATGATCAACAGAGTGAAGAGACAACCTACAGAATGGGAAAAAATTTTTTTGCCAGCTATTCCTTGAAAGAGGACTAATACCTAGAATATATAAAGAACTAAAAAAATTAGATCCCCCCCAAAAATAAAAGACCCAATCAAAAAATGGGTAACTGAAATGAACAGGCACTTCTCAGAAGAAGAGTCCAAATAGCCAATAAGTACATGAAAAAGTGTTTAGCATCACGGCTCATCTATTTTTTTTTTCTTTTTTTGGTACAGGGGATCAAACTCAGGACCTTGTGCTTGTGAGGCAGGTGCCGGAACCGCTGAGCTAAATCCCCAGCCCTATCACTGGCTATCTAAAGGCCATCTCTAAGAGATGAAAATTAAAACAACACTGAGATTTCGCCTCACTCCTGAAAGAACAGCTATCATCAAGAAATCAAATAATAGCAAGCGCTAGCAAGGCCTTGGGGGAAAAGGAACCCTGCTACATTGTTGGTGGGAATGTAAACTAGTGCAGCCACTGTGGAAATCAGTATGGAGATTCCTCAGAAAACTAAAACTAGATATTCCATTTGACTCAGCTATTCCCCTTCTAAGTATCTTCCCAAAAGAGTTAAAGAGGACATATTACAGTGATGTATACATAGCCATGTTTATAGCAACTCGTAATAGCACAACCTTGGAAGGAGCCTATATGTCCATCAACAGAGGAATGGATAAAAGAAAGTGGTATTTACACACAGTGGAGCACTACTCTACTCTGCTATGAAGGAGGATAAACTTGAGTCATCGGCAGGAAAATGGATGCACCTTGAGACCTTCGTGTTAAATGAAATAAAACAGAACACAAGCTTAAATTCCACATGGTTTCTCTTATATGAGAAACTCAAACTATAAAGAGTAAAATAGCCAGGGATTTAGCGCAGTGGTGCTGCTGCCTGCCTCACAAGTGCAAGGTCCCGAGTTCGATCCCTGGTTCCAAAAAAAAAAAAAAAAAAAGAATTAAGAGGTATTATGTACAAGTAGCAACTCCCCATCAGGAATGTAATCATTATGTACTGCAAATGTGTACTAATACAAAAAACTGAAGAAATTACATTATTGAGAAATTTTTAAAAATCTGCCTGGGTGAGTCTGGGAAGGCTGCACAGAGGCGGTGATGAGAGAACCCGAGGGTGAAGTCGTCCACTTAACCCACTGTGAACCCCTCGGTGCCAGGCTCTTAGCCCTACTGTCCTCCCGGCACATGGGAAGGGCTCAACCAGAGTGCGACGGCCACTCCCTCTACCCTTCTGCCTGGCGGTCGGGGGTGACAGGCTTTGCGGTTTAGAATGATGACTCAGAAGCAGAGTGTAACAGGGAACATTTCAGTCCGTCCTGGGGACCTTGGGCAGGCAGGTCCTCTTCGAAGGCAGCATACCCAAAGGGGGTCTGTGTTCTTCCTCTCCTCCTCTGTTTCTCCTCCTCTTGATTTTGCTCAGTGCTATGTTCTGCACCCGCCTTCTGGCCAAGGCTGTAAATCCTGAGTTTAGTCTCAGATCTGCCTCTTTCTTGTTTTTTTGTTTTTGTTTTTTTCTTTGGTATCGGGGATCGAACTCGGATCCTTGCACTTGCGAGGCAGGCAGTAGAACCACTGAGCTAAATCCCCGGCCCCAGATTTGCCTCTTTCTTGTGTGACTCTGGTCAAACCACACCAGCTCTTGAAGTCTCAGCCTCCTACCCTGCAAGATAGGGGTAACACTGTCCCCCTGCCCTATGGGGCTCTAGGGACGCAGTGGGTTAGAGCAAATGAGGTGAGAGGGCTCAGAGAAGTCAGGGTGAGGCTGGCCCACACCTCCAGACCTGTGGGTTACCCGGGAACGGGATAAGGAGGCAAGCGTGTAGAGTATGGCCAGTGGCAAGGTGGGCGGATTAAGGTCCCTGGAAGATGTCCATGTCCCAATCCCCAGAGCCTGTGACTATGCTCGGTTACATGGCAGAGGGCAGTTAAGTGGCAGATGGAGTTCAGGCTTCCAACCAGCTGACCTTAAAATGGGGAAGGGATTCAGGGCTCTGGCGGACCCCAGTAATCACAGGATCCTCAGAGTGAAGAGGATGAAAGAATCAGAGTCAGAGTGATGGGGGTAGGAAGCGCTCGGCCGCTGTCACTGGCTTTGAACATCGAGGATGCAGGCAGCTGGACAAGCCAGAAAGGTACAGAAAGGGCTCCTCTCACAGCCTCGGGAAGAAACTCAGCCGGTAACCACTGGCTTTTGGAACAACAGTGCCACCCACTTTAAGCCTCTGACCTCCCAAACCTCAGCTGTTCCATCTGTATTGTATGAGCCGCTGATCCTTTGTCACCACAGCCACAGACATTGAAACAGCCAGTCAAGTACTGGCAAGCACTGCTCCTGCTCTGCGGGGGTCCCCGGCTCCACGGCTGCCACTCCAGCAGGGCTCTGAAGGTGCGCAGTGCACACAGACACGAGGGAGAGCGGGGACGGGAGGGTGTAAGGGCCCAGTGAGACAGGACAGGGACGAGGCCTGGCCAGGGGCACTGAGTCGGCTTCCAGGAGGAAACTCCAACCTGGCCAAGCTGGGCAGTGGATGAGAACTGAGCACTCCACCTACGCACGTGAAGCCTTGAAGGAGGGCAGTGTCCAGGGGGTCAGGGCATGCCTAAGCCGGGGCAGGCTCGCACAGGCCCGAGCAGGAAGATGAGGCCAGAGAGGAGACCGCAGGGTGGGAAGGGCCGGCCAAGGCTGGACTCCCAAATCACTGGAGGGCTTTATGCAAAAGACCAAAGCTGTGAGATTTATCCTCCACGAGCCCTCTGGCTGCAGTGCAGGAAGCAGATGGGCTGGGGGCCAGCGAGCTGACCACGGACCCTGACTCCAAAGAGGGAAGCTGGGCTTCCCGGGTCTGTATCTCCCCAGGGAGCCGGTGCTGCCTGTGTGGAAGAGAGGAGTGGGCAGCGGGGAGCAGAGGGTGGATAGTGCTGGCCAGCTCGGGAGGCAGAGCAACAAGCAATAAAACCTCTGGCAAGGCCTTGGATCAGCACTCTGATCTATGAGTGACAACTACTCCTAGCAGAACAGAGTCGGTAGAACCCCGCCCTGCGGGCCACGCCCTTCAGTAGCTGCCACTCCACCCTTCTTTAAAACGCAGGGCCAGACTCCAGAGTAAGTGTCTCTGGCCTACATTTAGAGGGTGGAAGGAGTCTGTTTGAGGTTCAGAGTTCACTGTTTTGGTCACTGAGTGGATATTAATGAGCTCCTTCTCTCCCAGAGTGACAGGTGGGACCAGGTGGAGGAAGCACCACTAGGGAGCAGCGTTGACCTTCGGGGTGTGGTCAGGAGACTGTGGAGCCTGAAGACAGCCGGAGGGACCAGGGCTGCAAGGAGGCTGAGCGGCTGCTGGGTAAGGGAGCAGTTTCCTGTGGTCCTTCCTCTTACCAGAGGGTGTACAGAGGTGGTGGAGCTGATCAGCAAAACCTTATTGTTCCCATAGCTCCTGACAGCTCATTTTGTTTGTTTGGTTTTCTTCTCAGGGCAGAGGGGAAGTGTGTGGAAGAAGCCCCTCCGCATAGGCAGCATGGGTGATTTAGATGGAGTCACTGTAAATGCACACTCCTCTCTCTCCAGCGTGCTCAGAGACTCCCTGCACTGCGGTTTCTCCAGTAACCAGTCCCTGGTCCCACTGAGAACCCCTCACCCCGAGAGCCACCTCCCAGGGCTGCCCAGAGTCCTGAGGTCCCACACCAGTTTCCTGGCTTGGGGCCACCCTGCTTCCTGAGCAGGAGTTGGTCGCTCTGTGTGTGTGTGTGTGTGTGTGTGTGTGTGTGTGTGTGTGTGTGTGTCCTGGGGTCTGCAACATTTGTCCTTCAGGGCGCAGCAGGGGCAAGGCCTAACCTTCTAAGATTAGAACAAGTTTCCCAAGGACCGGGCTTGCATCCCAGTCAGCTGCTACCTCTCCTGTTTCAGGCTGGAGCTGAACTCTTAGGGGCGGGGGTGGTGCTTGTTGGATGTGGCACCGGGACAGGGTGTGGAGCCAAGTCCCCAGGCCCGTCCTGGGAGAGCCTCACCAGGCAGCCCCCGAGGGAGAGAGGAGAGGCCTCTCGATAAAGCCGGATCTCTCCACCTGACTTGTGGACCCAGGTCACGTGCAGCAGAAGGGACTGATGATTGTGCCAGCAGCTGCCATGTCCTGAGCACGCACCACAGCCTGGCCAGCCGTGTGCGTGGTCACACCTAACTCGAGTGACCTGGCCCAAGAAGAGAGTCACGATCAGCTTGCTTGGCTGAGGGAACTGAGGCACAGAGAGGCTAAGAGGCTTCTCCTTAGTCGAGGCACGGATGTTCGCCAGGGTCACTGGGTGTTTGCGGGGAACTTTGGAAACCATCCCATAAAGGAACAGCTTCACGTGAGCTGTAGGGAGCAGGTGGGGCAAGGGCTGTGAGAGTCTGGACAGGACAGGTCAAGAGAGTGAAGGCACAGACAGGACATAGCCAGGGGCGGAGGCCATAGGCCTGGACTCAAGGGTGCAAAGGCAAGAAGCTAGGAGGAAAGAGCGGTATCCACTTCATCAGTGCCTATCTGGTTTTACAGCACAGGGCCACTTGGGCAAGTTGCCTGTCACTGTGTGACACCCGATGCCTGGAGAATTCCACATAAGAAGACCTGTACCCCCCAAGGCAAGGCTTTTCCAAATTTTTCAAGTCAAAGTCGTTAGATTATTAAAAAACATGAAGAGAATCTCGCAGGCACCATATGCTTATGTGAACCTGGACTGTACTTGGAATTAGTGCATGGGAAGTGTCTCATTTGGAGGCAGAAGGAGAAAAATAACTGGATTCAGAATAACATCAGAAGAACAAAATCTCAAGTTTTTATAAATTTCTGAACTCACAACCCTTTTAACTGCATTCACCAGCATGACAGAGCACTGCAGCAAGAGTCCCTGCGGAGCCGGCTGTAGGACTACAACCTGCAGAACTGGTGTCTGAGCTTCCGCCCAGTGAGGCTTCCTCGGGGCACCTCGGGCAAACCTGTGGGAAGCTCCCCCTGCCCAATCCGACTCCATTCAGGCCAAATCAGCAGCTCCTCTTTCTGTTTTACCACATCTTGGACTCACTCATTCTCCCTGTAGTACCTGCCCTGTGGTACATGCTCGGGACAAAGAAAGGAAACAGATCCTCTAACAGCAGAGGTTACAGTCCAAAGCTGTTGTTATTTACCTTCAGTTTATGATCTATTAGGGCAACAATACTGCAGAAGGAAAGGACTAGGAGAGCGTGAGAAGGGACCTGACCCAGAGATGGGACATTCTCAGTGGAAGTGACACAAGCAGACTGTCACATGTGTGTGTAAGTGTGTGGGGATGGAGATGGACACGAGCCTTGTGCATGGTTTGCATGAAGACTTGGTGAGAAGAGATAAGGGTCTGAGGAATGGGAAGGAGGCCTGGGTGGTTGGAACTCAGCTTTTAAAATACCCACAGTTTTGCAAGATTTCTTCCCCCCTGTAAGTCTGACCCCAGAGGTCAGGTGTTACTCATGGCACTTCCCCTTGCCCACAGCCTGCCCACAGCAGCTACTCAATAAGTGGATGGATGGGTGGATGGATGGATGGAAGGATGGATGGATGGAAGGATGGATGGATGGATGAATGGATGGTTGGGTGGATGGATGGATGGGTGGATGGAAAGATGGGTGGATGGGTAGATGGATGGATGAAAGGACAGTTGGGTGGATGGTTGGATGGATTGTTGGGTGGATGGAAGGGTGGATGAAAGGAAGGATAAATGGATGGTTGGATGGATGGAAGGATGGATGGGTGGGTGGGTGGGTAGAAGGATGGATGGGTGGATGGATGAGTGGATGGGTAGAAGCATAGATGAGTGGATGGATGGAAAGGTGGATGGATGGCACCTCAGTAAACCAACACCATTAGGCTCACCTCAGGAAGCTTGATTAAAATAGATCAGGACCTTGAGAGGGAAATGGAAACAACTCGTCAGCCAGGGGTCACTCTGAGTGGGCTGGGCTGGACTATTTTCACTAAAGCTCAGCCACTCATCCAAGATCACTAGATGGTAACTACAGGACAAAAGAATGAGAACTTCCAGGGCGGGGATTTAGCTCAGTGGTTCCGCCTCCTGCCTCGCAAGTGCAAGGACCCGAGTTCGATCCCCAGTACCAAAAAAAAAAAAGAATGAGAACTTCCCCTGCCAAGACTATTACTTAGCAGACTGAGCCTCCTGTCTCTACTCAGAGCTGAGAAATCCATTGGAATCACAGGTTCTGATTCCTGAGTATCATCTTCTCCAGGTTGGCTTAATAACCAACCTATGCAGGGCAGGGGATTTAGCTCAGTGGTTCTGCCACCTGCCTTGCTGAGTTCATTCCCCAGTACCAAAAAACAAAAAACAAAACAAAAAAACCCAATAACCAACCTATGCTAAAACAGGACATCTAAAAACGACTTAAAATTTGTCTGTTTCTTTGTTTACACTGGTTGACTATTTCTGTGGGCTGCTTGACATCTTCAGACCCATTTCATCAAGGAATACACTGGGCAAATGGAGGGAGGGAGTCCCTCCTCCAGTGGCTGGCCCGGACCAGAAGCCCACATCCCTGGTCTGGGCTCGGCCAGGAGTCACTGAGCCTCTGGATCCCTCTGCCTCCAGGGGAACCCACAGCCTCAGGCACAGCAAGTGGCCCCAGATAAGCACAGGGGAAACCCTGCTGGCCGTTGACACCCCTTCAGCTGGGATGGGACCAAAGGGGTCTTGAAGGTGACTGTTTATTTTTTTAAAATTAGCTTTTCCATCTCTTTTTGCTATTCTCCTCCAGACAGAGAACGAAAGAAAGGCAGGGAGGACAGGGCAGGAGGGGGAGGGAAGGGAAGCTACCCAGCTGGGTTGAGATGCTTCATGTGTAAGTTCTATTGGGTTTGATGTGAATAGCAGGGGAAGGTGGAAGGACAGCTCTCCTTGTGGCCCTGACTCCCAGCGACAGTGTCCCCTGCAGGGGCTGGCCGAGTGCTCTCCAGAGCAGCAGCCCCACACAAGCCCAGACCTGCTGTGTGGTGGCCCCCGGGCTGCTCAGGTGCCCCCTGTACCCAGAGCCATCTGTACACTCAGTGATTCTATCTGCACCCACCAGCCTTGCTCCAAGGGCTCTCTTTAGAAGTTGGTTTTGAATTAGTGACAGCACCCTATTGTCATGCGTTGTCTCCACAGTAATAAAACAGCTTCACTGAGTGGACCCACATTAAGATGATTTCACTTCATCCTCAGGGCATCTTTGCCATGTGGGTTCCTAATCACCTCTGTTTTACCAGAGAAAACTGAGACTCAGACAGGGCAAGCGGCTGGTCTAGGGTTGCACAGTCCCTCGAGGTGATCTGGTATCTTTGCTCAGGTGGTCTACAAAAACACCTGTGCTCCTACCTACAGCCCCGTGTGCATTTGGGAGTTTACACTTGGGGATTATTCAATAATAAGACAAACGACCCAATACCAAATGGCAAAGGGTCTGAACAGACACTTCACTGAAAATTATAAATGAATGGCTAGTACGTGCCTTAGTCATTAGGAAAGTGCAGATCAGGACTACAAGATACAACGCTACATACCACAGAATGGCTAAAACAAAGCAAGTGGACAATACCAAATGAGATGCAAATGCAGAGCAACGGGGCTTCTCAGACATGTTGCTGGAGGTGCTAAATGTGTAGCCACTTGGAGAAATATTTTTGCAGCTTTTCATGAAGTTACACATGGATCTACTCAATGTCCCAACTGTCTCGCTTGCAGACTATTTATCCCAAAGAAATGTGAACATAAGTCCACATAAATACTTGCATGGAAATCTTCAGAAAAGCTGTATTATTCATAACCCACGCCTGGAAACCACTCAAATGTCCATCCCCTGGGAGCTGATAAACAAACGTTTGAAGACCATGGTGGAATATTACTCAGACACAATAAGGAATGGACTCCAGACACACATGCCAATATGGAGGAATGTCAAAAGCATTCTGCCAAGTGGAAGAAGTCAGACAGGAAAGACTACCTGCATGATTCCATTTACATAACACTGTGGGGTACTGGAGAATGAATCCAGGGTCTTTGTGTTGAGCTACATCCCCAAACCCCTTTTTTATTTTGAGTCACGGTCTTGCCAAGTTGCCCAGGCTGAGCTGAAACTTGTGATCTTCCTGCCTCAGCCTCCCAGAGTACGGAGATTACAGGCCTGTAACACCAGGCCCAGCTCATTTACATAACATTCTTTTTTTTTTTTTTTTCCATACTGGGGATTGAACTTGGGTCCTTGCACTTGCGCGGTAGGTGGTGAAACCACTGAGCTAAATCCCCAGCTCTACATAACATTCTTAAAAATGCAGAACTATAACCACAGGGAGCAGATCACTGATTGCCTGGGACAGGACCGAGTTGAGAAACTGACACACTGATTGTGATCTGTGTATCCTGTGACGGTTTCACGACTGTACCACCACCAAACTGTACACTAAAATGTGGGGGTTTTACTATGTATGAATTTTACCCTGCAAGGTGGTTAAGTATTTTTAGAAGGGCTGATCATAGTTGAAACACAAAGGCTGAGCCTGGGACGCGTGCTTAGTCTCAGGACACCAGCCCTCGGCCCCCGGGGCCTGGGTAGGAAGCACTGTGGCTGCTGGAGGTCAGTGTCCTCTCTCATCTGCTGGCCATGCCTGTCCAGCCCAGGGCTGCAGCCAGGACTCCTACAGCCAGACAGCAGACGTGGCAGGGAATCTGGAGCTTGACAAGTACGGTTCATGGCTTGTGGGGTCTTGGGCAGCGGAGTTCACTGCTCAGAACCTCATCTAGGAAACATGGACAGCACCACCCTCTTGGGGTCGCAGGGGTGCAGGGATTGGGTTTGAATGATCTAAACCTTGCCCCTTCCTGGAGGTGTGACTGTAGACATTTGATCCTCCGAGCCTCAGTTTCCCCACTTGTAACAGAAGGGTTAGCATGGCACCTATCTCAGGACTGTTGGCAAGCCCAAGAGATTGTGCACATAACAACCCCTACCCCGGCACCCCGCACACGATAACCTTTCCATTGCTTGAGCTAAGACACTAATGGGCACAGAGTAGGTCTTAGCCGGACTGGGGGCTTCCTTGCTCTCTTGGTAGATTTGCCAGGATGTTGCCAGTTTGACTCTCAAGAACGAGCTGCAAAGGGGTGCCAGGAATCTGCTACCACCGAGTTGTTTTCATTCCCAACTTGCAGAACAAGTCGCAGACCACATGGATCCACACTGCATCTGGATGTCAGAGGAATTTACAAAGTGGAGTCTTCTGAATCACAGGAAAGAGCAGCCTGGCTAATTGGAGTGGGATTCTGGCCTCCAGCCACACTTCTGCTAGCTCACAGCAGGGCCATTCATGCGCAAGGGTCACGGAGAAGTCTCCAGGCTGTGGGGTGGGCTAAGGGCTGAGGGACATCTGCTTTTGGCTTCTGAAGCGCCTTGCCTTTCACCCAGGGCCAGCACTATGGAGGGGCCATGAAAGCAAAGCCCCCAGCAGCGGGGCTTAGGTGTGGGCCCTGAGCTGGAGCACAGCACCTGTCCCCGAAAGCCCAAGCCTGACGGGGAGTTCTGGGTAATTTCCCAAGTGGGAACAGGGATCCTCAAGGACTCCTGCTCTCCAGGAAACATGCCCCGGCTCCAGGGGTGCAGGGAGAGGGATGAGGGGCTAAGTCTGCCTCTAGGACACCCGAGCTGTCTGCAGATTGGGAGGGAAAACCCAGAGGAGTTTTCTCCAGAGCTGAGCCTGGCAGCTTCGGCTTAGAGCCTGGCCAGGCAGCGGGGAAGCACATCAGACCCTGCCTACGCGCCCTGCTGCTCCATCATCTGTCGCACGGGCTCACGACAATGCTTTCCAAGGCCCCTTCCTGTGCGCACACCTTACTTCTTAACTTTAAAATCATTCTGAAGAAAATTGGGAAGATGAGTTATTTTTCTTATGTGGATGAAACAGAGGTGGGGAACCTAATTACGTGTAGATAAAATCAGAACAAACTATCAGGAAACTCACAGCTGCCAAGGAAATGAAGCCTATATTGGACCTCAAAGTGAAGAGTCCCTCCTCGCCTTCAAAGAAGATTCCAAATTAGCAAGCTGGGGGGCAGTGATTCTTTTGGAAAGAGGATTCCAGGAAGCAGAATGGTATGGCTCAAACAGCCTGGAGGCCTCCAGAGCAACTGAAGAAGAAAGTGGGGGGAAAAGTGGTAAGGAAGAGGATGAGGCGTCCAGGTCAAAGGAAGAACAAATGAAAAGGGGGAAAGGGAATGGGGAGGTTGTCTAGTCACTTTTCTCATTGCTGAGACAAATACCCAACACCCACAAGTTAAGGGAGTAAAGGTTTATTTTAGCTCACAGTGTGTAGAGGTTTAATCAGCTGGCCCCAAGGCAGGCTGGCACTGCAGAGGGGCATCTCAGAGGAGAAACAGTTCACAGCAGGCAGAAGACAGCAAAAGCAAGCAAACCACAAGAAACAACAGCAACTTCTTTATCCCCCCTTTATTTCTATCTAGGCTACCCGTCTTTGGCAGGTGTCAAACCAGTCAGTGGACAAAATCAGTAATCACATATCCTTAATGCCAGCATCATACACTCTGGATTCAGCCAACTCTTAAAAAACCCCACCCACGTGCAACCACTGTGGAAATCAGTATGGAGATACCTCAAAGAACTAGGACTGGAAGTCCCATTTGATCCAGCTGTTCCTCTGCTGGGTATCTTCCCCAAAGAATTTAAAGAATCATACCACAGTGATATATGTGCACCCATGTTCATAGCAGCACAGTTTGCAGTAGTTAAAACTTGGAAGCAGCCCAGTTGCCCATCAACTGGAGACTGGATAAAGAAAATGTGGTTTTTTTAATAAAATGGAGTACTACTCAGCCATAAAAAATGAGAAATTAGAGACATTTATAGCTAAATGGATGCACATTGAGGTGATCCTCTTAAGTGAAATAAATAGGACACACATGTAAATACCGAACAGTTTCTCTAGTGTAGGAAAACTGAAAGTGTAAATAAGGACTAAAAGGTAGAATAGATAATGTGAAATAGGAAGAAAAGGGGCAAAGGGGAAGGGGAAGTGGGAGGGGTAGGGGAAAGGACAGAAGGGAATGTAATATGAGAAAATAAAAAAAATGGAAACAAAGTCTTTGTAAATAGTGAGGGATGGAGGGGTTGAAGGGAGGGCAGAGAAAGGGGGGAAAATAAGAACCAAGAGAGATTATGTAAAGGTGCAAATTTCCAATGATGAATGTCATTATATTGTATACCTAAAATGTACCAATAAAATAATATTTTTTTAAAAAACTGCACCTATGACTGCATGAAGCTTTAAGGGGACATCTAGGCACAGCTATAACGGGTGCGGAGGGGAGAGAGCTGGGAGAATTCTAGCTGGATTCTCCAACCCACTCCACACCCTCCTGCCACTGCCTAGCTGGTGAAAAAAAAACTCACTTTGGATTTTTGTTTTTGGTATTACTGGGGATTGAACCCAGGTGCGCTCTCCCATTGAGCTACACTCACCAGCTCTTTTTTATTTTTCAGTTTTGAAACAGCGTGTCACTAAGTTACCCAAGAGGGACTCGTAATTCTCCTGCCTCAGCCTCCCTGAATGCATGCAGCACCGCGTCCAGTCACACTTTGTTTTTAACCAGAGAAATCACACAAAGGAGGAAGATTTTGCTTTCATTTGTGTGACTTTTTTCCAGGTCTGCTTTGCTAAGGGCCCCAGGCTGAGCCCTCGGCCATCCTTAGTAAGTACTTCACGGCTTCTAAAAGGAAGGTGGGTGCAGGAGGCAGGGGTCTCCACAGTGGGGTCCTCCAGGGAAGGTTTTCAGGGACACCTTACAGTGAGGGCCTCTGGCCTGCAGGGGCCCCAGCTGTGAGCAGAATTCAAGCTCACGGCCGCTTGTGGACCAACTTTATCCTCACGGGAAAGCCGAGAAGGGCCTAACAATACGCATGAAGGGCTTTATAATCCAAAGCTAAAAACAAACAGCCCATACTGACTGTCTTATTCTATGCCGATTCATAACGTGGCCAGGAACTGGCGCGTGCAGGGTCACAATCTGCCGGGCAATCTTACGTTAAGCAGGGACTTCCTGTACAGGTGCGGGAATTTGAAAGCAGGTGAGACCTAAAGAGACTCAATTATCCCTACAGGGGTCCTCATTTCGGTGGGGACCAGGGCAAGTTCCTGAAAAACAAAAAGCGATCCATCAACAGTGTTCACGGAGAAATTAAATCCTGGCCCCTGCCTGCTCCGCTGAGGTTGACAGGTTAGCTGGGGAAATATGGAGCAAAGGTACATTAAATCTAAACAAACCGAGCAGTTGCAGAGGGCAATAATACAGAGGTTGTATCTGGGAGGGGCAGGATTCAGGCCAAGGAGCGACCCAGGCTGTAAGGCTGGCTGGGTCTGAGACCCGAGGGGGTTGAAGGGCGAAGGGATGGGGGTCCGCGGGGACCAGGAGGTGGAGGAACTGGGCTCTGGGGACACAGTCTGACACATGCACTCGCTGTGCTTCGGACGGCCGGGTGGGCAGGCAGCTTCACCTCTGAATTTCAGGAGCTTCGAGTGTGAGGTGGGAATCTAACACTCAACACTACCAGCTCGTGCGTGTGAGTCCAGCGAGAGCACCGTGTGAAGCGCGCAGCCCGGTGCTCATCGAGAAGGCTCAGCACGAAGCCCCCGGGTATCTGGGTGTATCCCGAAGGGGGACACGCAGCAAGGATTTCGGGGGAAACACTTGTCCCGAATTCTTACCATGCAAACCAAGTCTGCAAAAAGAGACACCCGGGCACGCCCCACAGCGAGGCAGACAGCTTTGGGAGGGAGGCGTGGATGTCCGGAGAAGGATCCGTGACCCGGCTGAGATGAGAGGAAAGGACCTGGCACCCTGGGAGGCCCTGGGCAGGGGCAGGGAGAGTTCAGGGACATTCCTCGGCCATTCCGGCAGAGAGGGGCAAACGCAGAGGAGCGCGTCCGGGAGGGGCCGCGGGGCGGAGCCCAGGCTAAGGGCCAGAGGTAGAGAGATCCGCGCTGCTGTCGCTGTCGGCGGTGGGATGCAGCCAGAGTGGGCGCAAGGACCGAGCAGGGCCCTGTGCTCACAGTTCCCGGAGGCTTTGCTGAATTCCCATGCCGGGCTTCGGGGTTCAGGGCACGTGGAAAGCAAATGGTGACTACTTGGCTGAGACCTAGGCTGTCACAGCGCAGGGTTCCGTAACAGTGTCAAGATAAAGTGCTTCCCTTTTTCACTGTGGCAGAGATTTCAGAAGCTATTAAAAATTTTTCCTGGCCAGGGATTTAGCTCAGTGGTTCAGCCGCCTGCCTCACACGCACAAGGTCCCAAGTTTGATCCCTGGTACCAAAAAAACAAAAACCAAAAAACAAACAAGCAAACAAAGCTAAGCATGGTGATGCACATCTGTAACTCCAGAACTCTGGGAGGCTGAGGCAGAGAAGTGCACATTTGAATCCAGCCTGAGCAATTTAGCAACTCAGCAAGACCCTGTTTCAAAATAACAAATAAAAATAAGAAAACAGGCTGGGGATGTCGTTTAGTGGAAGGCCCTGGATTCAATCCTCAGTACTGCAATAGACAAATGAGTAAATAGATACATATTTTTTAATGGTGAAAACACTATAAGTGAAGTACAGAGAAATGATAGGCCTGGCAAAATAGGTGTAATGCAGAAGAAGAGGGGGTATCTCACCATGACAAGAACAATATGTAACAAAGACTGTACATGGGCCATGCAGAGAAAAGCAAATTCAGAGCCAATAGACATAAGAAAACACTTGCACTGAGACACAGTTGTCAGGAAAGTCGAAGTCAAGTTAGCAGCGAGCTTTTGCGTTCCACTTACCAGGCAAGCGGGGAGAGCGGAAAGAGGAGGGAGGGACACCAGGAAACCCGGAAAGGAAGCCTCCTACACTGCCGGGAGAGACTGGAGTTGTTACATCTCTTGGGAAAATAATCTGGCAGCATCTATTACATCAGATCACAGAGACCCATGAGCCCTGCCTCATGCTGTGCTCATCCTAGACTTGCAAGTCCCGGTATATAAGGACGAGGAGACAAAATGCGTGGCCCTACAAGGGAAAGGGCTTATGCGCTATCCGAATAGCAGCTGTCAGGAAACCATCCACAGGAATGAATAGGAGCGCTCCACACTTCCAGGAAGACTTGTAGAGTAAGAAGAGTAAGGTACGGACAAGTGAGGATATGATACCAATGGTAGCAACTCAAAAAATCTACCGCTTGGGCTGGGGATTTAGCTCAGTGGTTTCGCCACCTGCTGCGCAACCAAAAGGACCCGAGTTCGATCCCTGGTACCAAAAAAAAAAAAAAAAAAAAAAAAATCTACCGCTTACCAGTGTACATATCTGTCCGTACACAGATGGGTCGAATACACATGGAGCTGTTTCTGTAGTTACAGCAATATAAGGTATTCTGCAGAAGGGGGGTCTGAAGTTTCTGGAGGCTGGGGTAATGGGAACCAGAGCTGATTTGGGGGAAGCAAACTAAAAGAAAAACACTGTCATATAAGCCCCGCATGCTGGGTATGCTCTTAGTCACACAAGTGACTGTGGCTGTGTCTAAATTAGAACCAACTATATAGGGTTGTCTATCCTATATTTTCAAGAGAAATAAAGCAAGTTACTGACATATATCATAGGATGAAAAACATCCAATATAGAAAGAATTTTAAATGCAGACACGAGGGTTTCAAGCTCTCTCCTCCAGAGCCTTCAGAAATCCTAGCTTGAGCTGTTGAGTCAGTTGTCAGCTTCTCAAAATATCGAAACCAAGTCCCAGGCATCTGGGGAAAGGGCATATGTACCCAGAGGCAGGAGGAGAAGTGGCGAAGTTAGTAACAAATCCACAAGGATATTTCACTACTCAATTTAAATCTATGCACCCTAGCTCTGTTTTTAGGAAGTATGAGACATACTAAAACTAGGCCAGATTTCCCTGTTCACAGTGGTCCCTGATGTAGAAATTATTTAGTTAGCTTATGAGTGAAGTAGCAAACTAGGGGAAGGGCCTGAGACAGTTGGGCGAGCAGCCCTATTGGTACGAATTAAAATAAGAATAGACGGTGAACTAAGACCGAACTTCCTCAGGCTACCTGGATGCAGCCCTTCTCTCCTAAGCGGAGTTGCAGCCCCTCTTTACTAAGGTCCTGCATTCTGAGAAACTTAAAATGCAAAATAACTAGTTTTTCTCTAAAATCTCAATGAAAATCCTTGAAACCCTACATACTGAACAACTGGGTTGGAGAGGCTGAGTTCCAACTGGTCGTTTTAAATCAGCGGCCACCTGTGACAGGTGAGCACTAAACAGTGGTCCATTCCTGTACTCTGCTTTGGATCTGTAATTCACTCTGGATCCAGGGGCCACGCAGCCACCTGCTCAGGACCCCTCCCGGAAACCCAGGAACTCTTCTTGTTTCTACATAAAAACCCTCCTAATCCACTCCTTTGGTTTGCAACTTCATGCCTCCACGTCTGCAGAGCCACACGCTCAGTACACAGCGTAACACTCTCCCTTTGCTCTCCCCTACTCCTCTCTGCTCTCAGAAATGACCAAGGTGACGCCAAAATGGTCCCTTCCACCTCCCTATATTGAAACCAAGTTACAAGAGCAGAGGAAGGAGACAGGAACACTGGATTTCTTTTAGGCTGCACCTCCCTGCCCATCCATGCCTAGACTCCTGAACATTGCTGGTGGGACACAGACCCTGACCCCCAAGAAATCAAGTATGCATCAAGCAGGAAGAGGGTGTGAACCAATACTGATCGAAAGCTTACTGCATGCAAGCCCTCTGAGTTCCATCTTGCAGGGCAAAGGAGCTCTCTCATTGTCATGTGTTGGCACGGCAGGGATGGGCTCAGCACGTGTCACAGTGCTTTTACCCTGACACAGCATCCTCCTCCGGTGAAATCTATTTCTGTTCTATGTGTGAACGCTGAGATGGTGAACAGGGGTGGCCGTTCTGAGGATACAATTGACTCTTGGGAACAGTGACCCCATGCACAGCAGGTGGGAGGTGGGACTTTCCCAAAGTGTGAAGTCACCCCGATCCTATTTCCATGGCCCTTTCTCTCCTTTGGGGCGGGGCACTGCAAACCCCACTGTCTTCAGAGGCCAGGCAGGAGTGGGCAGCTGGGTGACCCGACCCTACTCAAACAGAGGGGCTCCTGCTACTCAGCTCCAGGCCACCGTCTGCATGCAGGACCATGGAAAACTTCTGAAAAGTTCTTTCAGGGTCCAACATCACCAAAGGTTCTGATTTTTCAAGAGAACATTAAAATGGAAAACTTTAAGTACAATCTATGGATTTTTTTTTTTTTTTTTTTTTTAGTACTGAGGATTGAACCCAGGGCCTTCACACTGAGATACATTTCCAACCCTTTTTAAAATTTTTATTTTGGAATAGGGTCTCACTAAATTACTGCTTGAATTTGTGATTCTCCTGCCTCAGCCTCTAGAAATCCAGACCGGGTGAAAAGACCTGGGTTCGAGTCATCTTGCTAGCCTCAGCAGCTTCAAGACCCCTTAACAATTCTAAGCCTTCGTTTCCTAATCAGTAAAATGAGTCAGAAATACCCGCCTCACAGGATGGCTGAGAGGGGTTTAAAGGGTAAGCTGTGTAATGAAAATATTTCATAAATATTTGTCCCATTCCTTCTAAAAGACAGATGTGATGCTCCACAAATCCATATAGACTATAAACAAACAGAGAGATTATGCTGTTTTACAAACAGCTTCTTCACTTTATAAAGGATTTCCCATCACAGGCTTCTCGTGGGTGGAGAATATGATGATTTCTCCAATTTTAGTTCACATACGACTTTTTTCCTTATAAAAATAGACCTGCGTTCTGCCTTTTCCGTATCAAAGGCTTCCTCACCTGCTCTGCAAGGCTGTCACTGTTTGTTGGAGGTGGTGAGTTGCCTGATGTGTAACACACAGGTATGATTTTATGGGGGCTGCCTAGCAGCAGCTCTGTCATTAATAACCGTATGGTACTGCTGGAAGCATAGACTTCCTCCTCCTCCCCTCCCCTCCACACCTCCTGTCCGCTGGTATTAAAAGAGAGCCCTGGGGATTTAGCTCAGTGGTTTTACCGCCTGCTGTGCAAGCGCAAGGGCCCAGAGTTCAATCCCTGGTACCAAAAAGCCGGGGCTCAGAGCAGGAATAGCAAGGTGATCCAGGGCACCCTGCCTAGAGGGCATCTGTGACCACACACACAGCCCACAGCCAGAGTTTGGAGAATCTCAGGGATAAGGCAGGTTATGTCATAGCCTTTGTCCCTTTCCAACCACGTCACTGTAGGAAACACCTGTAGACAGCAGGAAACTAGAGGAATTAAAAATATCTGCTTGATCCCCAAAAATAAAAGGAGAGAGGAAAATAGGCTCTATTCTTCCCAGGAAAACAAAGCCCTGTCTGGTCGAGCCATTTCCTCTCTGCAGAGCCCGCCCCTCCCGAGGCCCCTCCTGCAGCAGATGTGGGGTGGACCAAGCTTCAGCGAGATGCCTGAGGGTGGCTTCTCTGAGGGAGGGTGGGAGCAGGTTCCAAGTCCCCAGGCTTGGGATTTCCTTACAGGAGGGAGGGCAGCGCAGGCTGAGCTCATTTCCTTGGGGAGAGGTGGAGCCTGAAGCCACCCCTGGAAACCCGGGCCCCTGTGCTCCTCCTCCAGTCCCTGACGAAGGAAGTCTGTCCTGGGAGCCTCGAGGAGCAGCGATGACAGGTCCCTCTGGGGAGGACTCGATCTGGGCCTGGACAGACAGTTAGACATTAGAAGCCCTGGGCAGTCCAAAATGACATGCATTATTAGTTAATTACGGAAACACTGCCATGGATAATGCATTTATAACCTAGGTCTCAGACCTAAAGCTACCCCACTGAGCACAATGACATCTTAAAACGATACTCTGTGCACTAACTTGTGTAGAATACAAGTCCTTTGTCCATCTCTCCTTCCTAAAAAGTGACACTTTCTCAATAATAATAGTGCCACTTATCTATCATTTACTGTGCACAAAGTTGATGAAGGTTAGTTCATTTGAGCTTCACAGCCACCTCCCAAGCCAAACACTACTGTGGATGGCAAAACTGCAGCTCAGGGACTTGCTCAGGCCCCAGAGCTGTGGTTGAGCTGGGCTTCCAACCCTGGCAGCCAAGTCCAGGCCCAGCTCTCTCTGTTGTAGGCCTCTTGAGCCTTGTGAAGACCCTGTGAATTTCCATGCCTCCCGTCTCTGTGCACGCTCTTCCTTTATCTAAGGAAGATTTGGTGGAGGCAAAGGCTCTTGGGTAGATTCTTCTAAGGCAAATCTCACGTGTCTCGGCATGTAAAATTTCAGCAAACGCCAGAAGAAATGAAAAGAGATAAACTTCTGAAGCAAGGGGAGAAAACACCAACTCAAAATTATCATTTGGGAAGATACATGTCATGGATAATCATTAGTAAAATGCAGAATAAGTCTAAAGTATCATCACACAGCTATTAGACTGCTCAACGGGTTGTAAGGAGAAAAAGTCAAAGCTGCCACCATCATGGGAAAAATCGTTCCCTTAAAAACTGCTGTTAGCATCACACACTGATTAATCCTTCCTTCTTTCGAGATGATAATCAGAGACTAAATAATAAGAGCTTAAATTTTCTTTTTTGTATTTTTACACTAAGGAAATAAGGTAAGAAAAAGGAAAGAAGGCAGAATACAAAATTTATGTGTCTAGTATTAGTGTTAGTTATAGTGTTAGTCACATAAAGGTGAAAAATCAGAAGCCATCTAACACTGCATTTTAAAGTAAACCACAGAGCCCAAAGCTAAGAAAACATTATGACCAATATTCCACACTGAAAAGACCAATACCCAGAACTTCTAATGCAATAAGGATGCACGAAACAACAAATAGTTGCAATCCACAGGGCTTTGCACGAAGTAACTGAGTACAAAGAACATGTAAATATACATCGACAGAGCCAGAAGTAAACTGGCAGGCTGGGCAAAGCGGCAAATGTTCACTCACTTTGAAGTTGTTCACAGTTCCCATGATTAGAAGATAGCCAAAGGTTGGGGCCGGGGATTTAGCTCAGTGGTTCCAGCACCTGCTTCTCAAGCGCAAGGTCCAGAGTTCGATCCCCAGTACCAAAAAAAAAAAGAAGATAGCCACAGGAATAGCCACGGGAACACGGGTCCCGCTGAGACAGTAGTCCCTAGGCAGGAGCAGGCCTGGCTCCAGTGTGACAACTGCTGGCATCTCGATCTAGGCCTCGGGCTGGAAATACCCTCAAGTATCAGGCCTGGTGAGGCTTCAACTTTAAAGAGGCCCAGCTCCTTTTAAACTAAATCCTCCCCAGCCCAGATGATAAGAGGGCAGTGGTGGCCCCAGAGGAATGGCTTCGGGGACACGGGAGCCGGGCGCTCTCCCGTCATATGGGAGGAAACATCTGGGCCCACCCCAGGGGAGCAAGAGGGTGAGGGATGCAGTCCCCGGGACGGAGGCTCAGCCCATTTGTGCCAGGCCGGGATGGCAGAGGGGAGGAGACAGGGTGGGGTTGGCGCGTGCTAACGTGTCCCCATCTGCTCCCTCACAGGTGCATCCTCTCCTCTATTTTCCTGCAGAGAAGGGGCCCAACAGGAAGATGGTCCTCACGGGGGCCAGCTCACAAGGCGCTGGTGACGCTCAGAAGGGCAGGGAAGCACCGTCCAGAGCCCTGTGCCCCGGGGAGTTTATCTGCCCTGAAGGAGGTGACGGAGGAAGCTGTGCCGGGGTCAGGGGAGGAACAGGCAGTGAGGACAGCAGAATGGCCACTCCAGGGTGTGTCAGCAGGAGGGGGCAGGCCTGGAGTGAAGGGCGACTCAGGCCACGTGGGGAAAAGGATTTCCAGCTCCTTTCCATTCTCAGCCCAGCTGGAAGTGAAGCTCGGGGCTGGGGACACTGTTACGTGCTCAGTGGTGTCCCCTGAATTCCCATGTTGAAGCGCTGGTCCCCAGTATCCCAGAATGCTACTGTTTTTGGACACAGGGTTTTTATAAAGGTCAGTAAGTTAAAATGAGATCCTCGAGGTGGACTCGAATCCCATTTGAGTGCTGACCTTGTGAGGAGATCATGAGGACACAGGAAAAATGAAGCTGAGGCCCTGGGGGCTGCCCTTGGCTTATCACACCCGCCCCTCTTGCTCCTGGCGTGTGTCAAGCACCTTGGTGCGGGCAGAGCCACTGGCTGGCCTGGAATTCTGGCCCTTTCTCCTCTTGCTCTGTCCTCCTGAATCTCAAAACGCTTCCCGGGACAAAGCGGAGTCCCTGTAGCTCCTGAACGCGGCCTTTGCTGTGGCTGGTGCAGCACTTGGGGCCCAAGGCGTGGGCAGTGACCTTCTGGGGTGGACACAGGTCTCTCCCCATGCCCTGGGCCAGACGCTAAAGCGTCAGAAAGTCCTGTCCACCCTGGTTGGTGGTGTCAGACGGCCTCTGCTGCTGAGCCAGTGGACCGGGTCGGGCCCAGCCTGGCCTCTCATCCTAACAGCTGCTTGGAACTTCAAAGGGAAACCACAGGAGAGGAGAAAGCAGAGGCCCACGCAGAGATGAACACCCCACCCCAAACCACGAGCCCCAGGCCCCCACACACCTGCTTCTCCCTGAGGGACCAACTTACTTCCAGAGATCTCCCTGCATTTTCCAAAGCGCAGTGTAACACCTTGCATCTGTGGGTCACTTACACTTTTTCTGAGTCCTTGATTCACTATATCGTCTCATTTAATCTACCCTAAAAGCTGGGCAGGGGTGGGATTATCATCCTGGTGGGGGCTCTAAATCTTGCCCTGTGGATTCAAGATCTCCCAGCAATGTAGTGTTGGAATTTGGTCTGCTGCCCTGAATCCTGTTTGCTACTATGTCTAGCTTTCTTCAGCTAGACCTTTTTTCTCTTCTCTATGCTGGGGATTGAACCCAGGGCCTTTCACATCCCAAGCCCACCCCCTTTTATGTTTTATTTGAAAACAAAGTCTCACTAAATTGCTACGTGGCCCACCCAAGCTGGGCTTGAGCTCAAGATCCTCCCCCTCAGCCTTCTACAGAGCTGGGATTACAGGAACTCACCACCCCACCCCCCACCCCCCGCCCCCATGCCTGGCTTTCAGCAAGGCTTTAAGGCTCACTCAGCTCTGCTCCTGACACGCACACCACAGCACACACAACACACCTTCCCAGGTGCCTCAGAGACACAGCCGAGCTGCTTCGTATTGCAGACACAAAAACCCAGTTCTTGGCTCACTGCCCTTTAAATGTTAGGGCCGCACCTGGGCATCCCCTTCTGCACAGGCTCCTGGGAACTACTGCCCCACCCCACAAGCTCTTGGTTGTCCTCCCAAACCCCAGCCCTTCGGAAGCGCAGCTCTCTGGGCCGTGGGTCTCCTCGAGTGAGCAGGTCCGGAAGGTCCCCAAGGCTTGCTCTCTTCCATCCACCCTCAGAGCATAGCCAGCGTGAACCTCGGAAGATCTGAGTCTGATCAAGTAACTGCAGCTCCTAGGCCCTGCTGTCCGAGGGCTGACGAGTGACCCCAGGAGGCGGCTTTGGCAGGTTTGCTACCTGGATGGTGTCAGCAGCAGTAAGCGCCTGGTCTAAGGAGGTCAGCTGCTGGCTGTACAGATGCAGCTCGAGGACCAGCCTTGGGGCTCCCCCTCGCAACTACACTGCACCCCTAACCTGGTTTCTGGGTAGAAATCCTGGCTCTGGGAGTCTGCCACGGTCTGCCCGCTAGATCCAGCCGCATTTCACATACACCCTCTGTTCTCCAGCTAGAACGTCTTTCTTTTCACCCCTCAACTCCCTGTCCTTCCAGGCAGGCTCAGAGCTCGGATATCACCTCTCTGGGGAGCCTCCCCTCCTCCCAGAGCCCATCGTCACCCCCACTAGGGCCAGGACACCCAGGTGGAAGGCAGCCCTGAGTGCTGAGCTAGTTTTTGTTTTTTTGGTACCGGGGATCAAACTTGGGTCCTTGCGCTTGCGCAGCAGGTGACGAAACCACTGAGCTAAATCCCCGGCCCTGAGCTGGTTTTGTTCGAACCCTGACCAAACTGCCGCTGCAAGCACCTTCATCTTCCTGGCTCTCTCTAGACTCAGCACCCTGAGAGGCAGTTCAACCTGACACAACAGGCGCTCATTTGTTACATACCCATTAATGAAGCCATGAGCAGGGGTCGCCTCTCCTACCAGCCCGGGCCAGCTTGCCCTGGATTCCAGGAATTTTCCAGAAGACAACGTGACCCGTCTCAGAGGTCAGCCCAAGCTCTCAGGTTCTGCTCCATCCTGGACGGGCCGAGGGTCCTGTGTCCCCGGGCCCCTGGGAGCTGCCCCCCCCCATGACATTTCCCCCATCCGCAGTAGCACCATTGCTATTGCTTCATTTCCCGGGGTATCCGCACGTGGCCCCGCCCTTCCTCCTTGTCCCTCTCTGCTGTGGGAGGGGAGACCATGGGCTCACGGGCAGCGACCCCCAGGAAAGGGCCTTTAGCTGGCGAGTCTGTGTGGTCTCTCGCCTCACAGTCCCTCCCTGTGATATCTTGCTGAGCCCGAAATGTGTGCACACTAGGTACAGGGAGCCCTGCGGAAGGCAGGCAGGCAGGAAGGAAAGGGAAGGAAAGGAAGGAAGGAAGCAAGCAAGCCAGGCCAGCTGAGATGGAAATGCGGAAACACTCATGGAGAGCCATAAACATATCCATATCCTTTGACCTAATAATTTTACTCCTGGGAATTGCTTCCAAAGAAATGATTCAAAAGAAAAGAAGGATACATGTACTATTTATAGCTAAGTTATCTACAACAAGGAGAGAGTAGAAGCAAATGTCATGACCTAAACTAGGAAAATGGTTAAATAAATTATGGTATATTTGTATGACAGAATACCATGGAGACATTTAAAATGAAAATATGACTGTGTAGAACAAGGACATTGTCCTGGAAATAACATTAAGTGAAAAGACAGAGTGCAGAGTTGTGTATATACTGATTACAATTCTGCAAGAATTATGTATGTGGCTAAAATGAATAAAGACACACAAAGTTGGAAGTAGTTATATTCAGTGGAAATGTCTTTCTCCCTTTCCTGAGGCAGGGTCTTTAAATTGCTAATTTTTGGGGTGTGTGTGACTTTTTTGAGGCAGGGTCTCACTATGTAGTACAGGCTGGCCTTGAACTCACAGCAATCTTCCTGCTTCAGCCTCCTGAGTGCTGGGATTACAGGCGAGTACCACATTGGGTCTAAACTGCTAAACTGCTCAGGCTGGGCTTGATCTTGCTATCCCCCAACTCAGCCTCTGCAGTGGTGGGATTAAAGCACTTCACCTATTTATTATTATTATTTTTAACATAAGAAGGGACAACACAGAATCAGAAGGGAGCCAGAAAAAGAAAACAGCAGGGGGTGTAGCGGTAAAGGGTGTGCTTAGACCCTCAAGGCCCTGGCTTTCAATCCCCTATACCAAAAATGAATAAATAAATAAAATAGAATAAAATAAAATAAATTTAAAAATTAATAAATAAAGAACAAGAAAAAAATAGTTATTGCATTAGGATGAATTTTTTAGAATTTTACTATAAGGTGTTAACTTCATAATAACATTTTTAAATAAAGTGACTAGGAACTACAGAAAACACCCTGAACTCAAAGTCCTAAGGGTTTCTAGAAGGACTTGTATGGACTGTGGTTTTATCATTGTTTTAAAAATAACAACAAGGATACGGCTCATTCGCAACCTGAGGCTGTGGGTTTATAAACTATCTGCCGTGGGACTGTAGCCCCTCTGCCACTGAAAGCACTAATGGAATCATTCTCTCTGCCCGCTCTCCACTCTCTGGGCTTCCGGGTCATGGCCAGGAACTCTGAGGATCCTGTTTCCCAGAGGCCTCCCTTCTGCAGCCAGACAGTTAGAGGAGGGGAGGGTCACCGGAAGGAGTCCTAGGGCCTTCTGGGTGGAGGTGGGGACAGGAAACTAGAAGGCCTGCATTTGCAGTGTGGAAAGAAAGCCTGATTGAGCCTGCCCCCCCCCCCGTCCTTTTTCTTCCTTTTTTCTTTTTCTGTCTCTTTTCCCACCTTTTTTTCTCTCCTTCCTCCCTCCCCATCCTTTTTTTCCTCTTCCCCTCTTTTTCCCTCTCCCTGTTTCTTTTAAGAAGAAAATCGCTGGGCTGGAGTTATCTCTCCATCCCCAACACCACAAAAGGAAAGCATTAGCTTATGGGCAGCTAAAAGTCCCAACCCTCTGTGCATGCAGCACCCTTCTCCTTAGTCCTCTGCTGCGTCTCCAATGTCAGGGCCTCAGCCTGCTCCTCTCTGTAGGCACCGCTCATCCGGGTTCTGGAAACTTCTTCTGTGCCCCTCTAAGTTCCAGCTCTAAATTGAATTTCCAAAGGGGGTCCTCCAATGCCTCCAAGGAAACTCAGCCTCACTCGACTCCACAGCCACAGATTCTTCTCCACATACCCAGAAAATGCATCATTCCGGTCTCTCTGTCTCTAACCCCTTCCCTATGAAACACGCTAGCCAAGTACCAAATCCTCTGGATTCTCCCTCAGTCTAGCTTTCAGCTTCTCGGCGTCTCCAATCTCAAGGCCGCCTCTCCCTGGCTGGACTTCCGCCTCTCCCTTCGGCCCACCCGCAGGACACCAGGCTGCATCCGGGGCCCCAGGGCTCCTGTGAAGCGCTCCCGTGAGCCCCTCGCCAGGCACCCCACCAGACTCAGCCTTCCTGGTCTGCTCCCACCGATCTCCCAGCACTCTACCTCCTCGGCCCCACACTTGAAACCCTCTCTTCCCGTCATCACTACCCCTTCTGGGCCTCTTCACCTCCTGCCACTAGTTCACAAAAATTCTTCCTAGTTTTCGGTGTCCACTCCGATGGCCCTGCCACGCAGCCTTCTCTGTGGCTCGCAGAGGTGGAGAATGTTCTCTCTCCTAGAAACTCCGAAGCCGGATGATCTTGAGGGCCGCCAGGCAGTTCGCCACACCCTGTGCCTTGTTCTACCTACCTGGGCACACAGGGCTTCCCCCACCGCTGCTGAACTCTCAGCTTTCTGAAATAGTCTTTATATTTCAGTCTCTTTGAGGACCCAGACAACATTTTTCATGCCAGAGGCCCCCAAAATATATCTGGAATGATTGAATAAATGCATTCATATTCCAAGCCAGGTCTGTCCTACCCTAGAAATTTTGCTAAAGCCAAGCAGAGGTCCTTCACATTCATCTCTGTTTAATTTCATTATGTTGGTTTTGGCCTGGTAGCCCATCCTATATAAATCATTTCAAACTCGAATATGTCATGTATCATATTAACTATCCCAGCTGCGGGTCATCTGGATTCTATTTTGCATTCAAGTCATTAACAAAAGCGCTTAACATGTCAGGTCCCACAACAGAGCGCTATGGCCTGCCACTGGAGACTGTCCTAGGGTGTTTAATGAGAATACTTGGGCCAAGACAGCTCAGCCTACTTGGAATTTGTCGTGCCAAGAAATGTCACGTGACTAAGTCAGAATGTTCATGCTGTTGTGTGAGAGCCCTCCTCAGACCCAGCCAGAAGCTCCAGATGGTGTCAGCTGCGGTGGGGTCTCAGGCTCTAGTTTGGATGGCTGCAGTCTTGGCTATTTCTGCCTCTCCTGGGCCTCAGCAGCCCAGCAGGCCTCCAGGGGAGCCATGACAGGTGAGGACATGTCAAGGCACAGGAAAAGCACGGGAGGAGAGAAGTGGAAGTTCTAGAGCCGTCCTGCCATCCTCGGTCACCTCCTGTATTTCAGTTACCTGCTGTCACACACGTTCTGAAAATACGAAGTGGAAAATTCCACACATAAACAACTTCTAAGTTTTAAATGGGGCGCTCCTTTCTGAGTGGCACTAGGTGATCTCATGCTGTCCCCTCCTTCCTGCCCAGCACATGAATCTCTCCTTTGTCCCTCAGATTCCTGATGGGTACACTACCTGCCTGCCAGTTACTGAGCGGCTATCAGATCTGAGACAGATACCACTGCTCTTGTTCAAGCAACCCTGACTTTGCTGGATCAGGGCCTCAAAGTGCAGGAGTAGCAATGCTGGCAATTCAGAACTACCAGAGAGAAGCCACAAAGTGCTTCCTTTAAATGAGAAAGGGAAAGTTCTCCATTAAGAAAAAAAATCATATTCTGAGGTTGCTAAGATTTATCATGACTCTTCTTTCCATGAAATTCTGAAGGAAAAGGAAATGCTTACTAGTTTTGCTGTTGTGCTCAAACTACAAAGCTACAGCCATCATGTGTACTAAGTGCTTAGCCACGATGGAAAAGGTGTTAAACTGCAGGGTTTGATACCCTGCAGTTTCAGGCCTCCACTGGGGGTCCAGGAACCTTTCAAGTAAGAGGAACTGCTCCTCTTCCGGTTTCCTACTCTTTATTTTGCTCCTTTTTCAGGATGAGTGCACCAAACACACTTGCTGATTCTTCTCTTTCCTGCCCCTTCTTTGAAATGCATTCATTCAGCCAACAGGTCTCCCTTCTTCCTGCTGACCGTGGCTACCCTAAGAGCCTGTGGCTTGGGTCTGCTGCACCCAAGGCCCCAGCCTCCCAGGCTCCAGTCTGGACTTCCGTCTAGCACAATGGAAGCCTCACTGTCCCACAGCTCTGCTCAGTCACCAATGTCACCCTCTTTGTCCATCCTTCTGCCACCCTCCACTAGAAAACGTACTTAGGATTGTTATAATTTTCTCAGTATCAGGTTAATAAGTATTAACACCTGAATCTGTGGGCCATTTAACTCTTCAAGGTGGTATCATAAATTCTCTTACTTCTTGCATGCATGGTCTTACTTCCTTTCAAGATAGCCTGGAGGGTAGGCAAACCAGGTGTCCATTTCTTAGGTGGAGGAACTGACCAGGCCCCTAAGGCTAGCTACTGACACTGGATCTGAAACTCCTGGGCTTCCCTGTTGGCCTAGCATGAGCTCAATGATCCAACAAAGGGCACAGAGGGAGCAGGCAGCCCTGTTGCTGTCGTGGCCTTCAAACCCCACTGCAGAGTCCAAGGTACTCAGAGGGTGACTAACTCCACATGTGCACAAGGCAGGGCTTCGGAACAAGGCCTGTGGGAAAGGACGGTGGCTTTGCGTGTGATGTACATGCATCAAGGAAAAAGACACAGATTTCCCATTCACTGTGGGGAGTGCTTTAAAATCAGTAAGGTTGCAGATAATCCAGCACTGCTGCCATAGCAATAAGCAAAGGGACTTGCAAGTCCGTCAGGGTCAAACACGACCTCGCCGGGTTCCTGGAACTGGCTGCTCCAAAGCTCAGGTGTTTCAGAAATCATCTTAACAGCTGCATCTAGTGGCTTATGTTCCTATTTCTCTGATACGTTTTCCTGTAGAAGTGGGTATATATGCATCCCCTGGCTTCCCCTTCAAACCTACCTGCCTCTCGAAATCAGCCCCAAAGCACAAGGTACAGTTGGTGTCACTGAAAACCCTCTGTGTTGGCGAAGCACTCTCATTTCAATCAGGAAGAACACCCCAGCCACAAGAGCCACGGCGTCTCCGGGGAGTGAGGCTGTGTGGTACAGATAGCCACACGCTTCCCTAGTCTTCCCACTTCCGTGGGTCTGAAAGACAGCCCCCTTCCACACCCAGCTCGGTGATCACCTGCGCTGTGAAGACTCCAGCAGCCACCAAAGATGCTCACGCACTGTTTCCAGCTCTCACCATTTGGGTCCACGGGAGGACTGTCTGGGTGGTGACCTCTGACCCTTCCAGGAGGAAGCATTTTCCTAACTTTCCTTCCCACCAGGTCCCACCAGCCCAGGTCTCGGGAGGAGGACAATGCTGACAAGAGCAGAGCCCGCAGCCGAGACGCGCACCATGACTGTGGGTTTCCGTTGGTAAAGCTGTGGCACTGTTTGGTAAGGCAGCACCACCTGTCTTGTAATCTATGCAGGGCCAAGTTACTCCCTGTCAGTGCAGAAGCAATCCTGCTGTTCTGTAATCGTTTCTTTCATCTCCATGCCCCGATCCACCTCCAGACTAAGGGTAAGTATTGTCTTATTAATTCTTACTTGGTAACTTCTCAGTATATGCCTTCAAATAACTGAATGAAAGGATGCATAAATGAGCGAGAACAGGACACAGAATGAGATCACGCAAAATGCCATTTTATAATCTTGCTAGGCATGATCTTTTATGAAGGTGTGGGTGATCCTACAAATTTTTTTTCCCAGTAATGGGGATTGAGCCCAGGGCCTTCCCACTTAGCTGCATCCCACTCATTTTCTCCCTTTTCATTTTAAAGCAGGGTCTTGAACTTTAATCCTACTGCTATAATTTCCAGACTCCTGGGGTTATAAGCATGTGCCGCCACCAGGTCCTCTTGAGCAGCTCTCCTCAGCCTGCTAGCAGGATCGTTATCTCCCTGGCAATGGCCCAGATCAGGGAGAGACGAGCATCACTCTGAGGAAAAGCTGTCTAACACCCTACAGACCTTCCCTCTGGAGCTCTCTCAACAGAGAATTGTACCTAGGATCCCCACACCTCTATGGGTGTAGAAGACAGGGCTGTATATACAGGCTAAGAGGTAGGAAATCAGTCACAAGGAGGTAGCAATGAATATCCATTCAGAAGTGGGGATAGATAAGGAGATGTTTACAGCACAGCCTAACAACAACCAAGGGTTCACCCTACCAACCCCTGAGTCTCCTACCTCTGTAAGGAAAACCAGTTTCCCACTGTAAAAGGGTGAACGGTGACTCCTCCAAAAGATAAGATCGCTTCCTAATCCTTGAAACCTGTGAATGCTGCCTTACATGGAAAAAAGAGTCTTTGCAGATGCAGTTAAGGATTTCGAGGTGAGGAAATCCTTCTGAATTATCAGTGAGGGTCCTAATCCAGTGCTGTCCCTATAAAAGACACACAGAGCAGATAAGGCCAAGGTTGGAGAGGTGTGGCCATAAGACAGAGAAGAGCAACCCCAGGAGCTAAAAAGACGTGGGATGGATTCTCAGAGCTTCTGTTGGGAGCAGGGTCCTGCAGAGACCTGGATTTCAGACTTCTGGCTTCCAGAACTGTGAGACAATAAATTTCTGTCATTCCAAGCCACCCAGTCTGTGATCATTTGTCAGGGTGGCCCTGACAAACTCACTGGCCGGCTTTGGGCTCTGCTCCTGGGCAGCATGGGAGCATTTGATGGCAGCCCGGAACACCAGGCATATCAGAGAGTCCCAGATTCCCCCAGGAAAACACAGCTGCGGAACTGTCCCTCTTCTCCTCCCCTCCCCTCAAAGTCAGGGCTTCACCAAGGAGTGGGGCATGACTGGGGCCCCCCGAGAAGACCCTCGAGGGTACAGTGGAAAGCCTGCCAGTGAGGGCCGCAGTGCTGTACTGGGCAGGCCCGGGACCCTTGCTGAAACATAAAGTAACCAAGAGCCGATATAAACACATGGATGGAGCATTTCTCACAGTGTGCTGAGATGAGAAGACCTTTGCTTAGTTCTAATTCCTCCACTTAAAGGAGGAGAGGTTTATTTGGGTGCATGGTTACAGGCCGTGGTTGGCTGGCTCCAAGCAGAAAGGGCATGGCAGAGGAGTACAGGGGAAGAAAAGCTGCTCAAGTCACGGTGGCCAGGAATCTGAGAGAAATGAGGGGAGGGAGGGAGGGAGACAGACTCTCCAGGTCACACCCACTGTGACTGCTCCTTTGTCCAGGCCCCACATCCTCACTGCAGAGTTGGCTATGAACTCATCAATGGGTGAACCAGACAACTCCCACGCACGTGAGGCCTTTGGAGGACACCTCAGGCCTAACTATCCCCGCCACGACTGACTTCAGGCGTGATGGCTGGCAAATTTCGTTCAGTACCCTCATCTGGAAAACCAAGGAGGACGAGAGAAAGTGCCAAAGTTCCTTCTTGCTCTCAAAACTCACACCCTAAACATTAAGTTTTTAAAAGCCCACTTCCTCGGGCTGGGGATTTAGTTCAGTGGTTTTGCTGCCTGCTGCACAAGCGTAAGGACCCAGGTTCAATCCCAGGTACCAAAAAAAAAAAAAAAAAGCCCACTTCCTCACCAACTTCATACTGGCACCAGCTTTCCCCAGAGACACACTGAAGCCTTTCAGAAGTCTGCTGGGCATGTGGATGAGGCTCAGTCACTCTGGGCCAGACCTTAGCAGCTCCACCCTTGGGCTGCAGGGCCTCCGCCAGGCAGTGACCTGGCACAAACTGGAAGAAGGTGGGCCAGGCTGAGGGCCCACACAGGCTGGGGCTGGGGAGTCAGGGTGTTTCTGGAGCAAGAGGAACAAGGGCCCAATTGGGGAGGAGGGGGTGTCAAATGTGGCTTTTCTGGTAATCACCTTCCAAATTTGAGCAAATTATCTTGAAACCTCAGCCTCCTTATCTATAAAACAGATAAGATTTGAAGAGGAGTTTTTTTAAAGGTATATTTATGCAAAATATCTGTATATGGCAGGCATTCAACAAGTGGTGGTAATCACCACGAGGACAGCAAGCTTTTTCAGGCTCTCCCACACTGCCACTGGCATGGCTGCTCAGAAATGAATTTCCCACTATCCATCAAAACGTATCTCAAAAGCCTGACAAGCCAGGGACCTGAGGCCTGGGAACGCATTTGAAAAGGCTGAGGTAAGGGGCTGTCCTGCAGGGTGGGAGCTATGTCCCTCTAACTCAGAGTGCAGCAGGGAGGCCTGGAGCAGGCAGAAGCCTTCTAGGGTGAGCACCCAGGTTGGTCCTGCAGTAGCTCAGCTTCTCCTTTCTGTCGCCAGCGTGGATGGGTGGGAACTGGTGCTCCTCTGTCCACCCAGGGCTCTTCTCAGGCTGCCTCTGGTAAAGTGGAGCCGTGCTGGCTTTGGGAGCTGCATGGGCAGTGCGCCCAGCAAGGGGCTGCGGGTGGATGGTGAGTGGGAGCAGTTCATGGCTCACATCCAGGGGCTGCTCAGCAGAGGTCAGAGGGCCTCAGGGGGTGAGCTGTTTCCAGACATCCTCCACAGGAGCCTTTGGGTGCAGATGCAGGCAGGAGTGCTCAGCTGGCTCCAAGTCTCCTCTTGCAGCAGGATCCCCAGTTGCAGAAGCACATGAATTCTTCCTCTCATTAGCAAAGAAGCTGACTCTGAACTCCCAAGTACCTCAGGGCTGGTCAAGATAGCATCTTATATTTTGTAGGTCATGGCATGTGTGTATATCTTGTTTCCCCAATAGAAGAGAGCTCCTTTTATGGCACGAACAGCACCTTACATTTCTCTGAGGCCTCCAGCCTCAAAGAGCTTTATCTTGCTCTATCCTCCAGGAATAAAGAGTGGAGTTCCCGAGCATACCATGTGGTTTCTTGCACCAGTAGCTTTGTTCTTGTCATTTCCTCTGACTGGAATACACTTTTCCCAATTTTCTGCAGATGGTTAACTCCTATTCATTCCTCAAAGCTCAACCTAGAAATCATCTCTAACCAGAAGCCCTCTCTGAGCCCTAGACTGGATGTGACCCATCTCCTCCTTCTACACCACAAATGTGTACCTCCCTTCTTAGCCTTCGAGTTCTTTCAGGGCCAGCAAGGTGATAGACCCATTTATGGTTAGATCCCTCATGCCTGTGGGTGGGGGGGGGCTCAGTCTGTGTTGTTTAACCCTAAATAAAAAGCTAGTGCTGGATATGGGGGTGCACGGTTGTAACCCTAATACTTGACAGGCTGAGGCAGGAGGACTGCTTGATTTTAAGGTCAGCCTTGGGTACACACTGTATTCAAGGCCAGCCTGAACCATATAGTGAGACCTTATCTCAAATACAACAACAAAGCTAGTGTGTAATATGTTGTGGATTGCCACCAATTGATTATAGATGATCCAGCCCCGGAAAGAGTCACAACTGTCACCCGCAGGTCAGAAGGATGTGCCTGAGGCAGTGCATGAAGATATCTGGATATGTAAACACAGGCAATTGGCAATATTTGCACCTCAGATAAACCTCATTGGCTATGATACTGTCACTGCGCAAAGCTGATATGAACACATCCAACGCACAGGTGCACCATCTACAATGTGGACCTCACATCTTCACTTGAAGAATGTCACCTCATTGTCCAGAACTTCAGCATCCCATGTGGGTGTCCAGCTGGGCTCCTTCACTCCCCAGCAAGGATGGGCATCAGTGGCATCTCAGAAGGGTCTCTTCTGGAGCCCAGGCTGTGTCCATCCGACTCACCTCACCAGGGTGGAATGGCAGTGGGTGGAGCCCCTTTCTGGGCCCTAGAACGGGATATGACCCACCCACATATGTAGCTTTTACAGGATTCACTGCCTGGGCTCAGCAGTCAGTCTCCACAACTGCCCAGAGACAGCTATTCAGAAAGCCCTAAAGGAAATAAATAGGAAGCTCACTGCCCCAAAGACCAAAGGAGAAGGGCGCCGTCCACTCTGGTCTGGGAGACACGGAGGAGACACACTTGAGGGGGGCTCCCAAGGCTGATCGTGGAGGTTGGTGGCTAAACTGCACTGTGCAGTGGTGTCACAGTATCATCTTGTGTGCAGAGAGATAAAAGTGTCCATGTGACACCCAGGGGTGGAACACAAGGAGCACACTGCTTTTGTGATGAAACTGATAACACAAGAACCAGCCCTCTGACTGGCTGCGGAGGTTGCAGGCTGAGCTATCCCCAAACAGAGGAAAACTCAAGCTGCTGGCTTTCCAAAGGCCCAACGGCACCTGCCTCCAGGCCAGCGCATCAGTGTCCCTCTGCTCCCCAGAAGCTCTCCAGGGCCCTGGGAGACTGCTCGTCTTATTCCACCCAGAGCTCTGTCCTCCAGTCCAGTGAGTTGAGCAAAGGTGGCCAGGCAGGCTCTGCAAGCCTCAAATATTATCCCTGGAGGAAGGCTGGGCTGCCTTCAGATTTCTCTGGAACCCAAATGCTTTCTCTTGTGGCCCTGATAAGATTACGGGCTGCTGAGCCGCCAGTGGTCAGATTTCCCACGGAGCTGTGAACGCCAGGCTTGGCTCTCCTGGCTGAGCAGAGCACTGTGGCTCAGGATGGAAACCCGACTCCTTTCCAGGAATGTGAGCTAACCCTCCTGCCACACCCAGAACTGTCACCACCACACAACAGATGGGAGCCATCTACTCCAGGGAGGACACAGGGGAGCTGAGGGCCATGCTGGGTACCTGGCATGCCTGCAAGTTCCCCCCAAACCCAGCTTCCGAGGCCAGCACAACCCCTATCTGTGATCCACCAGCTCAACCAGCAGATGACTATGGCTGAGGGAGAGAGGTGGGTCAAAAATCAGCTGGGGCTGTCAGGGCTTCTACTAGTGCTCCGCAGGGACCTTGCAAAATGATCTTTTTATTAAGGCATGGAGTCTCCTGTTTCCTAGCAGTTTTTTTTTTAATGTGGTAGAGGGGCCGGGGATTTAGCTTAGTGGTTCCACCACCTGCCTCAAAAGCGCAAGGTCCTGAGTTCAATCCCCAGTAACAAAAAAAAAAAAAAAAAAAAAGGATAAAGTGGCTGAGTTGTTTCTGCATCTTCTAGTGTGTTCCGCAGTATATACAATTGGGCCGGGGATTTAGCTCAGTGGCGCCGCCGCCTGCCTCGAAAGCACAAGGTCCGAGTTCAATCCCCAGTACAAAAAAAAAAGTGATAGAAAATGTTTAATGACGTACAAAGATATGAATGAAAACATAAATTATAAAATGGACACAATATACATGCCAATGTGTACACACATGCACACACACACCCCCTTGTTGTTACTGACAGTCTGTGAGGATGAAAAGACACAATAGCCCTACATGAGGTGTGATCAAAATATATGGTGAATGCTGCAGCCGAGTTCTATCCGATAGAAAGGTAGGTTCACAAACTCATCCCCATGTGATCTCATGCATCATGTGCCCCAGACCTGGCACTGCAACTTCTGGCTCATCCTCAAAGTCAAAATGACCAAGAAAGGTTTTGAAACCATTGAAGCCATTGAGGGAGCCACAACAGGACAACTAAAGACATGAAAGAGGGCGTTTAGAACTGCTTCAGAAAGTGGCAAGGCCAATGGGTGTTCGAAGTGAGTAGGAGTATTTTGAGGGGGATCAATGGCCACGTGTCTTTCACTGTAATAAATTTCAAAATTTAAACATTCACTGTATTTTTTGATCCCACCTCTTTTTTGGAAAGTAACCATTAAACATAAGATTTGGCATGTAATAAAGGAATAGATATTGAACAAGTGGCTGAATGACAAATAATATCTGGGAAGGTCTTGACTTTACATCAGGAAAAGGGTTTATTTATTATCTCCATCTAGAAATTCATTTGTTCAGGGGCAATAAAATTTAATTTTCACAGGCTAAATCCTTCATCTGTCCACTAAATAGACACATGGTTTGGGAAGATAAGTTTAATTTTCATGTTTTCTGCTATTTAGTTGAACACATGAAGGATTTAGTCAGTGAAAGGGGGATCGAACTCGAGACCTTGTGTTTGCGAGGCAGGCAGCAGAACCAGTGAGCTAAATTCCTGGCCAGAAAATTAAACTTTTTTCAAGCATCCTTAGGGTATCTGGAGTTCCCACAGTTTATATTTAAGCAACTGAGAATATAAATGTGAGTTCAATGTTCTAAGTTTCCCGCTCTTTCTTTACTATACACTCCTGTCCGTTGGGTTCCTACCTACTGTAACCTCTCCTATTATCTTTTTTTTGGTACGGGGGATCGAACTCCGGTCCTTGCGCTTGCGCAGCAGGCAGCGAAACCACTGAGCTAAATCCCTGGCCCTCCTATTATCTTTTTGACAGAAGAAACACATTTGCATCATAGAGATCTCTGTTTCTCATGGAATGCTGGAAATATCAACCTAGTACAGTTGAACCAACATACCCAAACTCTGCCTTTGTAGAAACATCCAATCAAGAGCAAAATAAAAGACAGACAGTAAAAAACCAGGAAGTGATGATTCTCTGCAAGGCACGGGCACTGCGGTCCTCTCTGGAGACCTAGACAGCACTCACAGAACTGTGACCCGGGGCACCGCCCTCCCCCTGGCACCTTGGGGAACTCTGCTCTTCCGGGCGCCCTGGGGAGCTAAACCAGAAGTGGTTTCTGCCTTCTGCTGGAGCACACGGTTGCCCCTTCCCACCCTTATTGTCTCTCAAAGTCAGACTGCACTGCACCCTCAAAGACCTGCCCCTTCCACTCCATGAACGTTTCTGCCACAGAACCAACCCCTCCTGCACTGTGGTCTCCATCAGAGTGGCCCCCTTTCCACAGACCAGAACCGAGGCCATCTCCACACTGGCCTCCAAGCTCTGCCGATGGTTTCTATAGGAATCAGAAAAGTACCGTCGGGGGCATAACTAGGCAAGGGGACTTTGCGTAAATAAAAAGTGAAGGCTTCTGTCACGTGACTCTGGGGTCAGCTCCCACTCACCACTTGGCTAGCGTCTTCTCTACTCAGGGGCCCTGTAGCTCTGTCTCACTACTTTCATTTCTCCACTCTTACTGCCTTCTTCCCCAGCCAGCTGGCCTACTTTCCTGAAAGAGGGTGCCACGTTCTCCCTGCATCCAAAGCCTTAAACCTTCTCTTCCTCACCATGACCACCCTTTCTGGGCTTCTTTCTGAGCCTCATCTGCCTTGGGTTCCTGTAGAACTCGGGGTCTGCAGGGGTCGCCATTCAGCGCACACTGCCTGGAGAATTACAGGCAGGACAGGGCAGAGTGAGCCCCATTTCCTCTACTGGATTGCGGGGGTTTAGAAGGCAGGGATCAGAAGGCATCTCTACCTTGTTTAACCAGAGGGCTTACTGTGGCCCAAGTAATGACGGATGCTGGTGAGAATGGTAAAGTGACTTTAAAAATTGATTCTCCAAAGGCTTCCCACAGGTAAGTGGATTCTAGAGAGCAGTTATTAAGTTTTGTTGGTCTGATTTGAATTCCTAGTACTGACAAGTAATGTGACTCAGCTTCTCTCCAGATATGGTAGTTCTTCAAGTCTCAAAAGTGGATTTCACCTCTCAAAACAGGATTTTAGGCTGAGATTTTTCAGGAATCCCCAGTCTACACCTGCCCATCATGCCCCACCATAACAAGCTCACTTAGGGCCGACTTCACATCCTCGGCCTTTGGCTTCCTTTTCACTTCCTTCACCGTTATTGCAGCTGCAATTTTTTTTTTCCAGGTGGTATTGACAAAGAAACTTCAAAAGCAGTCACTCCCAAAGAACAAATCCGTGCTTAGGCAGATGCAGACAGATCTGCCAGGGTTTCCCAGCTTCCGGAGCCATCCCTCCCCATCCCCACTCCCGGGCACCCCAGGATTTGGGGATCTTGGTAGAAGCCCTCCTCGGTTCCCTTATATCTACGCTTGCACACAGGAGGGCCTTCTCTTTTCATGCCTTCACCCCCCAAGCCACACAGGAAGTTGCTCTGCTGATAGTTTCAGGGCCTCTGCCACCCACTGTTCCTTCCTCAACCGAGGGAGGAGAGTTTCCCTCTGGAAGAAGCCCTTGTTGCCTCCCTAGAACAAAGTTCAAACTTGCCTCGGCCTTCAAACAGGAGCCTGCTTTAAACTGAAATTTGCTTTGCTCTTTATGTCCAATTCATTTTTGCAAGAGATGAGACAGGTCATATACATCATACGGGACCTCCAGCCTTCGGTTTAAGGCGCTGTTTTCTTCCAGAGGAGGGGAACTACATCTAGAACAACTTCTTGGGACCTCTTTCCCAGCCCTACATGGTGTGTGTGTGTGGGGGGGTCCCCTGGGCTGGCTTCCTCCTCTGCCCTGCAGCCCAGCGTGCTCAGGACAGAGCCCTGCAGCTCTGAGTAGACATGTGAGCCCCACCTGCTGAGCTTTTCCCTGAGTGCCCCAGTATCGCTGCCCGTGCACGTTTCTACAGAAGGTGCACCCCACTCCCTGGAGAACATGATCCCTTAAAACAACCAGGTAGCTGAGTGTCCAGGACAAACCTATTGGCACTTTGAAAAAGGCAAGCGAGTCCAGCACGGAAGGGAGGAGCCACACTCCCGCAAGGAGCCTGGTGTGGGGAAGAGATAGCAGCTTCTGTGAATCTGGATTGCTGCAGACCACAGCCCAGAGGCGAGCACAGTTTCCTTTTGAATGCAAGTGGGAATCACCTTAAAACTACACAGCATTTGCACTTTCTCTTTCTCTCTTTTCAAAAGCCCTGGGTCCTGCTAAGGCTGAGTAGGGTGAAATGCCAGGTCTGTTTCAAGGGGGGTCTGTGGAAGCTCCAGACAAGAAGAAGGGGAGGATTTGGGGGATACATCTCTGATGGAAGGTGCAAGGTGGTACGAGGAGCCCACCAGGTGGAACGGCAGAGGAGAGTCCCCAGGCCTCCACTCAGCCCGGCCGCAGCCTGGTCACCCCTTAGATCTGGACAGTGCACCCCAATACACACAGGCCTACAACGCCAGGGCATTAGAGCACTCTCGAGCTTTATCATAAATAAGGTCATTCGACTGCCAGGGGTGGGGAGCTTTACAGAAAGTTATGAAAGATGTGACGGACGGACGCAAGAGGGACTCCATCAGCCAGAGGACACCGGACTTGTAAATGGCCAGGGTGCAAGTGAAATGCGAAGCCCGGACTGGCAGAGAAATGCCAGCCTCCCTTGCCAACTCTGGTTCTCGTTCAATCCCCAGCTCTGCAGAGTCAAGGGCTTCTGATTTCTTGGAGTTTTTCCATTCACGCATTTACCCATTTGCGAACCTTTTCTGCACCTACTTTCTGTGTTGTTTAAAGCGCGTAACCGCCTGATCAAAACATCCAGGTTCTCATAAAGGCGCCCCCCTTTCCCTTGCTCCCGGCCAAGCCCTCGCCGCCCCAGGGGTCCCCCAGGTAGGACGGCGCGCGAGGCACCCGGCAGCCGGCTCTGCGCTCCCTCGCGGCAGCCCCGGCCGGCGGCGCGCTTTACCTCCATGTCCTCCAGGTCGTCCTGGGGCGAGCTCGCGCTCCCTGTGAGCCCAGCCGGGCCGAGTGGGAGGCGCGCGCCGGGCTGCGCTGTGCTGCGCCGGGCTCGGCGGAGAACCAGGAAGGAGCCAGCGGCGGAGGAGGGGCGGGGAGCGAGGCCGATGGGGTTTAAATTTAGACACAAATCTAAACAGATACTGTCCCTCCCAATCTGCCCAAACATGGATGGGCAGCCGCCGCGCCCCTCTCTCGCGAAGTTTCTCAGGACCCCGGCTTCATCCCTTCCGCACGCGCTTGCTTTCTCCTCGCGCTCCAAGTCAGAACTGGCCTTTCCATCTTCTGATTTCCCCTCTTTTCCATTTCCTTCTTTTAGATCCATCCCGCCTGCTCTCCTTCCTTCTTCCTCCCTTTCTCTTTCCAGGTTGCATTAATGTCACATCTGATTTTCCTGGAGTCCGGGGGAGAGGGGCTGGGAGGCAGCAGCAGAGTGCGACCCGACGGGCCACTCTTTCCCTCCACATCTCTTTTCTTCACCTTCCAGCCCCCTGCTTCCAGCAAACCTTTATCAATCTATGTATCTGCCGTGTATCTATGTATCAGGAAAAGGAGAAGGAGAAAAGCGAGGAATCCAAGCAATGTTTTCCGCGCTCCATGCAGCAGTAAATCTTTTCCTCAAATCTGCTTTGATTCTTGGGTTCATTCGGGTTTGTGGGAATTTCAGCCCCCACAAGCTGCTAGCTAAAGGGCCTTTTTCTCCATTCCTATTAAATATAGTCCAGGGCAAGATCCTAGACATCCGATTCCCATAAGACCCAGCTTAGCAACCCTCCCCCAGGGCCATCCCAGCCCTCAGCGCAGCAAAAAGGCTGTGTGGGAGAGATGTGGGGACTGGAATCTCGCCAAGGTCATTGTCCCATACCAGTTTAGGTATGGCCCCTTCCGAGCCTTCCCAGAGACCTGGGTCATGCCTTCTGAGACCTGCATGTGGAAGGGGGTTGGCTGGCAGGGACGGCTCCCTGTGGTCCTGCAGCATTCATATGTCACCTTAGCCCTCTGCCCACGCCCCGGGCCCTCAGGCCCCAGGGAAAGGGAGAGCCGCCCCAGAGGGGACAGTGAGACAGGCGCTGGTGAGTGCTGAGCAGGAAGCCAGCTGAGAACTGCCCTGACTCTGCTTCTCATAGCAGCCCACCTGTGGCTTCCAGCTGCTTCCATTGCTGCCTTGGGTACCAGTCTGAGACGTACGGCCACCCCTGCCATAGACACTTCCAAGGCCTGACTTGCTACATCCCGTGCCAGCGTGGTCACTGGTTCAGTTAACTCAGCTGAGCGTAGGACCAAGCCCCCAGGCGTAGTGACCCACACCAGCAATCTCAGCACTGAAGCCTGAAGGAGGAGGATCGCTGCAAGTTTGAGGCCAGCCTAGGCTACATAGTGAGTTCAAGACCAGCCTGAACTACACACCGAGACCCTGTCTCCAAAAACAAAACAAAAAACCAGGGAAGCAAATGGAGGGTTGAATTCCAACTCTGCTGCTTGCTAGCTGTGTTTCCTTAGACAAGTTACTTAATCTCTCTGTTCCTTCTACACCGCACCTTTACACTGTAGTAGGCACTCTGGAAAAAGTAGCTGTTTTTATATCACTTAGCATACTGCACAAGTTTCAGATGAAGAAGGTCCTGATATTCCTTGTACTCAGAACCAAGCCCTCTGAGGCCTAGCAGAAGAGCCCCATCCCCGGAAATTAACGGTGACCCTCTCTCATTCCAGCCTCATGGTGCGGAGGTGAGGGTGCCAGGGCAGAGTCGGCAGCAGGAAGGAAATTTCCTGGGAACTTAGAGCATCACCTTGTGCTTGTGGCTTTCCCCTTTCTTCTTTGTAAAGGGGAGGACTGAGTTTGTGATGGGAGTATCGGCTATCGACATGACTTCCTGTTTGTTTGGTTGGTTTGGTTTGGTTTTCGGAGACAGGTCTTGCTATGCAGTGCAGGCTGGCCTTGAACTCACTTATGTAACCCAGGCTGGCTTCAGACTTGGGGCTTAACACCTGCCTCAGCCTCCCGAGTACTGGGATTACAGGCGTGCACCACCAATCCTGGCTTTTCACCATGATTTCTAACCCTGCCCCCTGGGGCCTTTGACTTCTTCCTCCATCCCCAGATCCCCCTTTCTGCTCAGCGTGCCCCCCTGCACAGGTTCTGGCTACAGCAGCACGAGGACGGAAGTGCCTACCCCAAGGAAACCGTTAGGGCTGATAACATCACCGTCACCCAAGGTGACTTGCAGCAGCTGTCCACGCCCTGCTCAGGCCCTTGACAGGCAGAGAACAGAGGACTCAGGAGGCAAATGTGTGTGCCCCCCGCCCCAGCTCCCAAGTGCAAAACAGGGTTGCTGGGGGTGGGCAGGAAAGACCTACTCCTAAGGAAAGAGTGGAGGAGGGTAAGGGACAGGCCAGAGCTGGGCCTTCCTTCCTGGTCCTCTAAAGATCCCCAGAAATTGTAAGGCCATGAACAAGCTGGTAAACATGCTGTTTTTGTGGGCTACTGGCTGCTTTGGGGAGGAGCTGACAACCAAGGGGAAGGGAAAGTGAGTGTCTGAGAAGTTGGTCCCCCACCACCCTGGAAATCTGGCTTACTCACAGGGGTGCACTTCCTTCCCGCTCCCTGGGGCCTTCCCCTTCACATGCCTGGTCAGCAGGAATCAGCCAGGAAGTAGACGGAGGACACCGCAGAACTCGGAGCAAAGAACCCCAGAGAGGTGGCTTGGGCCGGGGGGATGTGGGTGGAGGACCCACATTTGTACCACAGCTTCTCCAGGCACATATGGGCCTTCCTTAGATAATGCGGAAGAAAGAATGAATGCCTGCCTGCCTGCGTGAATGAATGAATACATGAAGCAATTAGGAGGATCTTGGCATTAAATAAAAGGTAGGGCCTTTCCACGATGAGTGTCCAATGGCAGAAAGGACCCAATGGGAGAAAAATTGGCAGAGGTCATGCTAAGTTAGGAAGTAACTGAATTAGATTTCAGGACTGTAAAAAGCTCCAGGCAATCAGCTCTTCATAAATGGCCACTGTGCTGCCCATCAACTGTTTTTAAAATTCAGAGCAAGAAGCAACTATTTTTTCAAGACTATAAATACTAAGCAAAATTTAAATACAGAGTATCACACAGAATTGGTTCCAATACACCCCACCCCCTCCAGATACCAGAATCTGTGGATGCTCAAATCTTTCCTATAAAATGGCATTGTTGTGCCCAGATCGCGAAGTCCCCAAAGAACACCAAGGAGCCCATTTTGATGTAAACACACGAGGGTCGTTTATTCAAGCTCGAGCAGGGGCACTCAACCATCACCGACGCAGTGGATCAGGATCGAGAGCCCCGAATTCCAAATCAGCAGGGTTTTTATTGTGGCTACCGCAAGGTTTGGGGATGTTCCATTTAGCAGTTACATGATTGGTTGATATTTAACAAACATGGGGTGTACAACGGGGCAGGGGGGTTGAGGGGTGGCTACATCTAGAGTTTATGGGAAAAAGGAACAATCAGCACATTGACAGAATGTTCTATAGATAATGGACCAGGGAGCATCTGTTTTCTGGGCAGACAGGGGATTGAGTTAGGAGCTGTGTCTCTTTTTTATCTGTTGTCCCACAGCAAGGACATTTTATCATTATTTTATGGGCACAAAGGAGACTAGGGGAATAGTTGACTTCAGTGAAGTGGAATTTATGTCAAGGCCACTTCACTGTCTTATTTTAAGATGGAGTCAAACTTTAAAATGGAGTTAGTTAGGTCTCACATTCCCCCCTTCTCATGAAGTTATAGAGGACCAATCATGGTCCTCTGGGGGCCAATCTTATTAGGCCTTTAGAAACTGGTTGGTACTGGGACCTAAGTACCATCAGCTGTACTGCGCTAATGTGTTCTCTGATGAAGGATACCAGCCTGTTAAGTATGTAAGGTCCAAATGTTAACAAGAGTAACAAAATGAGTAATGGTCCCAGCAGGGTAGAGATCAGAGTGGTCAACCATGGGGAGGAATTGAACCAAGATTCAAACCAACCTTGATTTTGTTCTCGTTCTCGTTTTCGCTTAGCGAGACCTTCTCTGACTTTGGCCATAGATTTTTTGACCACTCCCGAGTGGTCTACATAAAAGCAGCATTCTTCACCTAAGGCAGCATGGAGCCCCCCTTGTTGTAGGAAGATTAAATCTAGGCCTCTTTGGTTCTGGAGAACTATTTCCGCCAGGGAGGTTAGTGACTCTTGCAGGTGGGAGATGGAGCTTTCTAGTCTCTCGATGTCTATATCTATGGCTGTTTTCAAATCACTGTAATGTTTGTTTTGCAACACTAATGATGAGACTCCTGTTCCTGCCCCAGCTAATCCTAAACCTAGGAGAACTGTTAAACTGACAACTGTTATAGTTTCTCATTTGACTCTATCTGGGGTCTCAGTCAGATGACTAAGAATATCTTTTTCTGAATGATATAATAGCCTAGGAACCAATTGTACTAGTACACAAAAGTCCCCAGTCTGGTTGAGTACCTTTTCATGTGCACAAGTCCAGTGGAGCAAGCCCACCATCCATCAGAAGTGGGTACAAGGTATCTTTCTGGACTAGACTGATAGGTTTGGTTGCAAAGGTGTTGGTGAGTGGCCGGAACACTGCCAACACAAATTCCATGTCCAGTCACAGATTGTAGGGTTAGTCTGGCTGTCCCCTTTTGTTGCCATCTACACCGGGTTGGGCTATCAGACTCAGTGAAGTTGTCTAGGTAAGCTATTCCTTCATAGTAAGGGGGCTTGATATCATAACACAACCAGCAGGACTGAGTGAGATCAGGCCTAGAGGCGTTTAGGGCTTTGAAGGTGTAAACTATTAGCCCCCATAGGGAGTCCTGGCTAGTTTTCCTGGTGACAGCCTGAGTGGGGAGCTGAGGGGATGTTGGTGGGGTTATTTGAGGGGGCTTGGTGGGTCTAGGAGGAATTAGGGGGTCCAGTGGGATCAGTGCAGAATTTGGCCTTACCGGTTGGGGAGGCCCCGCAACATACGTTTCCATTTTTAGTTTTATAGTGAATAGTAACCCATTGTCATGACCATCTTGATATAGGCGGAGTCCCTATGTTCGGCCCGATTCCCATCTGGTGTATTTTTTTCTTTGATTGGTGAATGAAAGTCTAACTGGGTTACAGAGGAACCTTGAGCATGTACCATTAACAACCTTGAATTTACTGTTACCGCGGCGCATTTGAAGGTCAGTGGGCCCGGGGACTCTTTTTAACGAGATTAAATCATATTTGACAGGCAGAGTCCATGAGACAGTGTCCGTGGATTTACATCCCCATTCTGCACAATAGAACTTATCAGGACCTCTGCATCTATTGGCTTGAGCTCGTTTGCGTCCTCCCCCTGGACAGACATAGAATGGGGTGACTTGTAAAACGGCTCTCCAGACTGGGTGACTACACCCAGAGGCAGAAGAGGTCAGCATTTTTATCTCACAATCATTGATATTTTGTCCACATTCAGGCTTTTCCTTTGATTTTGTTTTTCAGTCGCTAATATCCCATGTTCCTACTGTTAGCAGGCACAGGTCAAAGTCTATAGCAGGCCACCAGGTCGGCAGCGGTGCCACTTTAAATGAACTGTTAACAATGTCACCTGTGGAGGTACTAATGATAACCCAGGTTAAGTTTAGAGGAGCATGTGGGTTTTGTCCTCCCATTACCGATGTTAAAAGTACAGTTACCATAATTATGACTGACTATGGTGCAGTTTGAGTTTGAGTGGGTTGTCTCGGTCTTTGGACACCTGCCATGATGGGATGAAGTCTTTTAGAACAACATGTGGATCTGCGGGGCGGGCGTGAGTGTAATGTATCCACGAGGCGATCCCGTCGACTTTGAGAGTGGTGGGCGCGGTTAAAACAATAACATAGGGTCCCTTCCAGCGAGGCTCGAGGTTTCTCTGTCGATATCTTTGGACAAAAACCCAGTCCCCTGGTCGATAGCGATGGGGCTCAGGTGGTGGTCCAGACTCGTACAGGGCTTTTAATTTAGGCCAGACGTCTTTATGAACAAGCTGGAGGCTCTTTAAGGAAAATAACAGTTTTTGATCATCAAATTAAGCAAGTACCGCAGATTGAAGGTTAGGGATAATGGGAGGAGGTATCCCAAACATGATCTCAAAAGGGGTTAGTCCCATTTTATAGGGTGAATTGCATACCCTATAGAGAGCATAGGGTAGGAGAGTCACCCAGCCACTGCCAGTCTCTAAGGTCAATTTAGTCAAGGTCTCTTTTAGGGTTCTATTTATTTTTCCTACCTGTCCTGAACTCTGGGGTCTGTATGTACAATGTAATTTTCAATTTGTCCCCAGTATCTGCACTAAACTTTGACTCACCTTGGAAATGAAGGCGGGTCCATTGTCTGACCCTAACATTACTGGGAAACCATACCTTGGCAAGATGTCTTTTAGCAGCTTTTTGGCCACAACCTGTGTCGTCTCATGTTTGGTGGGGAAGGCCTCTATTTTGAAAAAGTATCTACAAACACTAGCAGATATTTATAGCCATATCTTTTAGGCTTTACCTCGGTAAAGTCCACTTCCCAATATGTTCCAGGTCGGTTTTCTCTCAGCCTATTGTCTGGCTTGGCTTTGTTGTGGGTAGCATTTGTCAACTGACAGGCTTTACAGGTGGTAACAATATGTTCAGTTTTGGAGTTGGCATCTCGAATCTTTATCTCTGCATGTCTCAGGAGGTCCTGCATCTTTCAGGTGCCCATGTGGGTGGCTCGGTGTATTTTGGAGAGAACTTGTTCTCCCAGTGCTTTAGGCAGGATGATTTTACAATCAGAGGATTTTTTACCATCTATTGAGGCATTGGAGCATGGGTAATTGTTTTATCTATTTTAAGTCTGCCTCAGTGTACTGAGGTTTTTCTGGTAAAGCAGTGTCCCCTGGATCAGGCAGCTGAGTGGTCAGTGTCAGATCAGCCTCTAAGGCTGTTTTTCGAGCTGTCTGGTCCGCTAAATTATTTTTCCGGGCAATCGGACTATCACTCTTTTGGTGCCCAGGACAGTGGATAATAGCCAATTTTTTTGGTAGCCATAGGGCCGCCAGTAGGGCAAAAAAAAAATTTTTTTTTTAATAGTCTTTCCTTCAGCTGTCAACAGTCCTCTTTCTCTGTAGATGGCCCCATGTATGTGAGCAGTGGCAAAAGCATACCTGTTGTCTGTGTATATGTTTAGCTTTTGGCCCTTTCTCAGAGTCAGTGTCTTGGTCAATGCTATGAGCTCTGCTTGCTGTGCTGACTTTCCAGCGGGCAAGGGTTCAGCCCAAACGACCTCAGTCTCAGTGACCACAGCTGCCCCGGCATACCTTTGGCCATCTTGAACAAAACTGTTCCCATCGGTGTACCAGGTCTCTTTAGCATCTGGCCATGGTTGATCTTTCAGATCCTCTTGGGTCCAGTGTACTTGAGCCAAGATGTCAGCACAGTCATGCAGTGGGGCCTCTAGGTCTGGGTCAGGCAATAAAGTAGCCGGGTTTAGGGTGGCCGGGGTCTGGAAGACAACTCGGGTTGGGTTTAAGAGCAGGCCCTGATAGTGGGTTAGGCAGGCATTGTTGAGCCATCTATCTGGAGGCTGTTTTAGAACCCCTTTAATGGCATGGGGGGTGGTCACATGTAGTTCTTGGCCCAAGGTCAACTTATCAGTGTCTTTGACCATCAAGACTACGGCAGCGATCATCCTCAGGCATGGGGGCCATCTAGCTGCAACAGGATCAAGTTTTTTGGACAGGTATGTTACTGGTCGGCGCCATGGGCCCAGATACCGGACCAGGATGCCCTTGGCCACTCCTTTGTTTTTATCAATGTAAAGGTAGAAGGGCTTAGTGACATCAGGCAAGCCTAAGGCTGGCGCTGACAACAAAGCAGCCTTAACTTGATCAAAGGACTTCTGTAGTTTTTCTGTCTATCGAAAGGCCTGATTGTTTTTGGTTATCTCATAAAGAGGCCTCGCAAGTTTCGCGAACCACGGTATCCATAAGTGGCAGAAGCCAGCCAATCCTAGGAATTTTTTAACTTTTTGAGGAGAGTCTGGTGTAGGTATCTTAAGAACTGTCTCTTTTCTAGCATCGGATAGCCATCTTTGTCCCTTTTTAAGTATGTACCCCAGGTAGCTTACCTCAGGTTTGCAGATTTGGGGCTTTTTGGCAGACGCCCCGTATCCCAGTTCCCCTATAACCGTTAAGAGTTTCTTGGTTCCATCTAAACAGTCCTCTTGTGTCTCAGCTGTTATAAGGAGATCATCTATGTATTGTAACAGAGTCAATTGGGGGCTTTGGAGGCAGAACTCACCCAGGTCTTCATGTAGGGCCTCATTGAAGATGGTGGGAGAATTTTTGAACCCCTGAGGTAATTGGGTCCAGGTCAATTGTCCGTTGAGGCCTTGATCTGGGTCACTCCATTTAAATGCAAAGATATGCTGGCTTTTGGGTGCCAGTGGAAGACTAAAGAAGGCATCTTTGAGGTCTAAAACCGTGTACCATTGAAGGCTCGGGGGAAGTGAGCTCAGAAGGGTGTATGGATTAGGCACCGTAGGGTGGATATCTATGACCCTCTTGTTTACCTCATGGAGAACCTGCACTGGTCGATAGTCATTTGAGTGGGGTTTCCGCACTGGCAGCAAGGGAGTGTTCCAGGCCGATTGACAGGGCCTTAGAATACCCTGAGCAAGTAATCTCCTGATGTGCGGAGTTATTCCCTGTCAGGCTTCTAGGGACATAGGGTACTGGTGGACACAGACAGGGTCCGCTCCTGGCTTTAGTTCTATATATACAGGTGATCTGTGTACAGCCAGCCCTGTGCCCCCAGTTTCAGCCCAGGCTTACGGGAACATCGCAAGCCATTTGTCTATCTCAGGGTTGGGTGGAGATGGCCCTTGGTGTAACCGATATTTATCTTCTATGTTTACAGTCAGCACTTGGATCGGTTTGCCTTTTTGATTAAGGACCTCTGTACCCCCTGGTGTGAAGTGAATTTGGGCTCCCAACTTAGTGAGCAAATCTCTCCCAAATAATGGATACAGACAATCGGGAATGATCATGAACGAGTGGGTTACCCGGCCCACTCCCAAGTCTACCGTTCTTCAGGTAGTCCATGAATATTTTTTTTATACCTGTGGCTCCTTGTACCCAGGAAGTTTTGTCAGAGACATGGCCATGAGGTTCAAGTAGAACCGAATGTTGAGCTCGTGTATCCACTAGGAACTCGACAGGTCTCCCCTCCACTTTTAGGGTTACCCTGGGCTCGGGGAGGGGTGCCAAACCCCGTCCCCTCTAGCGACTCAGTTCGTCCATAGCCAGGATGGGGGCCTTGGGGCGGCTTTTTGGCTTCTTAGGGCATTCTCTGGCTCAATGGCCTTCCTCTTTGCAATAAGCACACTGATTTTTTTTCAATCGGGGGCGACTCTTACGTTCCCCCTTACCTTGTCCTTCTGTCACAATCTTTCTCAGATGATGTTTACGTTCCTTTGGCTCTCCTGCAGTGGTGGCAAGAAGGATCCGAGCTAGGTTCTTAGTTTGCTGATCACTAGCCTTTGTCTGTCTTTCTTCCGCAGTCTCCGTATTGTTATATATTTTTTCTGCCACTGCCACTAAGTCTTGAATACTCTTTTTTCCTAACCTGTCTACTTTCTGTAACTTTTTCCTAATATCTGGCGCTGCCTGGTTGACAAAATGGATAATAACAGCCGCCTTAGTCTTGACGGCCTCTGGATCTATGGGAGTATATCTATGGAAGGCCTTTAGGATTTTTTTTAAAAAAGCCGCCCGACTTTTATCTTTACCCTGTTGAACATCTCCTACTTTGGCCAAATTAGTGGGCTTACAAGTCGCTGCTTTTAGACCTCCCAACAGAGTCTGGCAATAGACCCGGACTCTCTCCTTACCTTCTGCCATGTTGAAGTCCCAGTCCGGCCAGGACAAAGGAAAAGAAGTGTTGATAGTGTCAACATTGAGGGTGGGTTGACCACTGTCGCCAGGAACCAATTTCCTGGCCTCATTCTGAATCTTTTCATGCTCCTCCCTCGTGAACAGGATCTGGAGGAGCTGTTGACAGTCATCCCAGGTGGGCTGGTGGGTGAACAAAACAGTCTCTAACAGTTGGATTAGATCGCTGGGATTGTCAGAAAACTTGGCGTGTTGTGTGTGCCAATTATAAAGGTCACTAGTGGCAAAGGGCCAATACTGGAGAAGCTGATTGTCATGCTCATCAGGTGGTCCAGTCACCCTCAACGGGAGGATGGTGGAATCTGCTGGCCCCGCCACCAGCGAGGCTTCACTACGGTTGTGGGTGTTTTGGGCGGGGCCATCCCCTCTAGCAATGCCCGCCTGGGCATGCACTTCCTCCCCGGCTGCCGCAGGGGCTCTTCCCTCCGCCCCTGCCAGGGCTCTTCCGGAGGGAGTGGAGGAGCGGGGTGCAGGTGGTAGGGAGGGGGAAAAAGGAGATCTTTCTCAGTTTTTTTTTGGAGAACTGGGTAAAGCGGTGCCATGGGTTTGGTTTCAGTTTGTCCTCTCCGGTAGTCTCCTCTGGTGGTTCTCTCGAGCACTGCTAGGACTGCCGCAGGCGGCTGCTTCTGTGGAGGCAAAAAGGGCTTGATCCAAGAGGGAGGGTTCTGCACCAGGTCTTCCCAGGTAATGATGTATGGTTCCTGGTCAGGGTGTCCTGTTCGGGGACGAAAAACAATTTCTCTAACTCTTTTGGCTGTTTCTAGGTCAAATGTACCCTCTGGTGGCCAGTTTACCTTAAAAGTTGGCCATTCTGATCTGCAAAGGGTGATTAACTTTCCCTTTTTAACTTCTAAACTCAAATTATGTGCTCGCTTTCTAACTTCCCCGAAACAACCTGTTAACAAGGAGAGGGGGGTAGTCACAGTCTGTCCCATCGTCTCAGTCCAAGTCAACACAATAAACAGACAAACAAACACAGCAGAAAAGCAGAAAGCAAGACAAAATCGTCGTCCGCCCGATCAGAGACAATACAGAAAATGGGATGACAACGGCCTCATGCCGTACCACGGGAGTGACCCACACCGTCCCCCTAGGAGTCTCACAGACTCGTACTCATGGGCACTCCGCCCCCTCCAGAAAGATCCTGGAACATCTTCCAGGATCCCGGGTCGGTGGCCCTCGCAACGCGTCCACCTAGACCATTTGCCGACCTTCCCAGAAAATGGGCCCCAGACTTTACAGACACAGAAACATTCACCAGCCGGTGTCAACCCTCCAGTACAGGAATCCTGAGGGTCTTGGGGATCCTGCACAAGCCCCCAAATGTTGTGCCCAGATCACGAAGTCCCCAAAGACCACCAAGGAGCCGATTCTGATGTAAACACACGAGGGTCATTTATTCAAACTCGAGCAGGGGCACTCAACCATCACCGACGCAGTGAATCAGGATCGAGAGCCCCGAATTCCAAATCAGCAGGGTTTTTATTGTGGCTACCGCAAGGTTTGGGGATGTTCCATTTAGCAGTTACATGATTGGTTGATATTTAACAAACATGGGGTGTACATCGGGGGGGGGTTGAGGGGTGGCTACATGTAGAGTTTATGGGAAAAAGGAACAATCAGCACATTGACAGAATGTTCTATAGATAATGGGCCAGGGAGCATCTGTTTTCTGGGCAGACAGAGGATTGAGTTAGGAGCTGTGTCTCTTTTTTATCTGTTGTCCCACAGCAAGGACATTTTATCATTATTTTATGGACACAAAAGAGACTAGGGGAATAGTTGACTTCAGTAAAATAAAATTTATGTCAAGACCACTTCACTGTCTTATTTTAAGATAAAGTCAAACTTTAAAATAGAGTTAGGTCTCACAGCATCACATGTGCATATAACCTACCCACATCCTGCTGTATAGTGTAAATCATCTCTAGACTACTAAACATATCCTACACAATGCAAATGCTATGTAAATAGCTGTTGTATTAAGAAATAACAACAAATGCAATTTTTCCCCAAATGTTTTCAGTTCACAATTGGTAGACACCACAGATGCAGAACTTGTAGACACAGAAGGCTGACTCTATGTACTTCAGCCCTAAATCCTGGGAATGTGGCAAAACTA